>NW_027526203.1:257348844-257751344 GCF_048455015.1 Haemaphysalis longicornis
TTTTTGTCGCAACGCGGTTTATTTGCGAGGGTTAAATCATCTTATCTATTTCGCGTTACTGGGTTTTGCGGAAAACGATAACAATTGCTTTGAGCAATTTGACCCAATAGCGGCGGCTCGGGACCATTCAAAGGGTGTCTTCACCCTGTACTATAGAGGGGCCACCACCACCTCTGCAACGTTGTATAAAAATAATTTTAATGCCTTATTTCAGTACCAAAACGCAGCGATTATTAAATAGCGGTGTGTAACGTTTTTATAGTTACATGTTGTTTTCAATCAAAATCACCAACATCGTGCCTTTGGTTACGAAACTGTGGAACCGCTAGCGCTCGCTGGCGCTGCTACCGCGGGCTCTTCCGACTCCTCTCCGTGCCTCTCCGTGTGCGTACCTCGGGCAGCGCTCCTGGTCTCGTCGCCGTGCGTTTACTCAAGGTAATCATATTAAATCCCAAGGCTGAGTGCAGCGTTTACGATCACGTATTATTTTTCTGCGTGTTCTCATTTGTTTGGCTTGTTTGATCCCCTAGATATACGGCCCGATCCCTGCGCAGGCATGGCGCTTCCCAGTGAGTACACATGTGGTCGCATCATTTGGGTGACTTGAGTTAATATTCCTTGTGAGATTTTCAGATTAATCTACACGGTGTGTGCGCGGTGGTGGTTTTATTTTCGGATGAGCCGCGATAGCAGCGTAAGAACATTTCAACATGGCCTTTGTTCCGAGGACCACTGCCCACCGGCACGTGCGTCGCGCAGTAGAGAATGACGTGCAGTTTATACTAGCAGCTGGGGAAAAAACGGTCTGTAGTGCTGCTGAACGTTTTGGCAGCCCTGCTGCGACATTTCTCGAGGTAGCTGAGTGTTGCGAATCGCCACCTGCGCCGCGTGAGCAAGCAGCGGCAGGCTTTCCTCCAGTAGTTGCGCCTGACCTCTCACAACCGGACTTCCCGGCCGGCGACTTTTCTGCGGCAGCAACCCTTGTTTTGGGATCTTTAATCGTGCCGCCGAATCCAAGACTTGGTGAGGAACGTGGCATCGAAAGCGATGCCTCGTGTTGCGATGACTCTTTCATGCGGGAGGACCCTGAAGTAACCTCCTTTAAGGAAAAGCTGCGGGCGTGGAGTGTGGAGGCAGCTGTACCGCAGGCTACAGTCACGAAGCTGTTGAAGATACTGCGCACGCACCATTGTTTTTCAGAGCTGCCAGCTAGCGCCAGGACACTGTTACACACGCCAAGGACAGCAGAAAGTGTGCGCACTATGGATACAGGCCAGTACTGTCATTTCGGCTTGCGTGAGGGGCTTGAAGGAGCACTGCGAAATGTGCCTCGCGTGCCTGACCCAGTAATCATCAATGTCAATGTTGATGGGCTTCCCTTGACTAAAAGTACACGAGACCAGTTTTGGCCCATTCTTTGTCAGGTGGCCAATTGTGAAGGAAGTGAGCCGTTTCCAGTTGGTGTGTACTATGGCCAGGCCAAAGCTCTGAAGGCAAATGTTTTCCTTGAGCCATTTGTAACCGACCTCAAAAGTGCCCTTCAGGCAGGAGTTGTTTTGGGCAACCGTATGGTGCAACTGCAAGTTGGGGCAATAATTTGCGATACCCCGGCCAAGTCGTACATACTCGGTATTAAAGGCCACAGTGGGTACTTTTCATGCTCGAAGTGCGTCACTGAAGGGGACCACTTGCAAGGGCGGATGTGTTTCCCTCAACTTGATGCGGCTCTGCGAACAGATGCAAGTTTCCGAAGTAAAGAACAAGAGGAGCACCACATTGGGGAAACAATTTTAGAAGAACTGCCCATTGACATGGTGTGTCAGATACCTCTTGACTACATGCATTTGATTTGTCTAGGAGTTATGCGAAAGCTTATACTGCTCTGGACAAAAGGTGACAAGTCATACCGCATTGGCAAGGCAACAAGGGACTCGCTGTCTGGTGCAAATGTTGAAAGCCGGTACTATGTGCCGTCAGATATGTCCAGACAACCGAGAAGTTTGTCGGACGTCGACAAGTGGAAAGCGACAGAATTCCGGCTTATTTTGCTGTACACTGGAGTGGTGGTGTTGAAGGGGCAGATCTCAGACTCTCTCATGGACAACTTTTTGACACTCCACTGTGCTGTGAGCATACTCAGCAGTCCAAAACATTCTGCTCAGTACTTAGACTATGCAGAGAAGCTCCTGAGGCACTTTGTTAGCACATACATCACTTTGTATGGCAAGCATGCAGTGTCCCACAATGTTCATGGGTTGATCCATGTAGCAGACGATGTCCGTATGCATGGGTCATTGCACAACTACAGCGCATTCCCATTTGAAAGCTACATGGGAAAACTAAAGAAGTATGTGCGCAAACCAGAAAAGCCTTTGCAGCAGCTCTACAATCGAATTGCAGAAGAGCGGTCTCTGGTTGGACACCCAACATTCCATGCAAGCAGCCAGGAGGAATCGACCTCGGTCATTCCGAGCACTGGACCAACTGGTGTTGTAATGACGTCACTGCATGAAAACGGGCCACTGCCACTGGGCTGCACTGGACCTCAATACAGATCAGTCAAGATTTCTGGTGAGGTGCCAATCATGCTTAAAACAACCAGGAGAGATTCAGCATGCTTGATGAAGGATGGCAGCATTGTGAAGATAGAAAACATAGCCCACTGTACTTTAAGCCACCAACCAGTAGCAGTTGGAAGAAAGTACGAAAAGACTGAAGACCTGTACTCCTACCCGTGTGGCTCGTCACTCCTTGATGTGTACCTTGCCTCCAAGCCTTCGGACATTCACTTTTGGCCACTTTCAGAAGTTGCAGCAAAATGTGTGAGGCTGCCAGTTGGAAAAAAATTTGCCATTTTTCCAATGGTGCACATGCTGTAAGCAGCATAGTGACGTTTTATGCAAGCCGTGGTTTATTATTGAAAAGTGAGGGGGGTTAGGAGGTTAATGTGGTGCAGTTACACCTTAACTATGTTGTATTCCTTCATTCAGGGCAACGGATTAAAAGAACAGAGAACTGATTTTTGTGGAGTACATGTTCTCTAGCTCATATCGAAGCCAGCGTTTTATATACGGGGTAACCTTAAGGAACTCATAAATAAACAAGTAAAAATTATAATTTCGCATGAAAATTTCTGAAGTCTGAAAGGTTGCGACAAAGCGTGACACTAGGTTACGTGTCCAAGCAACCCCGCATTTCATCGTGCGATTCAAGAACCACATAAACGAATGGGAAAGTTTGTACATTATTGTTCTTTTAGCCAGGGCCAGTTTTAAATACAGTAAAAGCTCGTTCAAACTTGAAGGGTACTGTAAAATTGTTCGATTAAGCAGAGTTCGAATTAGTGGACGGGCGCCATAATGATAGGAAATCACGCCACTCTGCGCGGGCAGAAAACAAAGAAGCCACCTCTGGACTTGTTATTGTGAATTAGACGCAACTAGACGTTTGTGGCAGGTGATTTCGTAAATAACGATTGCACGGGCCGGAGCAATGGCGCCGGTGGTGCACCGCCCTCTGTAGACGCGAAAAAAGTTGTAGCAGGTGCGTAACGCACCTGCCACGCTGTTTTTTTTTTTTTTCGTTGTTTTGTATCTCTAGTAAATTTAACTTGGTTTGGATTTGCAACATATTGTGACCACTCTGGGCCGACTACTTCTGCCAGGAGCGATAGTTCAATCATAGTTCAAATTAACCGTTCTGGATACCGATGCGTTCGAATTATCGGGAGTTTTCCCCCATTGAAATATACAGGGCTGTGCCGAGATTAGGGTGTGAGTTTGAATTAATGAGCTTTACTGCACCTCTTTTCATTTCACGTGCATTAAAAGTGTGTTGCCGCACGGCTCACTGCCATGGTTCCCAGCTTTCCTCTTCGCGAGACACGTATGGCTGGTAGATCTAAAAATTCCTATTTCAAATGTTCTAGGGCGCTATCAGCAAAACCGTTTCAGGTTAAGGTGTTATAAATGATACCCTTTCATTGGGATAAAGAAAATATACTCGACAAAAATCGGTTGTCAGTCCTTTTGAGGGTATTGGCAATCTTTAACGTGCACTGAAAAAGCTATGTCATGCACCCTAGGAGAAGGTGTAGCAAATATCAACAGCAAGCCGATAGCCGACTTCGTTTTCTTACTGGTTCTGCTGTAATGCCCATTTTTGCCGTCATTGTTTATGTGTACACTTGCGTTGCACTCTGATCCACGGTCACAAATCTTTTGGCTGCTGTTTTGGACAAAGAATCTGACTGAAATTGCAACTGAAGCGGCCAGATAGATGAATCCATTTCGTGTGTACATAGTAGGACTTTACTCCCCACCCCCCTCTCTTTTTCAAATCAACATTAAATAAGCTCCGCCAACCAATGTTTTGCTATTTCTGAAGTGATGGCACAAATCATTGTGCAGAAAACGTGCAGTGTTGGCATTTTGTGCATTATTAAATGGTTGTTACTAATGCAAGCGGTGTAAATGCATTCTCGGCACTGCAGTCTACCAATATAGGCGTGCTTGATCTTATGCTTTCCTTTAAGTTATCTCTACTTTTTTAGGCGGTGAGTTTGCAGTGGTTGAATTCCCCGAGGAAGACAACTGCCTCGGCATCGTTCATCGGACTTGGCTAAGGGACACGCTAGACAGGGTCCTTTGGCCAGGTGAACGAAACCCAAGCAAGCGGCGAAAAATGATAATTGATGGTGCACAACCAGAAGACACTTGGGTCGAAGTGAAGTGTGTGGTGAAGGGCTTGGCCGGTAAGGCTTTTTTTAAATGGAAACATAGGTAAGTATTTGTTTTAAGTTCTTGGCACTCAAAAAACAATTTGTTCCAGACATTTATGAGAAAGCCGTTGAGAGGCTGCAGTGCCTGCAGTATAGCTCAGATGCCAACAGCGAGAGAGAGTTAGGCCGAGGAAAAAGGAAGAGGCGCCCAGCTGTTATGTCGGATTATGATGATGAGAGCCCAAACAGGAGTGATACAACGGCAAGTGATGAAGAAGATTACGTCCCTCCAAAGCCTCCAACACCACCTGCACTCCCCAAAAGAACAAGTACGGCCTCATATCTGTATTGTTACAATACAATTATCAGAGTAGATAGTGGTTATGTATGCAGCTGTTAAAGATGGATGTAGTAATGTAAACCTGCCTTGAATTTCAGGTGTACCTGATTTGGCAGCAGTGCATGCGCCACACCGCCGAACTAACCGGTCTCAACTGAGAGTGCGGTGCTCAGGTACGTTATTGCATTATTGTTTCTGAGCATGCTTGTTCAGACAACTTACAACTGGCATACTGTTATTACCAAGGTACCACACCTAGCCCTATAGCTCAATCATTGGCTCCAAGGGTGCAAGATCGTGGTGAGTTCAGTTTGCGCCTCTAAACTTGCATGATGGGTGAGCGAGTGTTACAGAGGTCTCAATTTTCAGATTGGGCAAGCACTTCAGCCATAGTTGGCATTGGCAACCAGCACGGTGTTGGCTACTCCCAAGCTGGTAAGAATAAATTTTGTTGTGTTGTACTTCACTGGTGAACTTCATATGAGCTTGCTTGTTCACGTGCCTTCGCGAGTGTTACAGAGGCCTTAATTTTCAGATTGGCAACGCACTTCAGCCACCTTTGGCAACGAACACACTGTTGGATACTCCCAAGCTGGTAAAAATATATTTTGCTTGCTTTTGATGTGTGTTGTACACTGGTGAACTTCATAAGAGCTTGCTTATTCACGTGCCTTCACGAGTGTTACTGAGGTCTTAATTTTCAGATTGGGAAAGCACTTCAGCCACTGTTGGCTACTCCCAAGCTGGTAGGAAATTTTGCTTGCTCTTGATAAGTGTTGTACTTCACTGGTGCATTTCATGATCTTGCTTGTTCATGTGCCCTTAAATTATGTGGCATTCATTGCAGGCTCTTCACAAGCATGTGTGAGCCCTTACACACCAGCAAGTTCTGGATTGCAAGGTAATCCCTGACTTGGCCATGGTGTGCTGCTTAAACAATCTTTGTGTGATGTGCGTGTTTCATTTCAGATGCTCCCACCCCTGTGCACAGAGGTTCGAGAGATTCCAGTGCGCACTCTCGGTACAGCAGTAAGTATTCAGCGGTCTTGTAATGACTGTGGTGCCTTAATTATTTCACTTAGAAGCCATTTTCGTATGCTACATAAACGTAATCTTTCCGTCATGTGCATGTTTCATTTCAGATGCTCCCATTACTGTGCGCGCAGCTTTGGAAGATCCCGCTGCTCAGTTTAATTATGCCAGTAGGTATTCAGTGGTCCTGTAATGACTGTGGTGCGACCTCGTTGCCTTATTATTTCGTTTACTTTTCAGGTTTTGACATTTGTCTCATAACAGAACTTCTTTTGGTTCAGGCTATTTTGGTCTTTTAGTTGTCGTTATGCAGAGATGTTTATGATAATTAAGCTGATTCATCTGTTTCGATGCTTGAAACACTAGTAACAAGATCTTTTCTGAAGCTGGAGACATTTTCACCTTGTAATGCATAAATGTGTTCTTTTGGTCTCATACCCCTAATTCGTGTTCTACCTCTTTCCCTGTTAATTCTAGGGGCCCCCCACAATCCTATACCGCGTTGCCCGGATAGCAGTAGGCTTGAAACAGACCCTCAACTACTTGGTAAGTCGTGCGAAAGGCAGTTCTGCCTAGCCACCACCACAAATATGTAATGTCGTGGCATTGCATTGTTTTTACAGTGTTTTTTTTTTTTTCAAGTGATTTTGTTGCAGTATGTGCAGGCAACATGGAAAGGTTATATAAAAATTGTGCTTTATTTTTTAGCTTCGCCAAGCATGGCTCTGATTAATGACGATGCCTCCAAACTTTGCATATAGTCCTGAAATATAAATTCAAGGCTATTTTAATCTGAGCATCATTCTCATTTCAGCTTTTATGCAGAGGATTCTCACAACTCTCAATGAGATCAAACTGACCCAGCAGAAGCATTCGCAATGTTTGGCGCAGCTTCTCAGTGGGAGTGAGAACGAACCACACCATTCACAAGAGATTCCTCAGCTCCCCTTTGCGAAAATTGAGGACCTCTTAGAATTCGACGAGGAACTTTCTCGCAGCAAGGAGGCACGGGCTGGAATGGTAAATAAGTTTATTCTATAACGTTCTTGCTGTCCTGATAGTGCTACATGCATGTGTTTCCTCATTAGCTCCACTGACTAACTAGATACTTGACATAGCAGCGATGATGTTGAGCAGCCAAGGTGTTGTTGCCATTCTTTATAGTTGAGGCTGAAGGAGACTCCCGATTAGCGAAAATTCAAGGGATCGAAAAAATTGGTTTTGTTGAACAGGAGTTCCGTGTACGGAGATAAATGTGTGAAAGTGCAAATTTATGTGTGTACAAATGCCATTTCATAGACTCTAGAAGGTGAATGTAGCTGACAGTTTTTCAGAAAGCAAGAAAACTAAAGATGTTTAGGCACAGCAGTTGCTTTGGCAACAATGAGTTGCTGTGCACTACAAAATGCATCAATTATTTTTGTTTGAGTCCTTGCAACTGCATCTTCACGGAAACTAGAGTCCTCAATTTCACGAGTGCTTACGAGACAGGAATTTAGAAGACGGTAACACGGTAATGAAGTGCAAATAGCACTACAATGGCGGGAACAAGGCGGCAGGAGCTGAGCCCTGTAACCTCGGCGTCTTGAATTGAGGCCGAATGACCGGAGCAGGAACTGCGACGTTGCATTTGTCACGCTGACACGGCGACTACTAACTATATGAAGCTCACTAGGCCAACGAGGTTAAAAAAAAAAAGGAAACAGCTGGAACCGATAAATGTTGATGCTCATGGCAATGAGTAGGACAAATTCTGTTTCCAGTTCCGTGTACACGGTGACGTGGAAATTTTAGTTCCGTTTTACATTATCTGAATACAAAACACCAACTTAGCGGGCTAGTGTTCCGTTTAAGCAGCAATTTCGTTTAAACAATTTCTGTTAATCGAGATTCCGCTGTACAAGATTTCAGAGTGCATAAAAACTATGATATCAGTTTAAATTAACCTGTAACCTTCCACTCGCACCTCAGCTAGCTTTGGTATGTTATTAGTTTGAGTTTTGATGAACTGGCACAATATGCTGTGCCAACTTCTATGCATCTCTGGTGTACAGTGGCCGTAGTCTTTAAATGCTTGTGTACTACAAACCTTTTTTTTCTGTAACACCTTCTAGTTTGTTGTTAAGTTTTGAGTTAGTAAATGAATCTAAGTGGCTAAATAAAAAATAGTGCCATCATTTACCCCCTCCTAACATATTTTAGCGTCAAATCGTACAAGGTGGTGACATTTTCTAAAAATGTTTCAAGTGAGCTCTTGTACTTCATCTTTTGCTGTGTTTTATTCTCTCTGTTCTACCAGAAAAAGCACATGGTCATTCAGGGTGGCAATTCAGCTAAGCAAAAAGCAAGCCGCATCCTGAAAAGCCTCCTGCCTTGGGATGTAGCTGTCGAATTCAGCTGGTTTGGTGCAAAGGGGAAGAAGAAGTTCTGTGAATTGAATATCTGCAAGCTCATGTGTAGTAAGTGATTTTTGGCAATGTTTGGCTGAACCTTGTTGCACAGAAGTCACCAGGAGGAGAGAAAGAACTGTTTGGTTTTTAATACTTTACAGGGCGAGAGTCATCAAGCTGTCCACAGCAGCTTTTTCTCTCGCCCCGTCTTGTCTTGTAAAGAACATAAAGCAAACATCTATACTCATATGCAATTTGGGCTAAATGCACTCTTATTTAACAAAACTCATAAGTGAAAAACATTGTATTAGGCTATCCAGGTTCAGTTTAACAAGATATTACATTAATTAATGTTTCCTCTAGTGACTTGTCATCAGATACTATTGTAACTAATTATGTTGCACGGGGGGTGGGGTGGAGGGGAAAGAATAAGCAAGTTTAAAACGTTGAACAGTCATCAGGTTATATAAAATTAGGTGAAAAATATGGTCACTGCAAGAACAATTGTGTAGTAAGTTTTCCATTGTGCATGTATTTCGACTTATTTCAAATTTGTACAAACCAATTTTATCTGTCAACGTAAAGAAGGCTTCTGTAAGTAATGGTGCTTCACAAAACACATTGGACCTCTGAACATTCAAGGGGACCTAATTTGCCTGTGTTCAACGGTTTTGATTGTAAGCAGGTTGTCACAGAATTTGTCGCTTAGTCTATTACCAGCTTAGTAGAACACAGGTGGAGCAATTAGTGGCAACCCAGCAAGAGGGCCAAACCTGTATTGTAACATGAAAGCCCAGTTGCATGTGTCTACTTAAAATTATTCTAATTCGTGCAGCTGTCCTGACTGACAACAAGGCCGCACCAGCGACTCTGAAGGAAGTCGAGCAGGCCTCAATGTCGTGGTTTAGGCATGCTGCCGAGCGGGCTGCAGCTCCACGACGGCAACCGAACGATCCAGCACGTCCCACAAGCATGCACGACTGAGTCCGACCTCCAGCACCAAGACAACTAAAAAATTCACCATTCGCTGCAAGTGTTCAGGATTGTAACCAAAGACATTCAGACTTGAGACTGCTGTGTTGTGTGTAGTGATGAATGATGCAAAATAAATATTCTCCTGTCCAGCACCAAGGCAACGAAAAAATTCCCCATTCGCTGCAAGTGTTCAGGATTGTAAACAAAGACATTCAGATTTGAGACTGCTGTGTTGTGTGTAGTGATGAATGATGCAAAATAAATATTCTCCTGTACAATGGTCTACTGTGGCTCTTAAATAGAATATTGGCTGCTCTGGCATGCCTGAAAATGAATACAAGTAAATTTAGAACAAAATATTTCGTATCCCTACAAAGTCCTAAAAACCATCTAATTATGTCCCAAGAAGGTACCTCATTGGCAGTATTTCGGACGTCCTATTGACGTTTTTTGTTGTTCCACTTGGGAGGTTTTCGGGAGCTTGCTGGGCATTATTTGGGATGTCCGTGGGATGTCCCTGACCTCCCACTTAGGACATCCCAATGATGTCCTTTTGATGTTGTTGCGTTGTCTGGGACACACACACACACACACACACACACACACACACACACACACACACACACACACACACACACACACACACACACACACACACACACACACACACACACACACACACACACACACACACACACACACACACACACACACACACACACACACACACACACACACACACACACACACACACACACACACACACACACACACACACACACACACACACACACACACACACACACACACACACACACACACACACACACACACACACACACACACACACACACACACACACACACACACACACACACACACACACACACACACACACACACACACACACACACACACACACACACACACACACACACACACACACACACACACACACACACACACACACACACACACACACACACACACACACACACACACACACACACACACACACACACACACACACACACACACACACACACACACACACACACACACACACACACACACACACACACACACACACACACACACACACACACACACACACACACACACACACACACACACACACACACACACACACACACACACACACGCGCACACGCACGCACGCACGCACGCACGCACGCACGCACAAAGCGGCTGCCGCGGCCTGCAATCGAGCCCGCGTCCTCGGGCTCAATCCTTGGACTCAGCGCTAGCACAACAGCCACTGTGGTGGGTTTCTAGAATAACTAAATCACACTATAAGATGAGACAATCGGTATACCAATTGCATGAGCGACACGGCCTGCAGGGGCTGGTGCGAACCGTTGAGCGCACGGATGTTCCAATAAGAGCGCATTCGCAAAATGGAAAAGTTGGTTTCGTACATCAGTGAAATTCTGCTTAAAACACGTCATTATTTGGGTGTCATTTACACGGATCTAAGTTGATTTACACTGCAGGTATTGATTTTTCAGAGTGTGACTGTCGTGCCTAATTGATTGGCTTTTTACTAGGTGTGGCACAGCGACGCTTCATTGCACGCGCTCACAAATTTCGCGGGGACTGGACTTCACGGAAACGCGTCCATAGCCAACAAAAGCGGCCGCTTAGAGTTATTGTAAGTCCAATCTGTCCTCAAGAAACTTATGTGTCAGATGCACGCCGCCAAGAAATTTTTGCGTGTATACGTCGTATGCGTATATACCTTTAGGAAAAGTGAATGAAAAAAAAAAAACGGGTATAGAAATAAGGTGCTTCGTTGTTGAGTCATATCTTCAAATTATTGTGGGCACCTCACCGTAAAAAAGTAAAAATTTGTTCATCAACTCCATAAGAAAAGTGCGACTAGCACGACGAGTATAGAAAAGCCATGATTGCTTTTGAAAGTGACTGTTTTTGAGCGATATTACGAAGGCTGAAGTTCAAATGGGACATATAAGTGGAGCAGGGATAAGCAACAAGTAGGGGGCGAGGGGGAACAAATACTGATGAAAACAAATAACGCGCTGCAAAGATTGGCTTAAACTGAGCTTGCTATTCCGTAAAACTAAGAGGAAACATGTAGAATACAGATACAGTAATCCCTCGTTATAGCGAAGTCAGCAAGACGGCGAAAAATTTCGTTATAAGCGGTATATTGATATAAGCAACCACTCGAGAAAAGCTAAACCAGTTTAGCTTATTATACGCCACAGCTGCGAGGAATCAAACCATAATGTATTCACTGAAGCAAAACGTTATTCAGAATAAGCTGTGGTGGCTGTTTCATGTTCTTGCCGGGCGAGAGCAACCCCTGCTACAATTTGACCATTTGACCAAGCAATGCAGGAGGCTATGGTCGCCGCCCACAAAAATTGGCAGCGGCAGTGCCCCTTTTATAGGGGGGCGTGCGGGCGTCACGAAACGCTATACGAGAGTTTTGCGCTGAAAAGCGCCGCAGATGCCGTGGCTCGAGACGGAGGTTGTTTGTTGAGCTCAAAAAATAAATAAATAGCAAGAATAAAAAGATTAACCGCTAATTGGGCGTACAAAGCACAATCATGAAAACTGATCGGTTTCGCATTAGGGGCATTGCATGATCACTGGGAATTGTTTTCCCGAGTTGTGCAGCCGTGAAGTTTGCAACACAAGAGTTCTTCGGCGCCTCGTTCTCGGCGACACTGCCAATTCTACGGTTCGATTGCCAGTGTTCGCGCACCGTCGTGTCCACGCCCTTGACCAATGTGTTGCGACGAAGTTCAATGACCCTACCACGCATTTGGACCGTTTGCCCAAAATGGGGATCACCCGAATCGAGCATGACCGGCTCGAGAAAACCGCCGGCGAAGTACCAGCTTGTGTTGACCTGCCATGTTGACAGCTTGACTCGCCACTGGGTCACCGCGGCACGGCGACGCCTCCGCTCGCCACTTAACCCACACCCGCCATGTTGGAATTAGCTCTTCTGGCGCTTCGAGTAATGCGGCCTAAAATGCATCCGTTTGGGTTGGGACCAGAATAAATTTCGAATGAAGCGATATTTCGAATAAAGCGATTTCGTTAAAACGAGTGACTATACTGTATTTATATTTATTGGACGTAGTTTTTCGATGATTATAATAATTACGCCTGCGTGACTAATAATAGAAGTTCGATTTCTTACACGTGGAGGAAATCGCCGCGGGCCCATGTGCAACACAAAGAAATGCCACTGCCAACACGATCATTGCGGGGGAATTTGCGGATGACGCGAGCTCACGCACGACACTGATAACTTGGTGAGGCTAGAAAGTATTGGCTATGATCGGGAATCTGCCTGCCTGACCTGTTAAAATTCTGTTCTCCAACGTAAACGAAGCCTGTTAGTGTATTTTTTTAGCTTTACAAAATGATACAGCAATAAATGAGTGTTTTTGTAAGTTTTTCCTGAACAAAAAAATATTTTGTTCGCGCTCAACCTTCAATCGAAGGTGCCATATTTGTGGTATATTTTCATTAACACCAAGAACGGCGATGAGATTTACCCGCTTACTAAAAAATGAAATAAAAACGAATTTCATTCATGGAACAGCCGGCGGCCATCTTGAAAAAAATGACCGTCTTAGAACGGTGCAGCACCTGGCTTGTAACGCACGGTGCGCGGAATGGCGGTATTATTTTATTCGAGGCTGCATCCACTCTAGGATAATATTGTGTGATCATGCAACAAATGAAGGAACTAAAATAAACGGATCTGCCGCCGAGTTTGGCTACGCCATCCGTCGGACCGGCACCACGCGTTTCTTTCGTTTTGAGAAACGTTCAAACGTTCACGGTTCCTTTAAGATTTCATGAAGGAATCTACACGCTCAGCGTGACACTTCTCCACATGCATTTCTGCAGTTTTTCGAGAGCTGTGTTTCTAAATGATCACACATCGATGTAGGGTTTTTGCAGTCTGCCTCTGAACCCAGCAAACCACGAAAGTCCATAGGATATCCACAAATGGTCACAATATCCAATGTCATTTCAGGACATTCATGTGATGTCCATACAATATGTTTCACCCAAGATCATCTGCTTGTGGTCATCCATGCGATATCACTGCAAGTGTGCTATAACATCATTACGCGATATCACTAGGACGTCCACAAATTTACATTTTTCCTTACACTGAGAATTCGCATTCATAGCGTGGTGTACATATACGGGCCCCAGCCACACAAAGTGTGTCTTAGTTCAAATCTCCCCTCATCCCCGTCTTTCCAGCTCCAAAATATTTTCTGGCCTGTTTCTAACTCATATTTTAAATGAAACGGGTAGTTATTTGATTTGGAATTTGAGCGAAATCTGGTTTGCCTTTGTTTGATTCGCGAATTGGATTCTATATTTTAGGCTGCTTGATTTATGTGGATGAAGAACAAGTGGGACTGTTGATTTTCTCATTCAGTTGTAGGTGAGCACTGGTACGGAGGCTGCAGTACGGAGCCTGCTGAGTAGGCATGCAGGATTCTTGTCACCCAAATTTGATGCTTGGGATGCGAGCGGGTGCATTGCATGATGCAACCCACGCGTATGGGTATTGCTTGTTTGGTTCTTGCGCGATGGAGTGGCGGGCCTCGTCCAGTCTTGTAACGTCGGGGGAGATGAGGGTGACGGCCGAGTAATTTCGCAGCGTTTTACTGCATCGTGAATAGCCTCGTGGCGTAAGCGGTCGAAGGCTTTGCGAATGTTCAAAAGGACGACAAAGGCCACGGTTTTTGGTAGCCTTCGCGTTTTCTAGTGCAGAGACAAGGTCGGAAATTGAATCCAATGGCACTGCGCTGGCGAGGAAAACCCGTCTGCGGCCCAGGGTTCAAGTTGCAGATTCGTGCATACTTATAATTCGAGGCGTGCGAGCGCCATGGATTCGAGAATTTTGGAGGCAACGCTCGTGAATGAAATAGGACGAAAAGAGGAGAAAAGTTTGGGAGATTTGTTCTTTTTTAGGATGGGAGGGACAAGTTGGAGGCCAAATTGAGCAGGGAGGGTGCCGGAAGACAAGTGGAAGTTGCAAAGTCAAGAAGGCGCGAGTGCTGCCTCTCGGCTACGGGCGCACTTTTCCTTTTTGCATTTTGAATGACCCGCACCAGCTCGGCCGCCATGAAAGGAGCTTCAAAAGCCGTGCTCAGGGCGAAGCTAGGAGGGAGCCGGCGCGGGGGCGTCAGATTCTTCGTTTTGGGCTGCGGCAGGGTTTGCGCGAGAAGAGAAAGCTCGGCCACGTTTTTTCCCCTTGCGATGGAGCGGGCGAGGAAGGAGGGGGGGGGGGGGGGGGGGGAGGTTGTATGTCGGGGCAGGTCGGGGTCGCGGAGATGGCGCGAAGCAAGTGCCGTGCAAGGAGGAAAGAATACTTTTCTTTCCTGCATGGGTGAGGCCCTCGTCCTGCAGTAGACAGGCTGACAATGGGGATTTCATTTATGTGCGTGCGTGTGCGTGTAAGTGCCGTATTATATGCAGCTAAAGTACAGTAATTAAAGTACACGAGGCGATGGTACAGTGAACCAACATTTTCTAAACCAACCTAATCTAAAAACGTTGCAGTGAACTGTGGCTAAGACGTCCATTGGGCATAACCATTTGAACTTTTATAGGCGACGTAATTTCTCCAAAACATGGGATAGTGTGGTGTTTCACATAATAAATAAATGGAAAGCTGCTATACATTCAACATTCCTCAATATTGCGGCAACCTAGATAAACATGTACACAGACAATGTTAATTTGAAGGTTTTTCGTGAGCATTGCTAAATATGTAGAAACTGTACGTACGCGTTGATCACTTTTAACCACCTCCCGAAATTAACGTATCCTGTAACTATATCGCAAACATTCAAGTGTGCTGTACGGGATCATTTGAATTTTTAGGCAGCTTATGTAACTCCACGTGAAATCGTTTATCAACATTTGCCAACATTCGGCAACATTGCTGCAACGCGAAAAAAGCGTGTAAATGGCAGTTTCTCATGCGTTGTTTTTAAACGTTACATGAATGTATCCAACGTTGGCCCACATTTGGCAACATTGCTGCAACGCAAGAAAATGTGCATGTGGGCAACATTGCCTATGCGTTAAACGTTGCGTGAATGTTGTTGGATGCGTCCAACACTGATTTTACGGTGGCCCACATTTGGCAACATTGCTGGAACGTGAAAACACGTGCATACGGGCAACGTTGCCCATCCGTTGTTTGTAAACGTTGCATGAATGTTTTTGAATGGGTCCAACGTTGGCCCACATTTGGCAACATTGCTAAAACGTGAAAAAATGTGCATACGGGCAACATTGCCTATACGTTGTTTGTAAACGTTGCGTGCATGTTGTTGAATGTCTCCAACGTTGGCCCACATTTGGCAACATTGCTGCAACGTGAAAAATGTGCATACGGGCAACGTTGCCTATACGTTGTTTGTAAACGTTGCGGTAATGTTGCTGAATGTGTCCTATGTTGGCCCACATTCGGCAACATTGTCACCACGTTGTGTAACGTTGCCTAACGTTACACAACATTGGCAACACGGCAGAAACGTTGCGGCAACAATTTGTGCTACTAGGGCGGAGAGAAAAGGCACACTCTAAATCGGAAGAAACAATACCCACGCCTGCCTTCTCATTTCGGACGGAGGCATCAGCGGCAATAATGACATGAGAAGGGAAACCTGTAAGGTGATCCTGCAAAAGGCCGGATAAGAGATTCGACGGGAGCAATTTAGCATTCCTGGGGAAAATTTAATCGAAAACAACATCTAAGGATGAGGCACAACGATTAGGTACGGTAACATATAATAGGGCCACACGTAACGGGTCTAGTAAAGATTGTACAAATATCACTTGGCGTTTGAACCGGGGCCATGGGCTGCTGAAATGCAACGACGGCCATGTTACAAAGGTAGTCTGCGGTCTGGATATGGGTGACGCCATAACTCTTAGGAATTCATCAACAGTGAGGGCGTGCAGGCGGGAGGCTAGTGTGGGAATTCGAGCTTCCATGTATAAAACGTTTATTGGCAAATATCATGGAAGATCCAGACATAGTCTGAGGGCTTGCCGTTCTAGCGTTACTAGCGTCCGAAGTTTGTAATGTGCGCTTCCTGAGAAGAGCACACATCCAAATTCAAGGATCCGTCGGCCGTACATTCGGTAAATCATTAAGGTGTCACGACGCATACCAAATTTCTTATGACTAAGGCTTCTCAATAGCGAAACAGACCGCGCACCCTTAAAAGCAATGTAGTCAATGTGCGGACGCCAATTTAAAGTGCATTCGTATATTCATCCTAGGTATTTATTTTATTTTTTTTATTTATTTTATTTTATTTGAAAGCTAAAACAACTGCATTTTCAATACTAAGGACTGCACAAGCTGGAATAACCGTCCCTCTCCCATTAAATAAACCAAGTTTCGGTTTCCCTTTATATATTTTGCCTGAATTTATAACATATCCTAGCGAGGAAAGCAGCAACATTTCGTGTTCAATCAGGAAGACCAGTGAACACGGATAACAATGGTGTCGTGCTGAAAAGGCTTCCAGAAAAAAATGGGTTAATATGACTATATTCAGCGCAAATTGTCAATTGCAAGTAGATCGAATGTGAGTAAACTTTCGCATTCAGACGTATTTCAAGCTTCGGCTGTATCTTTGTTCCTCGGAACTGGCTTGCGAGCGCCGCCCGCTCTTTTGCCTTGCAAACCATATTTTACAGTTCATAAACAGGTTAACGGCCTTTTTTTAAGCGGGCATAGCAGAGTATAACTGTACTGATGTTTCTTGTCCTTCTGCATTATTGCAAGGGTCACGAGGAGACTGCACGTTGTTTACGCGCTTTGCTTGACTTCGTGAGAAAAGAAGGCCTTCAGGAATACTTTAGTTAGTCGTATTTCCTTCCCACACTGATCTCCCGGCATCTCCTTGACTGATTAGATTGCAGGATTTAACGCGCCGACGCTAGGCGACGAGGCGCGCCGTAATGCAGGGTTCCGGCATAATTTTGACCACCTGGGGATCTTTAACGTGCGCCGAAATCTCGTACACACGGCCGTTTTTGCTTCATCATCCCTACCATCATAACATCATCCCCAAGCAACCACGGACGTCCGTGGGACGTCCGAAATACAGCCGGACATCCAAGGCCCAGTTTGGACGGCCACTGTACGTACATTTTTGGACGTACATTTTCGGACGTACAGTGGACATCCAGAAATGGATGTAAAAGTCCGAATGACATCCGCCAACGGACGTAAAAAGTTACTATGAAGCATAAAATAAAGACGTAAATTGGATATAAATGCAAAAACTAAAAATCTACTGTGCTTTTCAATTAAAAAGATTTTGTACATCGACACCCTGGCTTGTAGGTTGCAAGTTTCATCTGCATATTTCTAATATTAAGCCTAATTTTTTAATATTTTTGAAGCACTTCACCAACTCTAACGACATCTTTGGCGAAGGGTATATAAGAATTGAGAACCGCTAACGAAACGTGAAGCAAGTTCACTGTGTTCATGTATGCCCGTCTGCCGGGTAGTGCGCTATCCTTGCGCGGTGTACTGTACTATACTGTTCGTTGTAAGAACATTAGCTTGTCGTTATGTGATTCTGTAAATTTTTAGTGAACATCCAAAATACAGCCAATTTCGGACGTCCGACTGGACGTACGGAAGTGTTAAAACCGGACGTCCAACGGACGTACATGGTACGTCCGTCGGCCCTTAAACGGACGTCATATGGACATCCGCTAGAGCCGGAATGGACGTACGGCGGACGGCCGACGGACGTCCGGTGGTTGCTTGGGTCAATCTTGTTCTTAGGACAATTATGTCGGCATATGGTGCAAACCTTGAGGTGACTGTTTGTTGGGTCCACGAAGCAAGATATCTTGCTCCGTGGTTGGGTCCCAGGCCACTCAGCCAGCGATCGCGGGCAATGATGAAATGGCCGCTGCTGCACTCACAAACACGTTGCACATAACAACAGTACCCTACACCGACTTCAAACCACACATAAAACAACAACTACGTAAAACATGGCGAAAACATTGGAGTGAACAGACAGACAACAAACTGCACATTGTAAGACCACACTCGGGACGATACACAACCGATTCACACAACCGACACACAGAAGTTGCCTTGGCAAGGTTACGGCCGGATAGGCCGCACACATGTAACACTCCCACCTGCTCACTGGATCCCCAAGACCCATGTGCAGCGGGTGTTGAGAGGGACTATCCGTAATCCACATACTGATTCAATGCAAAACACTTGACGCAACACGACGTAAACACCTCCCACAACTATACACGCGACATATATTCCACAACACCCGTACGTCTTAGGAGACGAGCCCATGTTTTCAATCAAACGCGTTTTTGAGTTTCTTACCAACGTAAAGTTTTTACATCACATTTCTTATCATGCATTTTGACAACCTGGCCCTTTACACCAGTTATACCTTCATTACGTTGTGTTTTACTTTGTTTATTTTTACTGAAACGATTTACTTATACTTTCAGGTCACTCTTATGAAATGACTTTTGTTTGGCGCTCTTTGCCCCAATGTTTATAGAACCTTGGTTCTATAAACGTTGCTTTGCCCTTATAGTTGGCCTTGTGCCATTAAAATCCAAACATCATCATCAGCATTGACTTCGGCAGAAAAGAAGGCCTTCAGGAAGTTAGTGGTATTTCCTTCCCACACTGATCTCACAGCATCCCTTCCTTCCTTGGTTGATTGATTGATTTATTGATTGATTGATGGCAGGGTTTAACGCGCCCATGATACATACGCAATGAGGAGCGCCGTAATACAGGGCTGATCCGGCTTAATTTTGACCACCTAATAACATGCGCCGAAATCTCGTACACAAGGCCGTTTTTGCTTCATCATTCCTTCCTTCCTTCCTTCCCATTCTACTTCGAAACTCGGGTCCCATGCTTCGGGCAATGGCAAAAAGGCTTCCCGTCTCTTTTTTTTTTTTTTTTGTCGATTATATTCCTCCTGCGGGCGAATATTATATGTTGTGGCGGCTGCTTTGACGCTTATTTTTTGTGTGAAAAATAAGAAAAACTGGACGACTACTAGTGATCTATATTCTTTATATATTTTTATTCTTTATAGTTATTATTTATGTATATTTGTATTATTTATTTACATTTATGTTTTTCATATTTTAATTTATACATTATTATATTTTATATTGTCAAATTCCCCCTCCACACACACACACACACACACACACACCACACACACACACACACGCACACACAAAATCCTGGGTGGCGGGGTTCCTCATGTAACGGAACGCACCGCCGCTGCTGCAACCTCTTTGACACAGAGGAAGAAAAACTTTGACGCCGAAACTAACTGCTCTCTCGACCAGGCGCCGGCAGCTCGACGGAGGGCGCAGGCTTTGACGTTATTCTTACGTCTCCTCCTTATCACAGGAGGCTATTAAAGAGGTGGCTGCGAATATTACGCACAGTTACAGGAAAGCTAGAAGCACAGCTGATGAATGCAGCTGTTCAAAACGTTTTCACATTTTTGGAAGGATAATTTTTTTTTTTTTTTTTTTGACGAGGCGTCTTTGGTTTTTCGGTGGTCCGCTCAAGACGATTGATTTATGAATACCCCGTTTTCTAGAGAGCGCAGAACCGACGTACTTGCGCAACGACGTTAACGGGCAATTCACTAAATCGACCCCTGCTGCGCAGGCGTTGACGACGCACGACGGACGTCCTGTCCATGGGGGGAAGAAACTGTCCGTGTTCCTGTTCACCACTTGGCAGATCATCCTCTCATGGTTATTTTCTAACTCGAGCTGCAAGAACCAATAAAATTCATTTTGTGTGGCAAACATTTTTTTTTTCTTTCAAGCTTTGCTTTGCTGATCCGCGGCTTTCCTACAGCCCGCCTTGCCGCTGAGTCACGTGGACTAGGGATCATGCTAGGTGTCAAGGACGATTTGATTTCAGTGAGGGACCTATCTCGGTTCTAATGTGAATGTGGCTTTTAATGAGAGCAGAGGATTCTTGAACACATACAGAATTTATTTACCTCAGCTAAGCCACCTTACCTCAGCCAACCCACCCCAAGAGCTCAAGTGAGACTTCGGACGCGGAACGGCGCGAACGTCTGGCAACCAACATATTTTATTCCAAAAATCCAAAGTCCAAAGTTCTGAAAATTAAGTACTTAAGTGTTGTATGTTAATAATAAAATTATAAAAACTTTAAACATGCAGGTAACTGTTTGGATAAATATCAAAAAGTTGGCCACATTGTTTTTAAGTTGTTAAATACTGGCAACAAAGTAATTAAATTCAAATATAAGCAATTGATTGCAATATGGTGCCAATTAAACTTACTTAAGACAAATTACATTGGTATTTAAGCAAAAACATTATTATTTTGGGGCAAATATAATTGTAAATTTGGTAGCAAAAGTTTGGCCACCATGGTGGCCTTGAAAAATTGGCAACACTTTAACTGAAAACAAAGCGTCATTTTATTATTTTTATTGGAAGCAAGTTTTGGGATGATCATGCGCGAAGTGAATGAGCGTATACAGAGCAGAGAAGAAGTCGGTGGGAGGCTGAGACCTAAGAAACTCTATGGCTGAGACCATAGCGCCCAGGACTGTGGATGCAACACGGCTATAACTAACGAGCTCAATGAGCGCGTTGTGACATTCAACGATTCAACGGGGGCGGCTCAAGATAAGCTTGAAAGACGAGGACAGAATCAGCGCCGTTCTTGCGTCCTTCACACTGAACGTGTCTTTTGCGCTGTGCAATGTCGACGAAATATTTAACATACCATCCGGATGGCTATCATATCGTACACTTTTTGCGGTCCTATCAAGTACCGTTTGGAACAAGGAAGCGCCCCGTGAAACTTCGCAGAGTGCTACAGTCGTGTGTGAGCTTGTGTGCGACAGGGAAAGACGAAGCGCGTGCACCGCAGTCCCTGGACCAAAACGTCCGTACTGGGGATCTTCACTGTCCCCGTTCTTTTTTCCCTGGATAGGGTGGATATGGTTTGAATATTCCCTAGTCCGATCTGAAGCAAGCAAGCCCGGGAACACGGCGCGAACGTGTGCAAAGTTTTCAACTCGGCCGTGAGTGAGTGCCGGTGCACATGCAATCAGTACGTATAACCAGTGCAGTTTGATCTTTCCGCGCTAATAGATTTACGATGTTTCCGTGCTAATAGGACGTGCCGCTCCAGCCCACTGTAGAGCAGTAAAAAAAAAAAAAAAAAACGCCTTTCAGTGGAACGGCGCTTACAGACAGAGTGATATCGACACAAATGACATTTTTTTTTCTGCCTCTAATTTCATTTTATCGCATTGTTCTTTTGTCACTATATATCTCCATCTACTAATCAATCGTTATGTTTCACGTCTGTGCTTAATTGTAATCACGTAAGAGAGCGAAACGGCAAAACCGTGATTAATAAAGCATGCGTTGTTACGATTCACAAGACGGATGCAAGTGCATGGGCGCATTCTCGAGTACGCCTGTGAAATGACTGTCAAAATTATGATGGACTGGTTTTATGCCGAGACTTCGAATACTCTGTTAGAAATTTAGAAACCCTAAAAACAGAAACAGGCCTACATTTACGGGCCTATGCTTGCGAAATATTCACAGTTGTAAACATAAAAGCCAGAGTTAATTTTTAATTACTACCCCGAAAGGCTGGTCGAGCAATTCTTGGGTTGCTAAGGGGTAGGTGTATACCAGAGACCTCTCATGCTTATTGCGAGTAATAAGAGAATGCACAGGGCATTTTGGCCTTCTGATGAATATAGTCAGTAGTGCGATTTGGTGAGTTTTAATCTTGTTTTCCAGACAGCAGTGAATGGTTTCTTAGAGTGAAGAATGTGTCGATATACTGGTTTTGTGACTCCCTCACAAAACCAGTATAAAAATAACCCGAATGTGACTGTGGGAGGCATAAAGGCATATTTTAAAAAAATAGGGAGCAGAAGGTTAAGGCTGCAATGTTGCACCAAGCCATAAATGTTCGCAGAAGAAAATAACCAACACAAAATGCATTGCACCAGCTAGAAAATTATGTGATGCTCGTGTTATGTTAGGTATGGGTTGTTTGAGCATTCATGTGAAACTGCCAAGTAGTCTGAAATTTCCTGCTGACCAAGAGTTCAAGCTAGCTGCTGGCCCTAGGATGAAGAAGGGAGCAGTGGCAGTGGGAAATGTACCAGGTGCTAAATGAATTGTGGACTCAATGTGCACTTCATACCCTGACATTACCAGTTCACAACCATGCGGTGGCAACATTATTTATCGCGAGAGTGTCACCAGGCTCATTGAGTGATCTTTTATGGTTGCTAACCATCCGCAGCTGTCTTGGTTATCAGCCGTATTCATCAAGCGTCCACTGAAGAACATCATGGCTAGCAGCCGGGGACAGCCAGACAACAGCAGCTGCCTGATGCTGTATGCAGGTGCAGCGACAACTGGAGTGTGGAGAGGAGGGGGAGGCTGGTATGCTGACCAATAATGGCAATACTGTGAAGAGAATGAATGTGTGATTTCAGCTAGCGCAGTGCCTACGCAGTGAAGTTCGTTCTCCGGCCATCTGTCGTTGCACCTTTGAGCTATTGTTTTCAGTCGCCACTGATGATGAGTGGGGTTGGCATGCTGGGCCCAACTTCAAACTGGCTGCCATTCAGTGGCTGCTGGCAAAGCACTCAGTCATCGGCATTGCAAGACGTATGAAAAGAGTGCCCTTTGTGCATGAAGGTAAAAATACGATTTGTGGTGTGCATGCCAAGAAAATGCCCCGTCACGGGCAACAATGATTGAAAGAGCCACCAGTTGTGCTTATTGGGCGGTGGGTGTGGGCTCCTGTGGCAGGCATGTAAATGAGACCCTAGCCTTGCTCTCATAGCAGACCTTTCAGTGCTTACACAGTATGAATGGAGAATACACCAGCTCCATTTCAAAGCTCTTCCTCCGCGGCGAAGTAATACTGTCACATCACTCATCTTCAAGGGGCCATGAAGACAAAATACAAGTTTGTTTTATTCGAATGATTAGGTGTTTTATAGTGGCTCCAGTGCTTGTCCAGCAGTAAACAATGCTTTATTCACTGAGAAATTACACAATTTAAGCGAAAATTTCAATTCTCCCAGTAAATTGTGTGCTTTGTGATATCAGTGATTACGTGTCCAGGGCACATATTTGAAACTAATGGCAAAGGAGTACTGACACAACATTTCAAAGCTGAGATAACTACGTAAAAGGCTTCCTTTGTATATGGAGATATCTCCCAGCAAGTTTCAGCTGTAACCGTTCAGTATGACATATTTTAAACCCATTTTAATCTTTGTGTGCACGAGAAAGCTTAGAACGGACACCCTTTCGCAATGATGATGATCTGTGGTCGTACCCTTTGTATCGGGCGGGCTCCAACATTGGTGCCCAGACCGTATCAACTGTTCACACACAAACCTAAAAAAAACAGCACACAAAAACACACGAAAGGACAATTTCGGAGAGCTCAGTTTCGTTCTCCGGGGAGCCGGTGCGACATGACGACATCGGCATCAGCATGACGCCATCTGGTCCTCCTAGCACCAAACTGCCGACATGAGGGCCCCGTGCCGTGGCCACCGCGCTGGCTGCAGTTAGTGCACGCTGCTCCGGCGTGTGTATCACGTCACGGGTTTGGGGACTGACTTCATGTTGCCCGGACACGTGGAAATGGTGGAGACCACGGCCTGTCTGTGCGCATGTCCCCTCCGGCAGTGGTGCGACGAAAACGGTGACGTCACGAGCACTCTCCTGTCATGGCGGCCCCCTCTGTGTTCTTTTTGTCGAAACCGAAACTGACATGACTAAATGAGGCCGTGAATAATTATTTTCACTGCGACCGAGTGTGTAATGTGCCATTCTATGGTTAGTGGGCTGGTACCCATTAAAGCGAAAAAACATAACACAAAAATTTCGGGTCAGCACTCTTTCAAGTATGTTCAGTAGGGCTACAGCAGACGACAAAATGTCTTTCTGGGCTTCATTTACCATCCCTCCTCTAGATAGCACCATAATACTGCTCAGGCCCGCGGTCTGCACTCGCTTTGTTTTTGACCAGATTTGCACCAGGCTTGTTT
Source organism: Haemaphysalis longicornis (assembly GCF_048455015.1). NCBI lineage: Eukaryota > Metazoa > Arthropoda > Arachnida > Ixodida > Ixodidae > Haemaphysalis > Haemaphysalis longicornis. Next base: position 257,373,487 of record NW_027526203.1, read on the forward strand.
TTGTTTTGGTTGATATTAATCATTTTGTGAAACATTTGGTATGCTTGACAAACAGGTTCATGTAATACAATGTCGCTTATGCCAATTGCCCAGTGTCGTGTGAGACAACCACAAGGCGCTGGACTGCTGTGGAGCTAAAACGAATAGTGCGGGCAGTGCACACTGGTGCTTCCACGTTGATGTATGCATTCGCAGCTTCTACTGTTCACCCCACCATTATTACTGCAATGAAAATAATAAGCATTAAATTGAAGCACAAAAAGCTCGTTCTGCAAGCTTTTTAAGCCCTGCATAACTTCAACTTGCGTTTCCTTTTGCCGGCCTCAGCCAATTGCACAGCTGCCCATAATACATCACAGGTTCTAGTGCAGGACATAAGCTAGTTGGTCACATGGCCATTGCCTTTTTTCCTAATTATATAGCTGATTTTAGTGGTTTGCGCTAAAAGTCGTGTCAGTGTTATTCTAACAAGGCAATGTTTGGAAGGAACCAAACTTGCCTTTTGTTTTCATGGCTCCTTTAAAATATGAACTTTTTCTGATGGAGGCCTCTAGTGCAACCTCCCTTATGCCCCTGGTGTAGCTTTGGTCCATTAAGTCCTGAATTTATTTTGAAGAATAATGCCCCTTCTGCGCAGCCAGCAGCTGTACTTGAAGCCTTGGTTTCACGTGTTTCTTATTCTCTCCGCTGGATGCACGCACTGTAACTGATGAAGGTCACCTACAGACAACAGAGCAGCACCTGAGGATTGGGTACAACCATGCCAGCCTCATTTGGGTAATTTATGCAGAGAGCAAAGTTGTTCATGGCCAGTGCCCCCTAAGAGTGTTCATCCTTGTACTTGCGGCTTGCAGTGCTGTTTTTAATGTTTTTTGGGGGTATTTCACATTTGGTGCCCCAAACATGCCGTATTTACTCTATTCTAAGCACCCCCCCCCCCTTTTTTTCCATGCATGATTGCGATGCCTGAAGTGAGGGGGAGTGCTTAGATTCGAAAACATAAATTACCCCGCCCCCCCTCCACACGCACTCTTTTTTGCGGTGGTATCTCAACAAGACGGGTGGAAGGAATACAGTTTCATTTGGCAAACATTCAAGAAAAAAATTTGTACAGACGGTAAACCCACTGCTCATGTCTGACACTCAGTCACCCTAACTATCACTCGAGTACGTTGCACCGTTTGAGCTGCCGCTTTCTGTATCGCGCAGCAGGTCGTCTTCTGTTCTGTCGAAGTGGGTTGTAATTGAACACTTCATAAATGGCCTGGGGCAAATTATCTGAAAAAGGGGTGTCATTTTGAAACGATGCGGAAGCACCATGCAAATGCACTTGTTCTTGGGCTGGGTCGCCGCTTTGAGGGGCGAGAAACAGGAAAGAAGTAGAATGAGGAGCACTGTAACAAGGGCGAAAAGCGTCAAGCACAGTGCACGTCACGGGGGGCAGTGCACATCACTTTACGCCCCTGTTACAGTGCTCCTCATGCCGCTCAAAGCAGCGCCCTAGCCCAAGAACGCATAAATTTGCATGGCGCTACCGTGTTGTTTCAAAAAGATGCCCCTTTTTTTTAGAGAATTGGGCCCCTGGTCACAACATCAAATTGGGCGCCGTACCACGCATCCTAAGTCCTAACCTTGCGATGGTTGCTTAAAAAAGGGGGTGCTAAAATTTGCATGCAAACTTTTTTTCCAAAATTTTTTTCTGAAAGTAGGGGAGGGTGTTAGAATCACGGGCTGTTCAGAATTGCAGAAATACATTATATGCAAAACCAGACAAATTAGTGCTCAGCAAGCACATATGGCTGAAAATTCAGCCTGCTGGCTGATGCGGTTTTAGTAGACCCCTTTAAGACTGAAAGTGTGTGGTGTCATAAGAGCTCTGCATTACCAAAGCCTCACTTTGTATTCTAAATCTACTAACCAGCCTCAAGAACTGTTATAGCTGGACAGGCTTCACGTCGGTACAATGTTTTTCACGGCACTGATCCAAAACACAGGAAAAGTTCAGGTGTAAAATTTGTGTGGGATGGTGAGCTTTTGGCAGCCATCTCTTGGGATGTACACATGGCTACTTCTGTCCCTGAAAAGAGTAGTGTACAACCAGTGCAAACTTTCGGCATTAACTTAGCAGTGGACGCGGTGGCTCAGTGGCTAAGGCGTTGCGCTGCTGAGCACAAGGTCGCGGGTTCGATTCCCGGCCGCGGCGGCCGCTTTTCTGATGGAGGCGAAAAGCAAAAACGCCCGTGTGTACGAGATTTCGGCGCACGTTAAAGATCCCCAGGTGGTCAAAATTAATCCGGAGCCCTCCACTACGGCGCGCCTCATCGCCTGTGTTGCGTCGGCGCGTTAAACCCTACAATCAATCAATCAACTTAGCAGTGGAAACTTGATGTATAACTGAAAAGTCTGAAAGAAAACTTGGGTTAGCTCAAAAAGCAATGGAAAGAAAGGTACAAGGAGAGGGAAGCAGGCACGATAGAGTGTGGAGCAAACTCATGCTTAAGATGTTCAAGCTCAATTGAAGATAAAAAAGTATCGCGTTGGGCCAGATGCATGTGATCCTAATGGCAAACAACGGGTAGAAAACCTGGTAATGAGATGGCATAAGAGTGGAGGAAAGACTGGAAAGGAAAGAGTGGAACCTTTGGTACGATGCAGATAGGAGTTCTAGCTAGGAATATATAGGATAGATGTTTGTGCTGCAGTGGCCATGGGCAGGATCAGGGTCTCAGTAGTGGGGATTATGACTAATCATTCCAAACGCACTCTGAAGAAGTGTGTCATAAGTAATCTTATTTTGAAAACAGACACTGGTATGTTGATTCCGAGGACACCTAAGCAATTATGCCACTAAGTGTCCAATGCCACTAAGTTTTTCCAACTGAACACTGCATAGTGATGGGCTCATTGTGAAACTCAGTGCGCCGCTTGCAGAAATCAAGCTGGTTTAGCCAGTTCGCTCTAATCTCTTCGCTTTTCCACAAGGCCCGTGTGGGGCTATTCTTTGTTGTATTCTGGAGCATGCACTACTGAACATGTCAAAGCCAGTGGCAGTTCTTAATGGCTTTTAATTGTTGATGGCAGAATAATTTAAAACAGTCTCAAAGTGATTGACTTCGTCATTCATTCATATCCGGGGGAAAGTAAGGACATTTATCAAAAAGCCACAAAAAAAAAAAAGCTTTGGCAACATAGGTAATGTTTGAAAAAAGCACAAAACAAGTGCAACCTTTTTCCTGTAATCCCGTGAGCCATCAAAGTTTGCTTTTTCGCGAAGCATTGGAGCTGAAGCAAAATAGTGAGAGTTTGTGACCAATTAGTGTGTTAATCATTAAAGAGAGAAATCTACTACAAGCTATGCATACTAGGCCACAGCATGTGACAATTGAAGTGCTATCACCTATTACAACTGTTGGTGCCTTCCTTATGAGGGACTTTCAAATGGGTCTTTTTCCATTACCAATCTGCACATGTTGGGCTTGATCGGATGCCATTCTGTGGAGCGGTCGAGGGAGGGGAGCAAGAAAAGGACTGAGCGTACTCAGCAGGTGCATAATCACATGATAAGACAACCCCTGACACACCTGTTTGTTCTCCGTTCCTGTCACCAGCCGAATGGCCTGCTGAGTGCTTCCTACGTTGACGGTGCTCAGGATAAATCCCATAATTCAGACATGGGATTCGCAAGATGTCTGTTGAAGATTGCCATAGGAGTTTTTTCTAATGTGTTTGCCCTGTCTGTACTTGGCACGTCCCAAGTCTTTCCGTAAAATCGTGGTTGCAGCAGCCACAAAACAGCGTCGCTACTGGAAACAGCTCCTTTCCTTACACCCTCCCGCTTGAGCTGGGAAATGCTCAATTCACCACAGTTTTCAAAGCTGGCACTATGAAGCTGCTGGTGACGTGTGTAAATATAAATTGTGCCCATCATTTTATCATGTTCTCGGGCATGATCACCCGATCAATCCAACCATTCGCTGTTTTACCACGTACCTTGCGGTCAGTGAGAAGTTGTGTGCAGGGTATGCCAAGGTCAAAAACTTATGTGATAGCAGGCAGGTTAGTCACGTCTCACATTTCATTTGTGAGTACACACAATAAATAAAGCTTGAATAGGATTAAACAATTTTGTTGCATTTGTGTTGCTATCGCATGAAGGCAAGCTAAACTTGACATGCCAAGTGTTAAAAAAAAAGACAAAATGTTTGCTTACTGTTAAAATCTTTTAAAACTTTTAAAATCTGTTGATCACAAAAGTAATATGCACAACAAAGTCCAATAACACGTGTATGCTGCTTTATATGTTTCTAAAAGTAAACAAAAGCTAACTAACCAACTCATGATTTCTAAGTTATTTAACCTTCACCCATGCTGCCCGTCATTCAGAAACCAACCAGAGTGCCATTTTGTCAATTAATTAATAATTTTTTCAATAAATTTATGAATTCGTTAGTTCCTTATGACCTTCATCAGTCAAATGTAGACAGCTTTGCAACGTAGAAAGGAATTGATTCTGTTATGGCCCCTGAGCATCACAACTGCTGCAGTGCCTATTGCCAACTTCCTGCAGTGCTTACAGGGCATAGGCGCTCAGGCAGTGTCTTGGCTTTTTCTCATTTAGTTTCATGCCCATGCCCTACAAAACTTGTCCTAGTCACGGCTATAAGCATAAAACTGTCGAACACATTCATTCAGCTTAAAAAGTCGAAAAAGGCAGCCCACATGCGGCACTAAGCGACCAGATGCCTTCTATGACTTGGGATTTTCTTCCAGGAGCTGATGGCTGCTCTGTGCACATGTAAGGCTTCAGGAACAATTGCAGACCAAATTACATACAGTGGGGTGCAATGCGTCCTTGCAGCCACCCTTGGTTCTCTCCTTCATTTATGTGATAAACTGTGGTGCGCCCGTTGCTTTCCTTTGGTGTGGAAAGAGGCAACTGGGATGCCCTTACTGAAGCTTCTTCCCACGCAATGTATCGAGCAGTTACAAGTTTCCTGAGCGAGCTATGTGGAAAACTTATTTATAAAAAAGTTGCGTACTTTCTTGAATACAACCAAATGCCAGGCATGCTTTCGGTTAAGCCAATTCACAAGTGACCAATTCGTAGTCTTCTAACCGTGCATGAAAGGTGCCTGCACTCATAAACAACACTGTTTGTCCATGCATTTTACAACTTATATAAAGCGAATGACCCGGCTTGGCATTGTGGTGCCCTGTGCAACCTCAAATCTCTCGGCACATGTGGAAACATGCTAAATGCATCAGAAAACTACATTTCAGAGAGAATGTTTTGGGTAAAAGTCAGGGTAGGATATGCCCAGAATTTTTATGTAAGAAAGTAGTGTGCCAAAATAAATAATTTAGCTGCATGCTTTTTATCGCTGAGATAGACTCACGGAGACAGGCATTGCTTCCAACAATTCCTTACTCCAGCTGTGTATGTTCATACGAGTTTCAAGTACTGCACAGCAGATGAAACTGCATTAGTAGACTTGTCGCAGACAAGAATGGTGTTAAGGTAAATCATGAAAATCGCTCCCAGGTTGTCTTTGAGCACTGTGGCCTGTGACCTAAACCTAGTATCTTACTATTTAATGTACAAGCCATCTTCTTAAAAGAACGCACAGGTATCTGGGTGTTTTAGGGTTAAAATTGTGACATTTATTCCATGCATAAATGAACTTGAAATGAAATACACAAAAGTAATGAAAATGCAAAAAGTCTGGTCCCACAAGTCTCATGGTGCAGACAAAGAGTGCAGTATGCATATGTCATATTTTTACATGGACAGCCTTGATATGTTATTTAGGTCTAAATCTCTAGAGAAGTCATTTTTTGCCAACTTCAAAAAAACTTTTTAAAAGTATCTTTTAAAAGTGAGCAAAATCTTTTTTCAAGAACAATACTTCGCAGAAACCTAATTCACAAAATTACCAGCTGGCCCAATTTCTTTTTCAGCCCTCACTCACGCTATCTCATGTGCCAGGTGCTGATTGGCTTCGTTGCTGCTGCAGCGAGCTACGCCGGGACGCCTGCCGTTCCTGCGTTCGTGCCATGGCCAGCGATAACGCCGATTCTACTGGAGCACGGTGGTCATCACAAGCAACTGGACTTCCTGAAAGCATCCGCTTCACCTTCGAGGCCGACAGATGGCAAACCATCGTGGAACACTTCCGGATCCGGTTCAAGAGCATAAAAAGGAGCTGCCTAGCGAACGTTGACTGGGGTGCAACACTTTTTCCGGCCTGCACTCACGCTATCTCATGTACCAGGTGAGTTATTTACCTCGCGCAGAATGCTATCATTCTAACAATGTGATGCTTGTCAATGTGTCGTGCTCCATCAACAAATGCAAGCTTCATGCTTGTTTCAAGTGTTTTGTTGCACAAATGTTAGTAGGAGCTCTGTCATATTGCAATAACAGCTCTCTGCTTGTCATCGAATGTTTGCTAGTTTTGTCAGGAGATGTTGAGTTAAACCCGGGTCCTATGAGTGAGGTCGAACAAGAACAAATATCATGAATGGAAAAAATGCTTCAAGATATGCATGCTGGACAGGAAAAAATCTCGGCTAAGCTAGAGAGCATAGAATTTAAAAAAAAAGAACTAGAAAAACAACTTCATGGCAATAATTTGATGATTGATGTTACTGAAGATCAAATTACACAAACTGAGCAAAGAGAAAAGATGATGATGGCCAAGTCAGATGACCTTGAAAACTGAGGTTGCCGGTCAAACTTGGAGTGCCGGACGTAACTGTAAAGGAAACATGGGAAACATCCGAAAAATTGGTTAGCGATATTTGAAAAGATGTACTCAGTCTGAAAGATATTTCCATAGAACGGGTGCACCACATAGGAGCGCATAAAAACGGAAAGACTAGGCCTATTGTGGCATGCTCTGGAACTATGCGAAGGCAGAAAAGGCAGAAGCTCTGGAACTATGCGAAGGAAAAGAAGCAGAATAATGATAGCCGCGTCTATCTCAACTACGACAAGCTGGTCACTGACGGCGAAAGTTTTATCTGGGACAGTGAAAAAAAATGAACCGTGCCGGTCCGAAAACCTAGGTCGGCCATGCTATCAACAGAAAGTGAATGACGCGATGTGTGCCCAATAAGACGCGGAGCGGTAAGCCTTGCATTTTGCTGGGCGTTCTATCTATTCTTCTCGTAAACTGCTGTAGTATTAAAAATAACGGAAACTAGTTCCCGTCTTTGGTTGCCACTGTTGAACCACAAATTATTATGGGCACGGAGTCATGGTTGGGCGAAAGCGTGCGATGTGCAGAAGTTTTTTCTTTCGGATATACTGTTTACCACAAAGACGGGCATCAACATGGCGGGGCAGTGTTTCTTTTAATATCAAGGACACTAAACAGCCAGCCACTTTTTTTTTGACGAAGATACGGAGTCCATATGGTGTTGAGTTTTTTTCCTAAAGGAAAAACTTTAGTAATTGGTGCGTTTTACCACCCACCAAACAGTAGTGAAGAACCAATTGGTATATTTGCTGATGTGCTATCAGTGATACCTGAAGAATCAATTTTGGGGGGCGATTTAATCTGCCCAACTTTGATTGGATTGCAGGAAATAATACTTCTCAGCTTTATTGTAAGTTTAAAGAATTTGTGTGTACGTTTGGCTTCAACCAGTACGTTTTAGAACCTACCTGGCAGAACGCAATCTTTGATTTGATGTTATGTAACGACACAAATATTATATCTAAAGTTTCTGTTATTCCTGGCATAAATGACCACAAAGCAGTTGTAGCAGAATTGTCTTACTTAGTGCTTTGAATCAAACGCAACATCCTCGCCAAGTTTTCATGTTTCATAAAGGAAACTATGAAGCTATTTATGCAGAATTAGAATCGTACCAAGCAAATTTTATTCGGCTGTCTTTGGTGTATCTTTCGCGATAAAGTAAAACATCCAACGGAAACGTTTATACCATCAAAGTACCCAATGGCAAAAAACCAACAAAAAACTTGGTTTAACGTGGAAATTCGCAAAATAATAAGGAAAGCCCGGCGAGCCTATAGACGTTTCTGCAGAAGGAATAGTGAATCTAATGAACAGGCCTTGAAAGATGCGAACAATAAGGTTAATATTGCTATAAAAAATGGGAAAAGGCAATTTTTTGGCCGGTTGAACATTGACCTTAAGCGAAACCCAAAACAATTTTGGAAATACGTAAAGGAAACAAGAAAAGATGACATTTCTATATCACTGTGCAAACTAATTCTGAAATGGCAGAAGCATTCAATGCATTTTTCCACTCTGTTTTTTTTTTTTTTTTTTCACAAAAAATGGCAACTGCTCCTTTACCGTCATGTGTAAGTGGTGTAACCCACTCTATGGATGACATCATTATAGATGTTTATGGTATAGATCGCCTTTTACGTACGCTTCGAAGGCATCTGGTCCAGATGGGCTATCGCCATTTTTTACTAAAGGAGTGCCGTGACGTTATTGCGAGGTATTTAGCTATTATTTACAATATGTCACCTGAGTCAGGCATTGTTCCCAAAGAATGGAAATTGGCAAATGTAATGCCTTTTGTTAAGTCTGGGGATAAAAAAATGTAAAAAAATATAGACCGATTTCTTTGACTTCAGTTTGTTGTAAAGTCTTAGAACATATGTATAGTGCAATACTTCAATACCTCAACTCCATCAACTACCTCACACGTTCTCAGCATGGCTTTTGCAGTGGATTTTCATGTAATACTCAATTGGTAGAATTTCAGCATTACATATCACAGGCCCTCGATAATATTACACAAGTAGATGCAATCTTTCCAGATTTTAGAGAGGCTTTTGATACTGTACCTCATGACCTTCTGGTTATGAGTTACATCTCTGATGTACTCTTATGAGGCACTCTGATGTACTCTTATGAGGTACATGCATCTCTGAATATTAACCGTAAAATTTATACTTTGATACGTGACTATCTGGACGGCCGTGAGCAATGCGTGGTTTTGAATAGTCATAAATCTACCTCTGTTGCTGTGAGTTCTGGTGTACTCTAAGGTAGCGTACTAGGACCATTATTGTTTGTAATTTATGTAATGATATAACAAAAAAATTACGCCCAAAATCAAATTATTTGCTGACGATTGTGTTATTTATAGGCAGATAAATTCACTAAGCGACACAGACGTGCTACAAAAAGACCTGGAAAGGGTAGCTCAGTGGTGTGACGGATGGAGCATGAGTCTAAATATTGAGACATGTAATCACCTCTGGTTTACTGGAAAATCAGCTATAACCCAAGCAAGTTATAAAATAAAAGATACAATAATTAGTAGCGTCACAGAATACAAATTCTTAGGTGTATACTTAACTCAGTCATTCAAGTGGATTAAGCATGTAGAGTACATAATTACAAAGGCCAATAGAATGTTATATTTTATCCGCAGAAACCTTAATGATGCATCGAGAGAAGTGAAAGAAACGCTGCAATTTATGCATGTCCGATCTATACTTGATTATGCGTGTGTAGTGTGGGACCCACCCCAAGAGTATCTTATAGAAAAATTAGAAAAGCTGCACAACCAGACAGCACGTTTTGTTACTAATAATTACGACCTTTTCGCTAGCATCTCAGCGGTTAAAGCTACCCTGAGCTGGGAACCACTGCATTCCAGATGTAAAAAATTAAGATTAAAATTTTTTCTCTTCACTTACTACAATCACACTGGTATTGACAAAAAACAGTATCTCCTTGAGCTAAACTACATATCACAGTGTCATGATAATTCACAAAAAGTGCTAGAGTCTTACCTTTTTAATTCCCACAGAACATACATTTTTGCAAATTCTTTTTTTTTTCCAAGAACAATACATGACTGGAATATGTTGTCAGAGGAATTGGCTAGCCTACAAAACAATGATCCCTTTTTCTCCCATTTATGATCAATGTGGTGTTCGTTTTTATTTAACCAATATGATTTAGCGCTTTTGAAAACGTGTATGAATGTATAAATGTATTTGTCTCCTCTGTTTTATGCATATTACATGTCCCCCCTACAAAAATGCCCTCATGGCGATGGTGGTATCTCGTCAATAATAATAAATAAATAAAAGAATCAGCGACAATCGCTTCTGAGTCTTGGGACAATTTGCATTGAATCACCTGTACATGGTATACTATTCGTATTTGTGGACGTAATGCTGTTACTAATGTGCCGGGATAGCTTTTTAATTACCTTGTATGTAGGGCATTTGGAGGCGCACACAGTTTCATGGGAGCGAAAATGTCCCCACTGTAATTTCTGGTTCCTTGTGTTCTTGCTGATGTCCTGCAGTGTCCTGTGGAAGATTTAAAGTAGGCCCCAGGTAGTATCACCAAGGCTGGCTGATTGAAGAGGGGTTCTGCAAAGCGATGAAGACATCTGCTTCCTGCCCAGGTCCAGGTGACACTCCGTGAGGTCTTGCTATGAGAACTTGGCCTTCACGAGGAATGAGAGCGGCCACAAGGAGGGCTGTTCAGGCAGGTATTTAAGGACCTCCTTGATCGTCTACTTCTGCACTTGCCGCGCACATTGCCCGATCTGGCATGCTTGTATCACACTGTTTCAAGTCTTCATACTGCTTGTTTTGTATCATCTTAGGTTGGCAAATCGGCATGAGGGGCCAGCGCACAGCCGAGTAAATGCTTCATTGGAAGCATTGATAGTATCCCCATAGTTTATGTCAGACCAGTCTTCAGAAAGGACCAAGGCCTGTATGTAGTTCAGTCCAGCGGATGCTGTTATCAAGAGGTATTTCAAAATACAAATAGGAGCCTGAAAGGCAGATGCTGAGACACTGTGGGATGTCTTAGGCATAGCTCTGTAAATACAGCAGTCAATTTTTTTCCAGGGATATTGATAGAGGAATACAAACAATGAAATACTTCTGTATTTTTGATCAAAGTAAATGTCTTAAAAACCATCTTACCTTTATTGCACTAAATGCCATTATAGCATATGATTGGTTTGGACTAAGCAATGTGTCTTCTTCTCAGGAAATTTACTACTAGGAAAGCCTCCCAAAACATGATGTCGGTCACCAAAAGTACCTGGAAAACTTTGGAGACATTTATTATTTCACTAACACTTAAAGAAACGCAGGGGAGCATCCACAATGTCATTTCAGGTGCTTTGAAGTCCCCATCAAACAGTGAACCAAAATACACACACTGCCCAGTTGTGGATCTGGCCTGCTTGTTTCACACTGTTGCAAGTCCTCATACTGCTTGCTGGGTATTATCTCAGGTTGTCCCTTTCTGTGTGTAACTTTTTCGTAATCAAAGTGGAACATTGCCACAAAGCGTCATTCTTTCTTCACTACACAGAGCACATCACTATTAGCTTTCTGTTGCAACACCTTAGCTCTGCAAATAATCCAAGCACTTGTAAGGCACTCCTAAAACTTCAGAATTATGGTCTTTACCCACCATGGGAGCTCAGTGGCTAAACATTGTGCTGCTGATCCTGAGGACGTTGGTTTGATCTTTGCCGTGGCAATGCCGGTGTGTCGAGTCTGAGACATACAGTAAACCAACGTAACTGAAATTAACCCATAGCCCTCCACTAAAGCACACACCATACCCGGCTACACCTAATTTAATTTAATTATAAGAGCGAAGAACACTACATGTTCTTTGAGGCTAGCACACAGTCACGATTTAACGATAACTGCTTGTTCAAGGCATATAACTGAACACCAGTATGTCTTAATATATATTTCACTGTAACTCTCATATTCAGTGCTATCTTGCTCTGCAGCAATACTTTAGTACTTCACTGGTTCAGCTAAAATGTGTACCAAGCCTTGGCTCAGGGTACATTTTTGGGGGGTTTTCAAGCAGCTGTGAGCTCAACCACAACGCTCCAGAGCTGTATGAGAAAGCCAACCTTATGGCAGCACTGGTGTCAAGGTCGATTGGTTTTTATTGTGCGACATGTCTCATTCGCATTGAGGTGATCAGATATGCCATCTCGCCATAAGCTCTAGATGCTACCCCTCTAATTTTAGTACTGCTATTAGCCACAGGATCAAGTGAATTGAGTTTTGTTTGCAACAGCTGGGAGGCACCTGTTCTATATTGTTTTATCCTCACTGCTTCCCTCTGCAAGCATTCTAATCTGTTTTTAGTCGTCTTTACAGCTTTTTAGTTTACTTTCTGTATATTATTCTTGAACTCTGAGGCTTCTGGGCAGGTGGAAATTTCTGTCCTAGCTTAGATGGATACTTAGACAATCTATCTAACACAAGGTGTCGAAGTGTGTCGGTTTCTTTTGTGAAAACCAGCCATGCCCCATAATTTTGGTTGTATTTTTCAGTAGAGCTTTCCATTCTCTCTCAAAACGATCTGCTCTAACATCAGAAAATGCAGCATTACCGTTTGACTTATGACAGAGGTTTTTCTTTCTAATATCCCACTTGTCTGCCTAGTGTATCTCAAGCAACGTTTTCGATTCTATGTTTTGCATGCAGAGATTTTTTCTGGGTTGCTCTTTTTTTGTATTCTCTGCTGCTTGTTTTTTAACTGTTCATGTAGATGGTCATCATCATAATCATCAACAACCTATTTAGGTCCACTGCAGGAAGAAGGCCTCCCCCAGTGACCTCCACCTGCTTCTGTCTTGTGCTGCCCAAGTCCATTCTTTGCCTCCGAATTTTCTTATTTCGTCTCTCCATCAAGTTCCTTCCCCTTCTTCTAGTGCCGTCTCTCGGTGTCCATTCTGTTGTCCTCGTGGTGCACCCGTTGTCATTTCGTCGTAGCACATGCTTCGCCACCCCAAGTCCATTTCTTTTTCTTAACCTGAACCATGATATCCTTTATCTGAGTTTGCTCCCTAATCCAGGTAGCTCTTTTCCTGTCTCCGAGTGTTACTCCTAACATTATTTGCACCATAGCACGTTGGGCGGACATAAGTTTGCTTTCTAATTGTTTAGTAAGGCGCGAAGTTTCTGCTCCGTATGTCATCACCGGCAGGACGCATTGGTTGAATACTAACTTTCTTTTTAGGAATACAGGTAACTTACTTTTTATTATTTGCGAGTGCTTGCCGAATGCACCCCAACCCAGTCCTACCCTGTGCCGGATTTCTTTCTTGTGGTTTTGGGTCAGCACTGACCATCTGGCCAAGGTAGTTGTATTCTTCTACTTGTTCCAGTGTTTTGTCACCTATGTTGAAAAAGGTGTGTACAGCGTGTTTATTGACCATTACTTTAGTTTTATTCATATTTATCTTTAGCCCCACAGCGAAGCTCTCTGATGATTGTAGTTCCTCAATCATTTTTTGGAGTTCTGCAGATTCACTGAGCAAGACTATCCCCCGTATTCTGAATCCCTACTCCACTCAAAGTGCTTCCTCCACTCCGTCGAGTGGAGGATACGGCAACACCTCCACTCGAGGTCTCCACACATTTCATAAACGTGGCGATGCCGTCCGAGGAAATCCTGCGTTTGGAGGGACCCTCGAGATCGCAGTTTCGGAGGAGCAGCGAAAATGTTGACAAAATGTGATTATTTCGTTGGCGTTTGGCATAATTTCGGCCTGCGTCATGTGAACGATAGTTTAGAGAGACTGCCTGAGGGTCGATGGCCAGCGCTCAGAGTTGGCTATAGTTGGTCGGTTTCAATTTTTGTTGTAGTTGTGTCTTGATGTTTATGAGTGAGATTGTGGATCACGTGATCATTTGTGCACAAAGAAGAAATGTTTCGTTTATGTTTTTCAGAATGCTGAAATGTGTGCAATATACTGCGAGGCCTAAATAAATATGGTTTTTGTGTTAATTAAGCATGCATGTTCCCTAGGAAAAGCTAAGACAGTAAAGTACTGCAAGAAGACGTAGAATATTGCATATGCATATTTAGTATCTCCAGCTTACTGGGTAAATGCACTGGACCCTTTTTTTTTTTTTTGCTTTTTTTTTAAACAAAACGACACCTTTTCGCTCGTACCTGTATAGCCGGAGTGACATCCCGATACGCAGCCAGCCTTGGGCATTTCCACCCAGTACCCATGCACAATATTTACGCAAAGCCATAGTTCAGTTTGCTCTTTTCCTGTTTTACGAGGGAGGCACGTTGCATTCTTTTGAAAACGTCCGGGAGATGGGCCTAATGTTAAGTTCAAGTACCCCAGTTAATTTATGAGGACCGCCAGCAGAAAGGCGGAAAGCCGCCGAAGGGTTTGTCTGGGAAAGCTGGGTTGCCCATCTAGCCGAGAAAAATAATCTCAGCCAGGGGAAAGTTATCAATATCTTTTTGCAGTGAGCCGCTCCTTTGTAGTCTTTGGCCCAAGCGGCGCCGACGGTACCTGTGACGCCGGCGGAAGGTCTCTTTAAGTGCCAGGGGTAATTACCGCATTAGAGCATGCAAAGCACGGGTGCATCCTGGTCAGTGGGGTTATGCTCGATGCGATGTTATTCATGGGGCCAGAAATGAATAGGGAAAAGCGCGGCGCGGTGCCAGAAGTTGTACCGTGCAAGGTACACAGTGCAGTTCGAATTCGTTATGGGTCTACAGTGTCACCACGACGGCGATGACACTGCTGATTCGGCATCCTCGTAGAATCTGTCTACTGCTTCATCATCATAGTTAGCTGTTGGTGCATGGGCTTGTACTATCTTTAACCTTTATCACTTGTTTAGCTTGATCACAATGACTGCGACTCTTTTGTTTATGCTGAAGAATTCCTCTATGTTTCCTGCTGTTTCTCTGTGGATTAGGAATCCAACCCCATGCTGTTTCTTTCCTTGAGGCTCCTGGAAGCACAGAAAGTGCCTGCCTACCACTTGTGTTCTCCAAACTTCACTTAACCCTATAATAGCCCGATTAATGTCCGAGAGCTCCTCTAGTATTACACATAAGTTTCCTTCGCCAAACAGGGTTTGAGCATTGTATGTTGCCAGGCTATTCAAGTTCCAAAAGTGGCCGTTCCGGACCCAGAGGCTCTTAGCACCCTCTGCTGTATTAGTGGCCTGACCAACACCATTGTCAGGTGCTCTACAGCTGCTGTGGATTGAGACACAATAGTTGCATTGTTCAATCATGGGAGGTGGGGGCCAGCTACTACACCATGGTGGCCAGATCCTTCTCTGGAGAGGGAGTGCTGCTTGAGTCCCTAAGAGCCTTCGTAGTGTGGTTGCACCTATCTAGTTTAGCCTCTTAGGTATCCGGGATGATGGTTACTTCCACAGCAGGCAGCACTCCATTCCTGCAAGGGTTGTGCTCGGAGAGCTGTAAGAGGAAACTTTAGAGTGTGGGGAATGTTAAGGAGCAGTATCACGGCAGAGGACATTAGTTATGACATCCTTTCTTCACCCGGCAAAAGAAGTGTCCATGAAGTCACTGCATTGTTGGACAACCATTTTGTTAGCAACACATTTTGGGAGGAGCTTTCTGCGGCCGTATCTGTGCATGTTACCAGTTGCTACAGAGGTAAACTAGACTCGAAATCTACTGTGTTTAAGGCACCAGGGGAGCATCGTGGTGCCCAAGTTTCTTTTGTGAAAGAGCTTCAGTCGGCCGTTGAACAGCTCGCTGCAGAGAAAGATGTCACCATTGCAGAGCTGATGTGCCGACCGATCCTAGTTAAAATAGAAGGAGATGACTGCGTGATAAGCAAGCAGACAAACTGGATAATGTTATCATTTGATCTTATTGACAACAAACAAAAGCTTCAGAACCACAGACTACATCGACTTCTAGCAGTCGTCAAAATATCGGAAAATTATTTTCTCATACGGCATTGTCAAATGAGGATTCGTCAATGTTCATGGATAGGAGGTTCCAGTTTCCGCATGCTTGGGATCAAATCTCGAATTTTTGGTGCTAGTTCAAGGAATGCAATCAGCATCTTCCAAATATCTCTGCCCTTTCTGTCGAGCTACCCTGAAGCAGAAATGCAGTATTGGGGTTAGTGTTCATGATTTGAATGACCCTCCTCTTCTCTGTTCTCTTGCAAATATGAGGATGACTGCCTCGTTGAATAATGTGGGATGGAGACCGTTCCTTTGTTCGATATATAACCAGGCTTTGTCATCCCTGACATCTTGCACATGAGGATGAGAATAGTAATCAGTGGGTTTATAGCTGATGTCGAAGACAGCGACAACTGGGACAAAGTCCTCAATATCGGGAGTAAGAGTGCTCTCCTGGACACCCTTGTGGGCGCAGTCAGTGGCTGCAGAGTCAAATTCGCTGTGGAAGAATGAAAGGAAAGGAAGGAACTCTACCTCTTTACCAGGCAACGCTTGTGAGCGCCTACTTATGCTGTTGCCAGGAAAGCTTGGAGGGATACTTCCCCCAGAAACAGAAGAAAAAAAATTATCCAGCTGTGGGACCTCTTGCGCAAAAGCCTGGATCACTTTGAGCACAATGTGAACGCACGGAGCATTCAAGAAGAGACTTCCGAATTCTTTGAAACCTTCCTTCAGCTGCGGACCCTTGGGCACAAAGGTTACGGGGCTGACCGAGTTACACCCGACTTGCACATTCTTGTACATCACACTTCATAAAAGCATGAAGACTTCATGTGTTTGAGTTGGTTCTGAAGCGAAGGTATCGAGAAAATTCTCAAAAATCTGCACTATGCAGAATCAAATTAATGCAGCTGATGCTTTGAAACTTGCGAAGTGGCTGGAAGTATCCCGGCACGTAAGGACCAGTCATGCCTACAAAACGCTTAACCACCTGTACTGGGACGAAGGCCTTATATAAGAAAGCCGAGCAAAGACGGTCCGCACTATCCTGAATTGTGTTGTAAAAAGTATTTTTTTTGTGTGTGTGTACTATTATGAGCAATATGAAAGGGAACACAGGAACGCGTAGAAAACACCCTCAGACCCAGATATGAGTGATACGCAGCGGCCGCCGTCGGAAACAAAGTGGAAAGAAGGACGCTGTTCTAATAACTGTTCCCATTCCCGCGGTTCGTCTTATCGGCTGTCTGGCGATACCATATTATCGGTGAAAGGACGTAAGCTGCGGCTTTGTAGAAATTCCACCGTGGTAGGGGTGTCAACAGTTAGTGGAAGAGCGTCCTCCTTTCCTCCTTCGTTTTTCACAGCGCCGTCCGTGTATCGCTCCGAGTCTGTTTCGAGGCTGTTTGCCACGCGTTCCTGTGTTCCCTTTCATATTGCTCGTAATAGTACAGTGTTGTTTGTTCACCTATTGTAGTTGCTCAACCATGTGTCATTTCTAGTTTTTGTGGTGTTCTTGCGACATTGCGGCTCATGGCAGTGTTCTGTTCAGTTGTGCAATGCTTGTGGCATATTTTACTTACCGTGCAATGTAAGAAAGAGTTTGCAGCAATGAATATTTCGTGCTATGTGAATAGTTTATATGTTGCAACATGTCCATGAATGGTTGTTTGTATTGACATGGCTAGAAACATGTAGTACTATTGCGTTAAAATGAATTGTGGGAGGGAAATGGCGGGTTCATCTGAGTCAAAAGTGTATCATTAGTTGTGACCATTCGAGCGAGCTCTTCAACATTCAATCGAATGCACTGAGCACCTGTTTTTGTAGTATTATCCGCTTAAAAAATGGTAAATCTAACAATAAAGCTTCATGCTTAATAAGACTATTGCTTGATAACTAGGGGTGTGCGAATACTCGAATATTCGAATATGAATCGAATAGTACTTCCGCAAATAATTCAATATCGAATATCTACCATTTGATTTTTCTGATAGTTGAGTGGAGTTTCTGAATGTTCCCTGGCTTCGTCAAAGCAAGAGACGTCGGCGCACGTTAACGCACTGCTGCGACACCGTCTGCTCGGCAAGTTTCATCTAAATCGCGCTTTTGACGAGCGCGCCTTGCAGAGGCCGTAAATTTTATCCCACTGCACGGAGTAATCTGCGATTGCGCCAATAAGATCTTTTTTTCGAGCCATCGCCGTCAACTCTGGCCACGATTTTGAATTCTGCGACTGGATGTTTACATGTTAGGGCAGCTTGCGGAAAGACCGCCGCCATTTTGACAGCGCTTTTATTGATTTAAAATCAAAAGCGGTTCTGGTCGTTTTTAATGTAGTTGGTGTACTGCGTGTTTACTTGTTTTTTAGAGCACAGTGGATAGCGCAGGCTTGTCCACAGTGACTGTAGTGCGAGCTTTACTTCCACTACATGTGCTTTGGAAGAAGAGCCCCCGCCGTAATCCATGATTTTGGTTGTGCCGTGTTTTCGCGGGCGGCCGTTGTATGGCATCACCGTTGCTTCAGCGAACAGCGCTGCCCGTGGTGAACCGCCCGTCAGTGGAATGCCGGTGGCGATCAGAGCAGTGTAGTTGTGCATGGCTTTCTGTCATTCTGCTGCGGTGTGGCTTGGAAAGCGTAGATAAACACAAGGTCTTTTTTCAGATAGGTAAATCTTGAAAGTAGAGGCAACATTTACGAGGCATGCCAAGTGTGTGATTTACGCCCATACTCTGTGATTACAAATAGCAGGCAACATTCAATGCGCCAAGCTAGATGTCAAGCTGAAAGTGCAAGTCGTTCCTACGTGCAAATTTTGCATTCCTGCGTGCAGTTTGGCATATTGAGGAATATGTTGCAGCTAAATCCTCCTACAAAGCCAGTGTGTGCAGCCGATCCAGGAATACTGCGGCGCTGGCCTTTGGCAGTTGATCACAAAACGGCATCGTGCACAAGCAAAAGACATAGTTGGGAGGGTGCCTTCAAAGATTCATACCAAAAACAGAAATTGTGATAGACGATGCTCGGCAACTTCATTAACTTTGGTAAAAACGTGTTTAATTTCATAGAAATATGCTTACTACGGTCACCGGGAATCGTTTACAGATTAAATACCGCACGATAGTAGAATGTTATTGCTTGCCGAGGAAAAGCATTGCTTTACAAGACTTGCAATGGTTGCTGGTTAGTTGGTAAATGGTTTTTCAAAAAACAATTCCTGCATGGGTGAAGGTCGAGAGACAGGAGGATGCCAAAAACCTGACCTCAGTTTCACAACTGAATGCTGCGGTCAAGTTTTACAAGGCTGCCACCTACGCTTGAAAAATCATGCACTCCTCTGTCTAAGGACGATGATGGTCTATCGCAAAGCTTTCTCACGCGGGTTTCCTTGCTTACCTTTTGGATTTAAACTTTGACTATTTGAGCTTTGAATTTAATCAGCACGCAGTTTGGTCTTTTGATTGCAGCGTCTTTGACTTTGACCCTTTCGTATTCTATTTCGCACAAAGAAAGCTTCGCGTTCAACCATCGTTGACATTAGGCTGAGGGCTGGATGATATTTTGTTTTATTTTGCATGTCCATGCACCCCTCTCCAAATCCTAACTGCTTCCAACTTGTCGGAAATGCGTCTGTGTTGGAGGACTCGGGCTGGTGCACCCCTATTTGAGGCAACTAGTCGTGCGTTTTTGGTTTTTTCACAAGGCATTACATGATTTTTTTAGGTACGCGGCAAAGAATAGTACTTATGCATTGAAAAACACCGGCTGACGTTAACACTGCCACATTTTTAAACTATCGGTGGCAGCATTTATTCCACACAGGTGGTAAAATGGGAAGGGGAGAAGGGATGGTTTGTAGCTTGGGCTGTTGGATGGTTGAAAAACCTTGGCTCTTGATAAAATCACCACTACAAACGTGGGAGTTCCGCTTTGGCTCTCAGGCTCCCATGTGGGGTCTCTCCCCAAAACTGAAGGCACAAAGCTTACAGTTACAGAAATAAAGTGTAAACTGCCACGACGTTTCTATGGCCACATGGTAATCAATCTCGTATGTAAGTTCCTTTCTCTTCAAAGCACACGTATTGAGGTATCCCAGCGTTAAGGCTGGCGTGGAAACCATAGTCACTGAAACCAGTGAAGATAATTTAAAGTGGCAGAAATAAACACTAATATCAATATTAATTAATATGAATAGGTTTATTCCTACTCAGATCGCACGCAGCCAGGCGCAGAGCGTTGCAAAAAGTGCTCATGTCAATGTAGCCCATTCCAACACTTAGAAGCGTCCAACAAGTTTACGTAGCCATTAGAGCATTTAAGAAGAAATGAATACTGATAATAGTAGTTTTATTCATACTCAGATCGGATGGAGCCAAGCATAGATTGCTGGAAAAAGTGCTGAAGTCATTGTAGCCCGTACTCAACTTTAGAAGTGTCCGACAAGTTTACGTAGCCGTTATTGCATCTAAGAACCCAACACATCTGCCTAGACTTTGCTTCACCGCACATATCCGCTCACAATATGCCCAAAAAATTCAAAGCACCGAAGCAAACACAGAAAAAACAACGGGAGGCTGCATAGTCCAGTGCACCGGCTCATTCCACTAACAAAGTGAGTGCCGAGTTTTGGCACCACCCGTCCAGCTGCCCGGTCCCTAATGTTCATGCCTGCAAAGTGCTTGCTTCTGAGTTACTAAGTGCTGTCATTGCCTGTGATTGCAGTAGTCGTTGCCTGTGATTGCAGTACAGCAACTCCAGTGCACGTCGTGTTTTTTTTTTTTTTTTTTTTTTTTCTTTACTTTTTTCCCCAAATGTGTATTGTGCCCGCCCCATATTCCTGGAGTACAGTGGTGGAACAGCTGTGCCATTTGCGCCATTGAGCACCAAACTTGTTTACCTGTGCCCGCCTGCGCTGATCTGCCCCTGTTGTGCCAAACTCGCTTATCGGCACCATCCTACGCCGCAGTGCCTGACTTGAGCCGCGAGTTACGACCGCTATGATACCCAGCGCCAGAAAACTTGGCAGAAACATAATGTTTTTGATTTCATCAAGGCATTTATGGTTTCATTTTCATCAACGCTTTGGCTTACCCGTAAGGCCACAGGCACTGCGCACCGTCTGTTTTAATTTCTGCGTGTTGCATTTGCACGGTTGTGTTTGCTGCTGTTGGCTGCTCTGCCACAATCAATGGAAAAGGATCAAAAGTAAAACGATTTTCGTGTCTCATCGCAAATGGCCAGAATAATGTCCGTATGAAAGTTTGTTGTTTATTGGAGGCGCACATCAATTTAGTCGCCCATGTTTGGCGATCCCAGCTTTGCTTCCCGCAACTTTCAATTGCTGCATGTATTGAACAAACAGGGTCTTGGGCGCTTTGCCCTCTCTTGTTAATTCGGTGCTCTGTTGTTTTTGAGGTAATTACTCATTTTCGCTGGTAAACTTGATACGGAAATGAATTTGAAGCTTGAAATGAACTCCCTGTGAAACGGAGGGAAGGCTGGTTGCCTTTCCCCCCGTTTTTCTGTAGTCGGAAAAAAAAACAAATAAACTTCAATTTCAATTCAATTCAACTTTGGGATTAGCTTTGCTTAGTGGAGGATGGTCCTACAGTAATCAGGCCTTTTGGCGTGCTCTAGTTACGTAGTCTCCAGTGTAAGTTTGTCGACTCTCGCAACCCTGTGACGGGCGAAGACAAAGCTATGTTCAGCTTTGCATACACTGAAACCGCTGTTAGATGCAAGCAATTACCTTGCAAGCAATTACCCTGTTTTAAGGATTGCCACCGTATGGTTGCATAAACACTGCCGTTTACCGGACGTGAAGCATGGTCCGTTATCTCACCTCTTTCAACTCGGTGCGTGAAGTTTGACCTTCGAACGGTAATAATGCGGCTCGCTCGCTGGGGCCGAAGGTAGATTACTCTGCATTTTGTAAACCTTTAGATAAAGTACAAGAACTGCAATCATTGTTGAGAGTAGGTTCTAGTGCATGGTAGAATGCCTGGGGTTAAACAGATACGGTACTTGACAGGGGACTTGCTCTGCGGCCCGCAGGGAGATTAGGAAGTCACTGCAATCCTGTGAAATTGTGTTACATCTGCTACAAATGGCCTTTCTGGCTGCTCCAAGCCTGCTACAAAGCCACTTTTGCCTGCTCTTGGGACTGCTCCCAAACCCATGGACCCTGTTCCACCCCTGGGAGTACCGCTGATGCGATTTCAAAAGTGCGTTCTGCGGGTTGAAAAAGAATTTCGTGTCTCCCAAACATGCGAAGTAGCTTCTGCTTTTGCACAAAAACCTATGGAAAATCAAGGCCTGTACAAAAAATTGATATTCGATATTCGATTCGATATTCGGCTTTTTTTCTGAATTCGATTTGATATTCGATGTGAAAGTTACTACTTGGCATTCGCACACCCCTATTGATAAATCTATTTGATTGAACACTGAAGACGTTTTGTAAAACAGATGTACAATGACCACTTCCCCCCTTAAACGGTCATAAACCATCCAATGTAAAAACTTCTGTCATGAATGTTTTTATAGCAAACCTTTAGAAGCTTTTGTTCTTTATGCTTATATGCTCTCATCCATCTCATCACACACAGCCTAGTGAATGTATTATACAGTACTTCACCATTTTTTGTACAAGTTTTTGCAAATGTTTACATGTTGTTTGAGTTGCCATCTATGAGCAGATGGTTTCTCCCACCTGATGTCATCAATGCAGCACTGGGGCGATATTTTATGTTGAACTTCACCACCTGGTTTAAGAGTGACAATAAAAAATGGTGGACTGTACACTTGTGGCTTACCTATCACACTCTGCTGTGAAAAAACTGCTTGGAGGGGCTCATTTGCATTAGCTTAATAATTCGTACACCTGAAGGCTTACGTACTCAGGAAATAATCGTCACCCTGAATACAGCTCGCAGAGCATTAGTAAGGCTGTGCATAAGCACTGCTGCACATAAAAGTTTGGGCAAAGTTTATACCTCAGCAATGGAGGCAAGTTCTAAGGCTAGATTGCATGGTAGACTATATGTGCATTTATTTTGAAAAAGGAAGCGTCATCTTATGTTCCCGCGCTCGTGCCTTTTTTGCTTTTTTTGTTGTCATTTCTGGAAAATAATCAGAGGATGCGGAAAAGAACCGTCAATTTATTAATGAGGAAAGCTTGAGCATATGTGCCATTGGTGGTTATTTTCTTGGCTTAAAAGGTTAGATCACTTTGAGGCTGCAGATATGACCTACTTGGGCAGCCTAACTGGCCGGCTGCGTCTTCTTCTTTTTTTTTTTTTGTAGATAAGGCAAATAAAGGCACCTGTGTGAACATAATTTTAACAGACTTTATTGATCCCGGTATGAATAGCAAATTATAGCAGAGCAGAGAACCGGCAAGCTTGACCCCCGTTAGGTGACCGGCGCACAGTGGCTTTATACATATAAATTTTTAAGAAAAGAATTGATTTTTAAATAAGTCTTAAAATAATGCATATTGGACCTACAACTGGAAGTTAAGCTAATCACAGCTCCAGGTGGCAACCGAACTTCCAGTAGTGCTCAAAAAACGAACTCTACCTTTTATCTGTGCCTGTAAACCAATAGGATTCGACCAACCGATTTGACCCTGCGATGTCCTCTATTGGTCTATTAGGCTGATACAACCAATAGCTATTGGTCTATTAGACTAATACAGCCAATGCCTATTGGTCTATTGGACCAATTTATGTGACTCTATCAGACCAATAGTTTTTCTATTGGTCCTATAGATACTCAAACAGAACCAATAGCCTGACCTATAGAACCAATACATTATTTCTATTACAAATTTCTATTGGAATTTTTTCTAGGGGGTTAGTTGGTTTTGCAGAGTCCAATGGTGCTCAAACTTACAGGGCACATAAAGTTGTGGGCCCCCTAACTTTGTAGGACACATGGAGTGATAAGGACAGAAAAGTGCACCTACCAGCAGGTCTTATAAAAACCCAAATTTACATATGAATTGAAACATGAAGGAAGGGACACAGGATATGGAAGGAAACAAGGGAAACTATGGCCGACTTTTTTCTGATAATTCACAAGTGGCATGGTGACATAGATTGGCAATTGTTACTGTTTCCCTGTCATTGGGAAGCAGTCTATTTTTGTGCAACTGTTTTTATGGCGAAAGCAGTAACTGGCCCATTGAGCAGATACACCGCCATTCAGCATCAATATCGATAGCAGCGAAATGGCTGCTCAAAAGGCTCAGAAAGAATAAGTAAAGTAACAAAGTTGAAACAAAAATTAGGAAAGTTTATGACTGGATGGGAATCAAACCCGGGGCCTCAGAAATGGAAGTCGAGCACATCCCCAACAACACTAGCTCTCCATCGATCCGATTTGGAGCTAGTGAGTACGTTTATTGTGGCTTTCAACTTAGAAGAAATCAACCGTTAGTACACCTGCTCGACTTACAATGACTTTTGCTTTGCTGGGCACATTGTTAGGCCCAACGTAAAGGTAACCACGTACATGTTAAGGCTGAATATAAACCACTCAAGGGGATTGGGTAACGGCAATGACAGCTACTATCAGAAGCTCATGGCTGATTCTCTACCTAATTCCCATTTGCATGTGATGTCAGCAAAAACATACCCACTCAGCAGTTGTTTTATAGCCAGCATCGAAATCTTCCGACCGATTCACCGACTTGGGTTGGGTGCGACGTCAACATACCCTTCCAAATGAGCATGGTTCAATTTAGCAATAGTGCTTTCAAATTCACAACTCATAAGTGGTTAGGCATCTTCAGGGGGTTATTTTGTTTTCTTGTCAGCTTTCTGTATGCTATTTTAGATCATTCCAGTTTCTGGCATGGTGAAGAGAATAAGCTCATGCATGGGCTTTGATAGGCTGGTGCACCATATTTATTTGATTATGAGGCGGCCACGATTATAAGGTAAGGGGAAGTTGAATGACTGCAGAAAAAGAAAAAGTTTGCATGGGTATATAAGGCGAAGGAGCCACCTAGAAAATTTATTCAAATTCCCACATTCAAAAAGGTGCGTAATTTGATAGCTAGTGATGTGATTGGTCCTAAAAACAATTCCAACAATCACTAACTATCGCCTTCTATGATGATATCAGTGTTTTCCTTGCGCAGTCACACTCCAAAAGTTCACTGTTTTGGGGGCCATTCAGTAGTGAGTTTGAAATGCAGCATTTCTTTAATGAAGTTGCCACCAAGGGTTTAGGAATCATTAAGTCTAAGGGGGAAGCTGTGCAGTTCAAAAACTTCTGTGCCCAGCCTTGGCTGCCCTTGAATTGTAATCCCAAAATAATGCTATCAGCTTTGAACCCTTGTGCCTTAATCTCCAACCCATCCATTGCCAGGCCAAAGCATGGCTTGTGGCTTCTTCTCCACTTCGTGAAGCACTTCCCTCCGTGGTCCCTAGAAAGTTTGTTTTTCACATCACAGCACAAGCAGAGAGGGCCTTCTTCCTTTTAATGGCACACGTTTCTGGGGACACCGTATTTTCAGCCTGCTCCACAGTTGCCCAGCATTGCCTAGTGGCAACACCTTGCTATAATGACTTGCAACACGGTAAGGTCCTCATAGGCAATCCAGTGGAATCAATTAAATGCCCCACAAAGCAAATTATATGCAAAGCCTGCATGCCTTACAGCAGGTAAACACAAGCGATGAATGCACCATGGGATGGCGAATGTGTCAGAACTGTTAGACTTGCAATTCTTCTTGTCGGTTGGAGTGTACAGGACTGTTGATGGTTTTGGCATCTTTCTTTTTTCGACATCGCGCTATGCACCATTGGTGGTCTTTCAGCCCACGACGGCTGTTTTCTGGTTTCAACTGCTGTCGGATGGCTTTTTTTTTTCCCCTGATAATGGGGAAAATGTCATGGCAGAGTTCCCATCTGCCATGACAGATGGGAACTCTGCATTCCGTCAC
The DNA here is from genome assembly GCF_048455015.1 of Haemaphysalis longicornis. NCBI lineage: Eukaryota > Metazoa > Arthropoda > Arachnida > Ixodida > Ixodidae > Haemaphysalis > Haemaphysalis longicornis. The sequence goes on from NW_027526203.1 coordinate 257,399,149, forward strand.
AGGTTTTATGCATGGCCAGGCATTACCTAGCAACAAAGGGGCACGCTCCTTTTCTTTGTCTTATTTCTGACGTGTGGTGCATGCTTGGTGATGTATTTTTACAACCATTTGTTGGTCACAACAGTACCACCTCCTTTTCTTGTAATGTGGCGTGTAAAGCTTTCGCCTTATTAACTGTGTGTTGAGAAACGTGGTGCATGCATGCAATATTTTTTTCTTGCTTGCTTTTGTGCAGATATGCAGGTCACAGCCAACGGGGCAGGGCATCATGGTGTCGAAGCCTCGGCTTGCTTGGATCCCACACCAGCTGAACAGGCATGCAATAAAATGTGACACCGACTCCCTGTGTTTTGGTGGCTGTCGCTGCGGTGCTCACTCACCACCGCTACAGAATGATTCAAATGCTCTGGTTGGGAGAGACAGTCTGACTTGTTCTCGGACCACTTGGGGTCATCGAGGACCAATTGGTACATGACGGACTGCATCATAAAAACCCAGTGCAATAAAAAACAATCTCATGACTCATGTGAAAGCACATTGGAAACGCAAGGTCACTTTCCCCCCCAGTTCCTTAATTGGCTCTGCGTCTGGTTTTTCTGGTTCCCACCTTCCAAGCCCAAACTTCAAGCGGTCGTAACTTCTGCTACAGACCAGGCAGAATGGTACTGTTAGTCTTATTACACTCCTTGATTTGTGTGCAGTTCACTTGTACCTTGTTGAGCTGCATCACTCCAGCAGTTTCTTTACAAAAGTCGTCAAAAAAATCAACTATAAAAGTCTAAGTAAATTTGAATGTAGTCGTTTTACACAAAAACACAAAAATAAATTTTACATCTACAATCAGAATGAAAAACTACATATGTCCTCCAATTTTTATAAGCATTACTGTAAAAATAAACACTTGGTTTAAGACCAGTAAGCGACACTAGTGGCAAGCCAAGTATTTTGCTGCAACACAAAAGTTGAACCTTCTGCAAGTTTCTCAGCATCTTTTTGACAGCAAAAGCTGCATGCTTCCTATGCTTGAAGGTATACTTAGGGGTGGGCGAATATTCGATCGAATTGCTCTCTATTCGTTATTCGCTTCGATCCGAATTCAAGTACTATAGTCGCTCTTTTCGAATAATGTGGCGCTCCTGAATATCCAGGTAAAAGTCAAGCTTTTCGGTCATATCTTCAAAGATGTCGTCCCAGGCTTGTCACAAGACCCCACCAACACGGAAAATTCAATCAGTGCTAAGCTTTTGCCTTGCTAGAGGTTCGACGAGCTCTCGGCTGCTATCACACTTTCCGTTCAAAGGCGGCACTAAAACGACATCACTGCCGACATGGCAGCACCAAGCCGGTGCGCTTGTACTGCAGATTCGATGCGGAATTAGTGGAACACAGTTCAAAATGGTGGCCTGTATCTTCCGCTTTGGTTGGTTACGGCTGCAGGAATTTTTATGAGCAAACAGTGGTCGTTTCACTGCACATTAGTTGGTAATAAACTGGTAGGAAGGGTTCGCAGCATTCTCATTTGAAAGAATGCTTCATTTGAGAACCACTGATCTAGACAAGATGCTAAGGGTCTCCGAAGTCTAGAGGAAGAGGAAGAAGATGCGTTCAGCCGGCTGCGCTTGTCTCTCCTTGCAGTTCTGCTAATTGTGCCGGTTAATTAGCCCAAACTATTGCGAAAGTGCATTGACCGAATGTGCGAACCTACGGGGATTCTCTGGACACCCGAATTCGAGGTAGGGGGACATTTTTTCGGAATTTAGAGAGGATTTTGTACCCCGCGAGGAGCGCCCGTCATTAGGAATTCGGCTCTGCCGAGGGAAGCGGTAGGCCTCGCTCTCAGGCCCCGCCGAACCGAGGCCAACTTTTACGATTTTGGAGACCAGGCATCGTTTTTTGACCTAAAATGGCTACCGCAATGCGTGTAGAAGTTGATGGCGTTGAGATTTCTCCAGAACAAGTGACCAGAGCCCACTGATGGAAAACCGCTGGGGAAAAAATCGAGCATAACAGCGCGATGGACCTAAGCCTAACACGCAGAAAGAAAGGGATCCAAGATGGCGCCAAGGCGAAGTCGTACGTCAGTATAACATCAATGGACAGGCCGCCTACCTCGACGGCGCCACGTACGGGCGGCGTTCTACGTCAGCAAAGGACGCAGAAGAAGATCAACAAAGCCAAATTGCTGAAGGCTGCCGCGCGACGACACAAAGATCATTATGCGGCCGCGCGGAGGGCTTCGTGTGAGCCAAGTGTCAGCAGAAGTCAGCAGAGCAGTAACGGCGGCGGCTCAGATCGGCGCAATGGAAGCAAGAGAAGACGTGATTTGCTTGAACAACCAGCAAAATATAATCATCATAAGTACGCCATCACGGGACAGGGCAGACAAGTACGTGACCGTGGAGTGCATCGATGTTCGAGGCACGGCGCACGCGGTCAGCGCCTACGAGTCGGCCCTTCGGGGCACCGTCAAGGGTGTTATACGCGGCGTTCCCTTGGAGGACACGGCCGAAGAGATCCAAGACGTCATAGTGCATAAATACAATCCGACTACTTGGTTGGAAGTATCTGCTCGTATCTGCCTGCCGGGGCTGCGGACTGTATCTGCCGTATCTGCCGGGGCTGCGGACTGAGCAACCCGGACGAAGAACACGGGTGCGATCCCAAGTGCGCACTATGCAGCGGCAAGCACATGACGGGCGACCGCCGATGTAAAGCAAAGTACAAGACGCCGTACGTGGTCAGACGCCGCCGTTGGGAACGCCAGCGCGCGGAGGAAGAGTCCGACGAAAGAGACCAAAGAAGAGAGGTCATGCCAGGCGACCCAAACGGAGCTCCGCTTCGCGGAGCCGATCGAGGACGCCGGCCCGAGGGGGGCGGGGGCAGACACCAAAGCCGCCGCCGCCGCCGCCGCCCCCGCCGCCGCCGTCAGTCGCGCTCCTGCTCCCGCGGCCGCACACCATCAACCAGGCGCGGTGGAGCGGGAGGCGCCGCCGGCAACTGCCGCACCAGTTCGAGGTTCCGGGCCAGCTCCGGGGCGAGTTCCAGATCGGGGACCGGGCCGAGCACACGCCGAGGGATCCTGCTCGCCGAGAAGAAGGTGGGCTGGACAGATGGATCTCCCGTAGCTCGAGCGGAAGAATTTCCGCCGCTCGTACATAGCGCGGTAGCTCCCCAAATCCCCCCTCCGCAACCCCAAACTTCCAACCAAGTAGCATCGGCTGCAAAGCCGAAGGACAAGAGTGCCGAACTCAGAAAAATCATAGAAAGACAGAACGCACAGATTAAGTCGCTGATGGATAAGATCGCGAAACTGGCCAACGAACATACAGCGACCAGAGTGGTTGCTCAGCAAACAGCGAGCGTAGCAGCCGCGGACCCCACGAACAAGCAGAGGAAGATGCCGCGGAGGGGGACGCCGCTGGCCCGCATAGTGCGGGAAGACACCACGATAGTGTACCAATGGAACTGCAGAGGAATTCGCAACAACGACAGCGAACTATTACTTCATCTTCAAAGCCTAGACCAGAAACCAGACGTGATTGCGTTGCAAGAAACGCACGTCAAACCGCGCCTGCCGGGGTACGTGACCTACACGGACCCGACGGAGCGCGGCATGGCGGTGCTTGTACGAAACAACGTGGCCACAACGCAGCATGTAACTGCCCAGAGGGGCTGCGACCACACGCTGGTGGAGATACATTCGAGAACGATTGGCAATGCCGGAAACATGTTTATTATGAGCGCGTACGGCAGATCCTCGCAAAAACAGTACGATTTCGACAACATGGTGCGGGAAGCGAAAAAGATTGCCGGGAACAGGAAGCTCCTGATACTCGGCGACTTTAACGCTCCTCACCCGAAATGGGGCTACAAGCATCAAACCAAGAGAGGGACAAAATTAGCGCAAGTAATGGAAGACCAAGACATGGTACTCCTGAACAAGCCGGGGACGGTCACCCGGAGAGGCAACAGCGCCTGCCGAGACACCACGCCGGACCTATCGTGGCTCTGGGGAACAGCACCGGTGGCCTGGCAGTGCGAGGACCAAGACTTCGTGTCCGACCACTACCTTACCTACATTAAAATTCAAGGACCGATATCGAGTTACCGGGCAACGCTGGGCAAGGCCAGGGTAACGGACTGGAACCGGATATGAAAGCACACCGAAGAGAAAGCAAATGAAGAAGAAGACTCGGACACCGAAAAAAGCAACCAAACGTACGCCGAGTGGGCCCGCGAGCAAAAGACAATGCTCGACAAGTTCACCAAGGAAATTGTGACGACTGCGTAAACACCCTTCGTGGACGCCCGCCTCGCGCACATGTGGGCGGCGTGCCACTCGCTCACGCGAAGGTGGAAACGGCAGCGTCACAATAAGAAGTTATAGTCAAAAGAATAGCGAGAGCCGAGTACGCGAGCAAGCTATGCCGCGAAAACTGGCTCAGCGTGTGTGATGGCCTCCAGGGCAAGCTGTCGGCGCGGAAGACGTGGTGTCTCCTGAGACATCTCATCGACCCGCTGATCAGCAAGACGGCCGGCAATCGCAATTTGATCAAGACACTGAACGCCTACAACGGGAACGGACAGTGCCTGCTGAACGACCTGGAACGGACGTACTTCAAAACAGAGAAAAGCCAGTATCCGATCCCTGACGAGTATGCGGGGACGGAGAACCCGGACCTCGACGAACCTTTCACCACGGCTGAGCTTTGGTCCGCAATAGACGAAAGTAACAAGAGGAGTTCTCCCGGTACGGACACGATTACCTACAAATTGCTGGGTAACATGAGCAATGCGGCGGCAAGAGAGCTGCCGGGAGGCCTGGGAGCAATCGCGGCTACCACCCGAATGGAAAACGGCCGAGGTCAGGTTCATACCGAAGCCCGGCAAACCGCTCAAGATCGAAAACATGCGTCCGATATCGCTGACCTCCTGCGTGGGGAAGGTGGTCGAGCGCATGATGTTCAAGAGGCTGCAAGCTCATCTAGATAAGACGGGACAGGTGCCGGCCACGATGTACGGCTTCAGACAACACCTAAGCACGAAAGACGTGATGATCCAGCTCAGTGAACTGGTGGGGAAGGAAGCAACGAAGACAGCACCGCGAGCGATACTGGCCCTAGATCTGAAAGGGGCGTTCGATAACGTGTCGCACGCGGCCGTGCTGGAAAATCTAGGAAAGACGGGATGCGGCTGGCGTACGTTCAGCTACATCAAAGACTTCTTGACCAAAAGAACGGCAATGATCAGGATTGGCAAGGAGAAGTCAGAACCCGTGGAGCTCGGGGACAGGGGCACCCCTCAGGGGTCTGTCCTGTCGCCTCTGCTGTTCAACCTGGCACTCCTACCCCTACCATCGTTACTCGAGCAAATAGACGATGTGAGCCACGCATTATACGCCGATGACATCACGGTGTGGACCAACCGCGCGGGCTCTGACGCCTGGATGGAAGGAGTGCTGCAGAGAGCGGCGGAGACTGTCCACGGATACGCCAAGCCCGGCGGCCTGAGCTGCGCCCCGCAGAAGTCAGAACTGCTCATCGTCCAACCGGGCAGGCCAAAGAAGCAAGCACCCCCGAGCGTAACCGTAACCATCGACGGCACGCAAATCATACCGACTGAACAGATTCGGATCCTGGGCCTGTTACTCAGGGGAGACGGAAAAGCCTCGGCCGCCGTCACCAAGATCAAGCACTCGACTGAACAGATCGCAAGCATGATACGTAGAGTTGCGAACCGCAACCGCGGACTGAAAGAAGAAGACGCCCTGCGGCTAGTGCAGGCCTTCGTCGTGTCCCGCGTAACCTACTCTGCCCCGTACCTCCGGCTAACGAAGGCGGACAGGGAAGCGCTGGATACGGCGATGCGTAAAGCCACCAAGATAGCCATGGGTCTGCCAATGCACTCGTCAACGAAAAGATTGATGGACACGGGCACCCTCAACACCACGGACGAACTCATCGAAGCACACTTGTCCAACCAGAGAGTTCGTCTGAGCAGGACAGAACACGGAAGAGCTGTCCTACACAAGATAGGATGGCAGATTGAACCTCAGACGGAAGAGGCACCACTCCCTCAGGGATGGCGTGACTCCATCACAACCAAACCGTTACCGCGCAACACATGAAGGGCGCAACATGACAGTGGGACGGCACGAAGGCAGGCGGACGGCGCGGGCCAAAGCCCTGGTCCGGAAGCTGGAGGAGGACCCCCAGGTCCGGTACGTGGACGCCTCACTCCCAAAACACGGAACAAAGGCCATGGTGGCCGTAACGGACATCGACGAGCTGAAGACCTGCGCGTCGGTGAAGACTACGGACCCGACCGTGGCAGAAGAGGTAGCCATAGCGCTGGCCCTAGCCATGCCGGAGGTCAGCACGGTGGTTACCGACTCTAAGAAAGCGTACGCAGGCTATTGGAAGGGGATCGTCTCCTTCGCGGCAGCAACTATACTTGAGAAACATCCCACAACACCGGGACGAGTCACCGAGCTCGTGTGGGTCCCGGCTCACTCGCTCGTGGAAGGCAACGTCACTGCCGACCACTATGCCCGAGAACTAGCCATCCGGGCCGAGGAAGAGCAACCGCACCCCGTCACGAGTTATAAGCAGATCGTCCGCCTATACAAAGAAAGTAGAACGAGGCTTCCGAAGCCGCACAAGCAACTAAGCAGACGGCAGCAGACGATATTGCGCCGCATACAGGCAGGGTCGCTCGCACACCCGGCGCTTCTGCACAAAATGTACCCTGCAGAACACGACAACACATGTCCGTTCTGCCGGGGAGACGGCACTTTCGCGCACATTATTGGGGAGTGCAGTGCAAAAAAACTCAAGACACCCCCCTACACCCTTCCCCCCTCCCCTCCCCCAATTCTAACCCGCTCGAGCGATGGGAGACCTTACTGTCCAGCTCTGACCTCGCCATTCAGCAACAGCTGGTGGCTCGAGGAGAAGAATTACTGGACACGTATGGGTCCCACGAATAGGGAACCACCCGATCTGGTGCCTTCGCGCACCATTCTTTATTTGAAGCTCAGTAAAAGTTGTTCACTCACTCACTCTCCGAAGTCTACAGACCTACTCATATCCTCATAGCATCGTTCTTCACGCCGTCTAGCCCAGCTTATACCCATCCACGTGTGGTATCCGTCCTTTACACGGAACCCGATCATGTATGAGGGTGACGACAAACCCTTGGCCTACCCCAACCCCTCATCTTCTGACGAGCCGTGGGGGGGAGGGGGGGCTGCCGGAAAGGTCCGGACTACTCTGGGGAAGAGGGACGGGACTGCTAGCCAAGGCTAGAGCATCCCGGACTACAGGGACGCCCTTCCACCGGCCGGGTTCTGAGGTAGAACGACGGGGCTCTCTTAGGTGGTGTGGTGGTGGCAACATGCATTGTTTATTTACAAGGGGTACAATTGTAACACGCCATGGTACGCTTTGGCGAATTTTGGTGCCTTGTGGAAAGGGGGTAGGTTATTGAAATTGGGGGAAAATAAAATGATGGCTCTAATGTGGTAGGAAACTAAAGAAAGTGGCAGAGGCCGAATGTCTCAAGGAAGTTCCGTAGAGTGGTGAGCAGACGCCGTCCTTGGCTTGTTATGACGAATAAATAAAGCCAATCATTTTAAGGGGAGACGTGGCTTTCAAAATCAACTTTTTTATTTCTTTGTGGATTTTGATGAAAATTGGCACAGCAACTGGAAATGCTTCTGTGATAACACCATAAAAATTTCAGGGTAATATTTTGATAACTTTCTTATTTATTAAATTTTCTTTCTGTTCCGCTTATACCGAGCTTGAGCGACTTATAAAACATGATAGAAAACTTGTTCGGTGTGCTTTGCATTCCCAAATGAATGGACGAGGTCGTGACAGTTTTAGAATTTTTTTTTACAACAAAATTTTTTTAGTTTTCATTTTTTAGAGGTTAATGTGCAACAGGCATGTCGACTGTGAACGACTATTTGAATAAAAAAATCACAAAAAAACAAATCTGGAAAACCAAGAATGTCACGACCTGAACTGTTCATCAAGGAATGTAATGCAAGAAACGGAATCAAAAAAGACCAAGCGGTCACGAAGAAATCCCTGGAACAAGCGACACAGGTGGCAAAAAAACCTGTTTCGAGAAAACGGCTTCCGAAGTTGCAACATAGGTTTCACTTATCAAAAGTCGTCACGGTTGTAGCCTTTCATGTCCTTTTGAACATGGGCTTCTGGAAGGCCTCGCCTTGAAATTGGAGTGCCTTTTACAGCCTTTCTCTTTCCACAAAACATCATTTTAAGCTCCTCTGTGAAGAGTACATAGCCCAGTTAGCAGACCAAACGGAGGGGGAGATGGCTTTCAATGGGCTTTCAGTGCAAAGTAGGTTAGCTGGTTGGCTGTATCGCACTGGACAACTTCCCTTTGCAGTGTTGTCCCCATGGCAACAAGTGACGCATTTTTTTTACTTAAATTTGAAAATTTCTGGCTTCTTTTATGTTTTATTACTTTTCCTGGCGCAGCAACTTAGTACTCATACGTGCAGGTGTTCATTGCAAAAAGTTTGCATACCACAAGGATGCAAATGAGCTACTTTGAAGCTTGGTATATTATTGTGCATAACTCCAACTTTGATGGAAGGGGTTTTTTTTTTTTTTCACTACTTTTGACGTTCAAGGCATCCAATATTTCTCGCAGCACAGTCAGTATGCCCTAAGCATAGATTATATGCATTGGTATCAATAATTTCCCTTAAAAAATCACTGTTAAATGCTGCGACAGTAAGGTAAATTTTTAACGCAGAGAACATATTTTTATTCCTATATTCCTGACTCAAACTTGTTTGCATGATTATTAGAAGTGCACGAGAAACGTTGCGCAAGAAAGGCGATATGGCTCGCGCGCATCGCAGCGCACGCTTACCGCGACACATCGTACTTTGATTATCCCTGATATGGCTTGTCAGGTTGCTTTTGCGATTAAATCTAACGTCAAAGGCATCAATTACAACTACTGGCGTTCAATAGTAACCGGTTGCGCAGACATGTGATGCTCCAATGCACGTCGGCTATGCCGTGCGCGATGCAGCGTTTGACGCGTCGACCGTTTCTTTCCCAAGGCTAGCGAGCTCACAATCAAAACAGCAATAACTAAGCGTGTAAATATCGCACATCCGACTAATAGTTCACTTCACGAACCGCTATCGCAAGCGCGCACACCGCGTCACCCTCCGGGGTCTGGCGACGGTAGTCACGCGCACCACGAAGCGTTCGATGACCTCCGCCTTTCGAGCCACACAACTTCCCGTAATCTGGCTCGTGATCTCAGGCCTTCCCATCGCGGCAACGTCCGTGTTGAATACCACAGATTGAACAGAAATTTGGCCGAGCGAAGCAGCGAAAATGAACTCAAACCGCCCACGCTACGCAGCTCAGGCGGCCGCCATCTTGCATTGCGCCGCGACACCCAATCAGGAGGGTCGTCTTAGCGCGTCCCGACCGGAGGACGAATAGCGCTTCAGCATCTATTTGTAGCTTCGTTTGTGCGCGTTTCTTTTCTGCTGTTCGTGCGTTTGTGAATGAACGAAGATAAAAGAGACGAGCGGAACCGGAAAGACGAACGCTCGACCGATCTAACGATATCAAAATGGCCGCGCCCGGTGGCACCGTGGCGGAGATACAGCGCTCCGAAAATTGCCGTTTTTTCGCCCTTTTGCGCTGATAGTTTGTGACCGCGCCTGGCAAAACTATTTTTTTATGCCACTTTGCGACGCTTTTCAGCGGAAAAACTTTGCAGACGCACAGAATAGGAAACATAGAAGCCGAATATGTGGCTTTCAAAAAAACGATGTTTTGGTCATTTTTATGAAGTTGAAAGCCGCTTAAACTCAGTGGGCTTACTAATCCTACTTTTTGGAAGGCTTGTTGTTGTCGACAGTCGACAAAGAGACATTCCAGCAGAATGTGTGCAGTGTCATTATTGGCTCGCCTAACTGCTTTATCTTGTAGCGCGAAAATGCGGTGTCCTTGACCACCCAGTTATAATCCTGTGAAGGATAGTGTGCCATTCCTGGGCCAGTGCTGAGGAATGTCTAGACGCTTCACACCTAGAGCCACTCGTAGGTGCGACTTCTCATCCTGAGGATGGTGTAGAATTCCGAGCTCAAAATGGGTAAAGGTTCCCCCGCTGTGTTCTCATAGTCCTCATCCCTCTGCTCGTCATGAGATCTTAATGATGATGCCATGACCGAAGAAAGCTCAGGGCGGTGTCTATGCTCAGACGAGAATTGTTGAGCCCGGGTGATGCAACTTTGCCCAGTTGACCCTCAGCTACCCGAGAGACAAATCGTATGGGTACTCGGGTACACATCCCTCGCCGGCAGTGAAGCTGCCCATATATGCCACTGCCCACGCGCATATATGGGCGGCATGCTGCGCAAATGCGTGGGAATTGCCATTGCCCGAGATTTCCACGTGGGCCGGTATCTGCAAAAAGGTCACAGGACGTCCGCGGGTCCGCAGCGTGCTAACTCTTTGCTGTCTTAAGAGTTACCTAAAAGAATAGGAGTGTTCCACGCAAACCAGAAGAGGGCACTGGGTGTGCACAGTAAATGTAGGGACAAGGGAACGGAATCTCGCTGCCTAACAGCAGCTCCAACGCTCGTCCCATAAACATTTATTCCTCCCCTTCTCTCCTTTTTCACGTCCTGTGAAACATACCCACAGAAGGAACTTGACCAATGCATGACAGAGGGGTATAATCAGCTTTGGTTGAACTAAGATTATGTGAACAATGAAACGTATTACAGTACGTATGGGCGAAAAAAAATACTCAGGGAACTTATTCTTATTACGTGCTCTACATCGGGTTTGCGATCGTTTTTTCACTTTCTTTTCTTAGTCTTTCGGCACGGATTACTTCGACAAACCGACTGGTTACCCATGATCAGTGTTCTCTGTTGGAAGCGTGCACCTGTTACCCGTCCGTGTAGTGCCATTCACCTGCCACGCGACATCGCGCCAGCGCCGCACGCCCTAGGGTAACACTTGTTCCAGTGCTGGCAACGTGCTAAGGTAGCGTGATAACGCGCTCATGTCCTACATTGGAGACTGGGTTCGATCCCCACACGAACCCCAATGTGTTTTAACAGCGGAGCTGTTTATTTAGTTATTTATTTCACAATACTGCTGGCCAATGTGCCGGCCCAAGCAGGAGTGGGTACATCAAAACACAATTGTAAAACACAAGAGACAACAATACAGAAGAAACAGAAGTTAAGAAAGAAGGCCACGCTCCAGGTCACCAGGAAACCTATCAGAATGAAAGACGTCACAGGGCAAAGAATTCCAATCTTCCACAGTTCTAGGGGGAAAAAAATACACCATCTTCCCACGTGGGAACCCTGAGGGGATGCAAAGCCGTGGAGTAGTAGCGTGTTAATTGGTTGTTAGAGTAAAGATACGCGTAGTAGCGTATTAAATGTCTTCTTTATTTATCGAGTAATGGGGAACGTTTTGCAGCTTCTCGTTCTCGAAGCGAGGAATCCGCTGTTAGATGCTGGCGTTTCGAAGCGTTGTCACGTTGTCGAACGCCAGCGTCCATTGTCGGCTCATCGGACGGCGCAGCGTTGTCTGGACAGAACGCAGCAACTGAAGGGAGCAGCAGCGCGGACCTGGTTATCTGAAGTGGAGAAGAGGAGGGGAGAGAAGGAGCAGTGCGCACAGGTGGTGTGGAGAGGGGGAGAGGAAGAGCAGCGCGCGCGCTATCGTACAGGTGGTGGGGAGAGGAGGAGGGGAGAGAGAGCGCGTTATCACAGCAGTTGTGGAGAGGAGGAGAGGTGTGGACGCCGGACCCCGGACGACGGAGCCTCGACTAAGAGATGCTTTGCATCTAAAACAAAAAAAAAAACAACAACCGTGGTGGCTCAGTGGCTAAGGCGTTGCGCTGCTGAGCACGAGGTCGCAGGTTATATTACCGGCCGCGGCGGTCGCTGTTCTGATGTATAGGCGAAAAGCAACGACGCCCATGCGTATGAGATCCGGAGTCCTCCACTACGGCGCGCCTCATTGCCTGCGTTGTGTGGGCACGTTAAACCCTGCAATCAATCACTTCTAGGGAATTTGTTCGGGCAAAAATTGGGGTTAGAGAATGTTCATGACCATGACGAGTACGTCGGGCTGATAGCGGTTTAACACTGTCAGGGAGATAAAATTTTACATTACCAGACAAACAATTGTAAAAAAAAGGAAAGACGACTGAACTTTCTCCGAGCTTCTAAAGCTATAGAAATGTCGTTTAATTGCGTTAGGGTGGTCGGGGAATTAAGCCTGCAATATTTGCCAAAAATAAACGAACTTCTTTTCTATTAATACGTTCCAGATTCATAATATCTTTCTTGGTATGGGGATCCAAAATAATGGAAGCATACTCAAGCTTCGAACGAACGCAGGCATTATAGGCTAAAGTTTTAGTGCGCGAGGGGGCAGATGCTAGTTTTCTTTTTAGAAACCATAGCTTGCTTGTGAGAGTGACCCCCAAGTACTTATATTTGTCTACATTATTTATGTTAGTGCATCTTATATTAAAGTGTAATTGACTGGGACTTCGTTTCCTCGTTATACGTAGTAGCAGTTTTTTAGGGTCTAACTGCATGTTCCCGTTCTGACACCAGTTTTCGATAGCGATAAGTGACGGTGAAGAAATTTGTTTAAAAAATTGGCCACGTATCTGCTCCTTTCGTTGCAAATGTCGTCAAAAGACGATTGTCTTTGTAGACATTTGCCAAGGAAATCCCCCTTTTGCTTTCCCGCTCACCTCTCATGCTGTTCCTGTACCGTCGCGGTCATACCAAGGTAAACACACGAAGGGTTTGCTCAAGGCGATTTGAATTTACCGCGTTCCACTGCTACAGGCCGGGTTCCTCGATGCCAGCGCTGCAGTACGGCGGTGACGTGCGTGAATCGAGGGGGCCGACTTCAAGGTTTATAGAACCGCGTGGCCGTGCACCACGTGCGTTCCAAGCAGGACGTGGAACCTGGCTAGTGGAACAACCGGTTTAGGCCTGGCAAATCCCCCCTTGTGGGTGCGTACCAAAATCTTTCAGGACATCATCATCATCATTATCTTTCGTTGCTGTTGTCGCGTGATTTTTCATATGCCGCCTGGAAATGGCGCGGGAAACAGCAGGCGGCGGTTTTCTGCAGTAGATGTAGAATATCATTTGCTATCGAAAAACCAAGCATCTATGAATTTTTTAATTAAGGGTAAATATCCCTTGTGTACTAATTTGTTGTCTTATATTTGCGTAATGTCTTGTTCTTGTTCAACAAAGCTGAGTGTGAACATATAAACCGGGCTTAGACGTTTACCTTTGTCTGTGAGTATATAAGACTATTGCGCAATATCTACTTTGCTTTGGCCGGGAGGCTGAATCGAGTCACAGACAGACAGACAGACATACAGACAGACCAAAATTTCTGGGTTTAAGTAGCCTAAGAAAGACTATCGTATTTAAAATTAAACAGTCATTTGCGAACACACGTACAGACACATTTTCACGAATGACAGAAGCTAAATCATTAACGTAAATTAAAAACAAAAGTGGCCCTAGCACATTCCTGTGGCACTCCAGAAGACACGCGAAGAACAGTTGATGAGAAATTGTTAATCACTACAAACTGACTTCTATCTTGAAGATAAGCCTGAATCCATTGAACAGTTTTAGTAGGTAATCCTAAACACTGTAATTTCTATAACAACTTCCCGTGTGGTACTTTATCAAAGGCTTTACAAGATCTAAAAACAATACATCAGTTTTCCCAGACACATCAAGCACACTTGAAAATTCATGTACAGTTGTACCTAACTGGGTAACAGTAGATAACCCGCTTCTGAAGCCATGCTGATGCTTCGATAGCACATTGTGTTCACTGAGAAATTCATACACGTAGTTAGTAATAACGTGCTCAAGAAGTTTGCAATAACTTCTTGTAATAGAAATGGTGCGGTAATTCTATGAATAGGTTTAATACGTGCTATAACCCAATCAGCCGGTATTTCCCCCGTATCAAGTGAAAGATTAAAAATACCAGTTAGGAATTCCGATAAGAACTCAGCACAGCGGTTGAAAAAGGCATTAGGAATGCCGTCAGGCCCTGCAGATTTTTTGGGATCATGTTTTAATAGCATGTGCAATACGCCTTCTTGCGTCACTAATAGGTCATTGTCGGAGTCAACGAATGAAGGCTCAAGTTCATAATCATCGGTTTGAGAAAAAACGCTCTGAAAGTAGCAAATAAAATGTTCAGGAATAGTACGAGTTATTAGTTATGATTAGGAATAGTTATTATTACACCATTAACCTTCATTTTGCTAATCCCGGTCTTCCACTCACTTAAATACCGCCAAAATTTCAGTAGTCCCAGTAAATATCCGTCCGTCGCACCAAAAAAGAACTTCGAAAAGTGGTGAGGAGGCAAGGAGCCCACGAGCAGGTGTCGGGAGTGTGCGCCTCAAGAAAAAAAAATGTGGTTAGGGAGATCCCGGGAATCGAACCTGGCTTGAAACCGGCACCCTAACCACTGGGCCACCCCAAAGGCCCGGGGGCTGCGAGGTTAGCAGCGGCTGAGAAAAATATCATGTGCAGCCAATTAAAAAAAAAAAAACGCTCCTCGTTGTCTGAATCGGACGCGGCTACCAGATTGAGATATCGTCGCATTCGGGGCGCACAAAATTTCCTTTCGCGATCATTGGCCTTGGACATCACCGCGGGTTCTAGCGCCCGCTAACGCGGTTCACTTTAGAAGAGATGCGAAAGCCCGCGGACGAAGCGATACGGGCCTTCCAGTCATGAATAACTTTCAGTGGCAAGTTCGGGAATAAATGTGAGGTGCAACAGCCGGGTCTCTGACGAAGGGAGAGGGGCCGCCAGCTCAGCTGTTTTTCCAGCCATGCAGCACTAGTTCCAGCTGCGCCATTTTTTAACGCTTTAGAGCGGCTGCCATTTTCTTCACTGGAAGATGCTCTGTTCGCGCCCCAACTTTACACGAAGGTCGCATTTTGTTGTCTATTTTGTTTACCACCAAGAACAAGGACAGCACTTGCCTGCCCATTCAGAAAATAAATAAAATGAAGGAAGCTCACACTAATGCGTAAGACTTGAAGGTAGCGAAGCCGTACGCAACAGTAGCATTTTCCCTCTTTTTCGCCTCACGGTGTTGTTTAAGCCTCGCCGTTGTACGAGGGACCACAGCTGGATGTTCGTCTTCCTCTATCGCACACGGTTCTGCGCCGCACGTAACCGCGTGGCATTGAGGCCACGTGGTCTTATCGTTGCGGCGGCGGCCTCCTCACCTTCCTCCGCCACGTCCCGCGTACGGGTCCCGCGCACGACTCCTTTCCCTCCTCGCCTATCTCTCCCCGTTATCGGGCCGCTGCTCCGTGACGGGCACTCGCGGAAGGGGGATGTGGTTTGACCTCTAGCGCTCAAGGGCAAAACTGGTCACCCCGCGAAGACTACCCGAGGTAGCGTAGTGTAGCTTGCGCTACAAAAACGATTTTCGCCTATGGGAAAATAGCAGACAATTGGTACGTGCGGCCCAACTTGGAACGCCGGCGCCACCTGCCGTTGGCAGGCCAAGCCGGCGACGGCGGTTCACGGTAGTGCAGTGTTCTTCCCATTCTTCTAGAAGTACTTCCCATTATTCTATAAGTATGGGCTTCCCCTTATTTCTAGAACACTAACAGTAGGGAGGAGCGAAATGAGGCGGAAGAACATCAGAAACCCTCCTTCGTCGATAGTTTATGTTGGTCACAAATAGTACCCAAGAGTGGATACGAATAGTAATAAAATTTTTCCACGGTTCAGCGTGACCAACACCAATAAATGTTTTTTTTTTCAGCTGCTTTCGGATCGTTCGTCGTCTGCTTTGCCAGATCACCCAGCTTTCCGAAATCAGCCTCGCGACTCCTTCTTCATAGTTTGCTCTTGTTCTACTTTTATTGTGGACATTCTGTCCGCGCTTGTGTCTCGGCGTTTGAGATCGTTCACTGCAGACGAAAAGGCAGCCCGTTCGTATGCAGTGAATGATCCCATAATAACATATCACAAGCACAGACACTGACGCGCATTACAAAAACGGGCCGCGTATCTGCTCCTTTCGTTGCAAATGTCGTCAAAAGACGACCGTATTTGTAGACACTTACCAAGGAAATGCCCCCCCTCCCCCTTTGCTTTCCTGCTCACCTCTCACGCGGTTCCTGTTCCGTCGCGCTCATCCCAAGGTAAACACACTAAAGGTTTGCCCAAGGCGATTTGAATTTACCGCGTTCCACTGCTACAGGCCGGGTTCCTCGATGCCAGCGCTACAGTACGGCGGAGACGCGCGTGAATCGAGGCGGCCGACTTCAAGATTTATAGAACCGCGTTGCCGTGTTCCATGTGCGTTCCAAGCAGAACGTGGAACGTAGCTAGTGGAACCTTTCGTTGCTGTTGCCGCGTGATTTCTCATATGCCGCCAGGAGATGGCGCGGGCAACAGAAGGCGGCGGTTTTCTGCAGTAGATGTAGAATATTATTTGGTATCGAAAAACCATGCATCCATGATTTTTTTAAATAAAGGAACACTGTAAATATCCCTTGTGTATAATTTTCGGTCTTATATTTGCGTAATGTCTTGTTCATGTTCAACAAAGTTAACAAGTATGAACAAGGACGCTCACATTTGGCTGTGAGTATATAAGACTATTGCGCAGTATGCATATTACTTTTGCCGGATGGCTAAATCGAGTCACAGACAGACAGACAGACATACAGACCAAAATTTCTGGGTTGAAGTAGCCAAAGAAAGATCGTCTTGAATAGACAGTTTTAGCATAGCGGCCAGCGTACGCGACGCTAGGGGTGGCAGATACCAGGACCACTCCAGTGAAGTACTTGGCGTCGAACTGGAATATTACAGGGATAGCGAACCATACTGGCGTAGCCAGACACAGGCGTTGAGGGAGAAGGCCGAGAAATGGAAGGGGGCAAGGTTGTCAATTTTTGCAAGGGCCACGGCGGGTAACTTATTCTTTGTGACGAAGATCTGGTATATTATGCAGGTAGTACCTGCATTGTTCGCGAATCAACGTCCAAAGGCTTCACCGGGTATTTGCGGTGTTCGTTTGGGGTTCAACATGGGAGAGGTGTAGCAGAACTAACCTTTTTCGGAGAGTCCGAGATGGTGGCTTGGGGCTGCCGCACCTGTATGTGCGACAGCTGGTAAACCGGTTTTTGTTTTGGCGAGATGTTAGCGACCCGTTCTTGCAGAGTTTCATGCAAGTACGGCTGGCGCGCGCTATGCCGGACTATGTAGTATAAACATGGTGCATGCCAGGTGGCGTGTATGGGTGTTTGAAGGAAAAAATATCCCACCTTTCCTCGCGGGAACCCGTGTGTAGATGCGACGCAAAGGGGGTTCACGTTGCAGCGTTGGACAGCGCAGGAACGGCGCTGGAACGATGGAGCGGAGCGGCGCAGGCACCGCGTTTTATAGCGCGCGCACAACGGTGAGGGGACGCGCCGGCGCCAGTGCGTCTGCCGCGGCTATGACGCAACACAATCCAACACAACCCACTTTAATCCAATCCAATCCAAATGCAATCCAAGCCAAGCCAAGACAAGCCAATCCATTCGAATACAATCCATTGCCCCTCGCGAGAGGGTGTTCGCTATCGGAGAGGAGAGGGGGTGAGCGGCGGAGAGCGCAGCTCACGCGGCGAGGAGAATGGGGGAGGGGCGGACGCTGACAACAACGCCGACGCCGGATGCAGGGACAAGGCGACTGAATGAGATGCAGTCGCATCTAATAGTTATGCGGACCGTTTTCTATTCGCACGTTTTTCTGGCGGGTACCTGTCCTCTGTGACACGCAAAAAACTGTATAAGGACATTTGCGATGTTGTTTTCCCCGTCCCTATGTATAGATATAATTACTGGGGTGAGCCAGACCAAAATGTGCTAAAGCGTGTCAAAAGAATGGAGGTTCACCCTGGAGTGAAAACCTTTTTCTTCAAATTACACACAGGCACTTTGTCTGTTGGAACCTGGATGCAGGATAGAGGGATATTTGTGTCATGGGGAACTCAGTGTTCAATTTGTAAACGGCCAGAAACGATACAGCACGTTTTTCTGCATTGTTGGGCTGTGGTATTATTGTGGGATGTTCTCCAGAGGACCCTTCATAAAGACTTCCCGCTGAGCCCCCATGGCATACGCTTTCTAGCTGTAGAAAACTAGGAGGGGGCACCTTTGGACCTCGTTATGTTGGTGGCCTTGCATAGCATATGGCGCTCGCGCATGGCCTGGCTCCACGGTGATGTGGACGCCCACCCTACGCGGCAATGTTTTCGTGAGTCCATATCACAGTACGTAGAAGTGCAGAAGCGCAAGGCACGCGCTCCCGAGTGGCGGTCAAGGATAGAACCCTTGACTACGCTTAGGCCATTTTAGAGAGACATCAGCCTTCATAGCTTGGTGGCTTGTCGCTCGAGTTGATCATGTAAATACGTTTGTTTTGTGTTTCTGTGTTGTGTATAAGACCGGCATTAAAAGAAAAAAGAAAAAACGAGTGGGCATGTGCACATTAGTTCCGCGATGACGTGCCACCCGCCTCGCCGAGCCAGCGCATTCGTTCCGGTGGGAGGGTGACCCACTTTGCCGTGCCCGAACGCGCATGCGCAGTCAAGTCCCGCTACCCGCCGGCCCTGGCGTAGCGTACGCTAGCAGCAATGATCAAACTCTCCAATAACAGTAAAACGAGAACAAAGCAACAAACGTGAACATTGATTGATTGTAGGGTTTAACGCGCCGACGCAACGCAGGCGATGAGGCGCACCGTAGTGGAGAGCTCCGGATTAATTTTGACCTCCTGGTGATCTTTATCGTGTGGCGAAATCTCGTACGCACGGGCGTTTTTGCCTTTCGACTGCATGAGAAAAGTGGCCGCCGTGGCCGGGAATGGAACCCGCGACCTTGTGCTCAGCAGCACAACGCCTTAGCCACTGAGCCACCGCGGCGGGTAACAAACGTCAACACAGAATCGTGAGCCTGATTTCGGAAAGCTGGGTAATAGCTGGCGACAGAAGATCCGAAAGCAGGTGAAAAAATGTTTATTGGTATTGGTAACGATGAACCGCGCGAATATTAGATGCAACGCATCTCTTTCACCCGCCTTGTCCCTCCGGCGTAGTCCGGTGTAGTCCGCATCCCTCCCCCATTCTCCTCGCCGAGCCAGCTGCGCGCTAGCGCCGCTCTCACCGCAGCGCCATCTGCGTGTTAGCGCTCGGCTGCGCTCGCTCCGTCGCCGTACCAGCTGTGCGTGGGTGCGGGTTAACACATGCGCATGCGCTGCTCTGCGCTGCTCTCTCTCATTCCCCTCTCGTTCCGCCGGCGCTCCTCCGATGACATCCTCCGGTGACCGCCGATGATTTGAAATGGAGACTAACAGGCCTGATATCGCGATGGTCGGCGCAACCGTAAAATTTACACCATCTTCCCGCGAGGGGAACCATGGGGTAGATGCGACGCATCGGGGGTGAACATGCTGCGTAAATAGGACACACAACAACAGCAATCCACACACTAACATAACGGAAACGCAACGGCAACCCCCGATGCGCGGCATCTACCCCATGGTTCCCCTCGCGGGAAGATGGTGTAAATTTTTTGATTCGCATAAACTTAATTAACTATTTGTGATCATCGTGAACTAGTCACAAAGAGAGGTTTTTATCTTTCGCTCCGTTTTGTCCTTCATACGGCAGGCGGCACCGCCTTTCCAAGTTGGGCATGAACCTCCAAATCGGCGGCTATTTCCCAAAACGAAAATCGTTTTTATTTATTTTCTACGTAAGCAGGCAAATACCGTCATCCCTCTTACTGTCAAACAAAATAGTCCACAAACTGTGACCATCGCGTAAAGAATGGGCGCGAGCGGAGCAGCGGTTTGCTCAGGAATTTTCTTTAAAGACGCTCATTTATCGTTGTAACACCCTGTATGTCGTTAACATGCGATGCGTTCTTTTTACCTATGAATATTTCATTTCACTAAACCAGGTTTAGTCAAACCATAGATTCACTGCATTCATTGGGTCAATCTTTTTTTTTTTTCGCCAAAGACGAGGTGTGGCGAGTGTGCAGGGGATGCGTATTGCATTCGCTTTCTGTGGGAAACGGGTTCAATTCCTTGAACCACTTCGTTTTAATTCTTCGTTATTATTCCGTTTTCGCTGTCAGCCATTTTTCAAGCCTTCTTTAGTTCACACTGACGCCGGACGCCGCTTTTCGCTTCTAAGCACTTAATTCTTTTTCTATTTAAAACTAATGCCGTCGTCGAGGTCTACATAGGTACCGATTTGCTCTGGAAGTATGGTCTACTTCGGTGAGCTGAAGCATGACCTCATGTTGAACTTCTTTGTTGGAAGAACCGTGCTACTAAAGCAGCAGCAGGAGCATCGTGGAGGATGTGTTTCACCTGGACTGCTATATGAAGTCCGGAGCACCTGAAGAATTGGAACATTTTTTTCATACACAAAGCATGTATGCAATTTCTGTTCACTGCTTCAAAGGACGAAGGTTTCTCCCACGGAACCTACAGGCTGAAGACTGAAATCCACAGAGGAAACTCTCTTAGTTCGCGTGCGCTGGACACAACGATAATTGGTTGCTCTGAAAAAAAGAGAGATGGGTATGCATGAGAGACGCCTGTCATCGCACACATCGACGTGCAGAGGCAAATCCGCAGGACTGTCAAGATATTTAGATGCTTGTGAGCAGTCTGTTTATGAAGCGATAAATAATGCTCAGACCCAGCCGAGCATTTTATCATGGTGTTGTTGCAGAATATGTACCTTTTAAATGCTATGAATACATATTTTGTTGCAAGCTAACATAATATATGTATCGGATAAAACCTAACGATTGATCGAAAATGTTTACAAGTGAATAATACGGGACTCCACTGAATATTTTTATTCAGGAGAGAATATGTCCACAGTCGTACTAAAGCCCAAATCCTCAAGAATTATGGAGTGAAAAACGTAAGCATTACATTACTCGAGCAAGACTCGCGTAAGGGGGGAAGTCTTTCCACAGATTCATGACATCTGTTCCATGCGTTTTGAAGGCAATGCGCTCTTTCATCTGGGTGATCTGCTGCGGGGAAAAATGGTTCTTCCAGTCCCCAACAATACCCTTGCGGACGCGGTCTCCCGTAAGCGGCTTGTTCATTACGTCCCCGTTGGCTTCTCGAGTTTCATGGACGGCTTCGTGGTCTGCTGCTTCGTACAGCTTCTGCGACTTGCTCGAAAAACTCTTATATTCAGCATTGTGACTTTTCATTTTCTCGAGGCTACTTAAGCCTAGTACGGCCTCCAACGCTTGGGGGTTTTGACGAAAGTGGTCACCATAGCGTTTCTCGTTCAGGAAGTCAGCAATTTTTAGTACTGAGTCAGACGTGTCGCTCTTAAGCGACTCGTAAGTGATGAAGAACACGTTGCAATCGTCGTGGTGCTTGTACCAGGAAAGCAGGTGGTAAAAGTAGTCACTGAAAGGAACGTTGCCCCTCACAAACATGTTCACGAATTGGTCAAACGTAGCCTCCTGTAGGTTGCCGAATGGCCGAGATTTGGCGAAATAGTAATACGACACGCAGCAGTCGTACGGGTTCCTGGTAATGACGATGTATTTTGCTTTCGGGGAGAACGGTTGCAAGTGGAACGGCAGGTGGGTCTTAATCGCCAATGGTCGTGTCCAGGTTCTAGCCCCCTCGGCGATAGCGAATTCCATAGCAGGTATTGCTCTTTGTCGTTCTTCCATTGTAAGAACCTCGGCGGAACCAAAGCTGAGAATGCCATATAGGATGTGCTGCATCCACATGCTGCCACACTTGGGGTAGCTCACAAGGAAGACGTCGCCTACCAGGGGCTGGTAGAACGGCGCGAACTGCATGTACCGCTCGGTGAAACCACGACCAAGTTTAAGTCTTTCGACGGCATCTTGAATGGATTTTTCCGGACCTTCTTCGTCTCGAACCTGCGGTTAAAAAACGGGCAACGGTTTACATTCAGCTTAACGATACGGCGACACAGTGCTGGAAACATTGCACACGTCATTCGTGATAACGCGGTTGTAATAAAGGGCATGTCAGCCAATTCGTCACTTTCATGTGAACGTTAATGAATGGTGTGGTACTGAGCATACTATTTGGGAAAAGCAAACCCTGTCGTCCTGTTTTTCACGCATGGGAAGACTAGGATGATCAGCAGCATTTCTATTACGCCAGTAATGAGCCTCCCAAGCAGCAGAGGCCGATTGCCAATGACAGGAAAACCCATGCGACCCCATTGGCTTCCCTGCTATCGGCCACTCATCGGTAACTCCGCTGAAAGAATGATTGAGCGCCAAGCAAACGGCGACCGGAAGTAACGTCACACGGAAAGCGCATCGGAGGCCGAGCTTCAGCATAGGGATAAAAGCGCATTTTGGCCTTGCGCTTGCCGAGCCAGTGGCGGCGACGGTTGGAGCGGTGTACAGGCCACAACGCAGCAAAAATTAGTTACCTAAAGAGCCACAGCTCCGCGTCACGAAACAAAGCGTACTCAAATTAAAGTACAGCGTATTCAAAATAGCGTGCGAGATAGTGGTACACGTTCTCTAGGAATGGGTCATTTGTGTGTCCTAACGCAACGGTGTCCCTCGGACTACTTGAGCGTTGTGCCTTTGCGCGTTCTTTTTCTCGGCGGCTCGGCTGGCGGGCGGTCGCGTCGCTCCGACGTCTGCGTCTCTTTTGTGGCGTTGAAACCACCGTAGTACTCCTGTACGTGTCTGTGATGTGCGTTTTGGTGTCGGTGGCGGTGTTCGAAGTATACCTGACTGCTGGAATAAGATCGTTCGCCTGCTGCGGCCGGCCGCTGAAAACGTGAGTCACCATTTCATTTTTCCTTGCGCGGTACGAGAGCTCGCGCTCGTTCCCGCCAAAACTTCAGCTGTCGTTTATAACAATTGGCGCGTGTGAGTGCTCCTTAATGTTGGTTCTTGCGAAGAATTAAGTGGTCACATACAGGTCCGCGCAGAAGTAAACGGAGCACGGGAGCGGTGGCCGAACTGCATCGCTGCGCCGCGTATAGGCGCCGACGGGAACCGTGGAGCGCCGGTCAAAGAGTGTGCTCCCCCTATCTGATATGTTTATTCGCCGCTCTGCTGGCGTGTCATGCTGGGCGAGACGGTCTTCAAAAGGCAGCGCTGGGCTATAGAGGGGCGCTGGTTGCATTGCCGCTCGCAGGCATCAGCTGCGACCGCATCCGCTGCTCATGAGCTGGACGAAGGGGCGCGCACCCGGAAACGTGCCTTGTTTTGTTGCGCGCTGTGTTGGAAAATGTGATCTGGTTGAAAAGACGAAGACATCGAAGCCACCTCACAGGCAGCGAGGCTCGTGACATCATATTCTTCCTCGACCGAATTACCCCCTCGAAGGTCGCATTAAACCGCTGTCCTCTAACATACGTCTGCTTCCTGGTCTTCAACAATTTGGTGCCGTGACCAGGATGGAAGGATTACACCGTTGAAGACCCCTACCGATGAAGCAGGCCCATTGAAGAGGACGCGGCTGCCAAGAACGACGCATCACCCCAGCTCCTGCTAGAGCGGCACCTCGGCGTACCGCGTGTCATCATGGACCTGCTCAAACGAAAACGTGCTGCTCTACGCGCCTCAACTACACGGATCATCAACGACATGAAGGCCACAATGGAGAGTACCCCGCTACCGATGGGTGAGCTGGCGGAACAGCTAAATATGCTCAAATTGAAAGAGACTTCTTTAAACGATATGGACAAAGAAATCGAGGGCCGCGTCCCCGGTGAGGAATTAGACGACGAGTTGACAGCCGTAGAACACTACCGTGATTCCATCGCATGCATGATTTTCCGCGCTGAAAGGCTTCTTGTAGACGCGTGCCCTTTAACGGCGGGTAATGTAATACAGGCTGCCAGCTCACCTCCAGAACGAGTTCAAGTTCGATTGCCCAAACTTGAGATACAACCTTTTCACGGAGAATTTGCTCAGTGGCCTGCATTTTGGGACCAGTTTGAATCTACGATCCATAAAAACACATCGCTAGCCAACGTTGACAAACTCAAGTATCTGCACAGTTATCTGAAGGGGAATGCGCAAGGCGTCGTCTGGGGATTACCAACAACTAACGACAGCTACCCCATAGCCATCGAACTGCTGCAGCAACGATTTGGAGACAAGACCCTGATAATCAACGACCACATGAGAAAACTTCTAAACCTGCCAAAAGTA
The DNA here is from genome assembly GCF_048455015.1 of Haemaphysalis longicornis. Classification (NCBI taxonomy): domain Eukaryota; kingdom Metazoa; phylum Arthropoda; class Arachnida; order Ixodida; family Ixodidae; genus Haemaphysalis; species Haemaphysalis longicornis. The sequence continues at coordinate 257,423,482 of NW_027526203.1, forward strand.
GCCTCCTGCGACGACTTGAGTGGCCTTCAGACGCTCCATGAACGTGTGCAGAGCCACGTCAGATCGCTAAAGCATCTCGATGTTCACATTGATTCCTACGGAGTGATGTTAAAGGCTGCGCTATTGCAGAGTTTACCGTAAGAGCTCGTGCTCAACTTTAACAAGTTAACGTTGACGGAAACATCAGCACGAGAACCGAGATGTGAAAGGCCCGATGAATTATCGACGTTACTTGACCTCTTGAACCTAGAAGTAAGGAGTCGGGAGATTACTTCCGTTATGACTGGATCTGCAATCGACACACCACGGATGCAAGTGAAGGACAACACTCAAGGTTCTGCTTCGACGTTAACCGTTAGGTTGTCCCACAACTGTTGCCTTTTCTGTGAATCGCACGACCACATCACAGAGAACTGCCAGGCTCAACGTACACTAGACGAAAAGAAAGCCAAGTTGAAACAACATGGATGTTGCTTTCGCTGCGCTAGGCGTTTTCACTGCGCCAAGGAGTGCAGGAGTGCGAGAAGGCTTTCATGTAAAAATTGCAATGGACGCCATATCACTTCCTTGTGTGACCCAGCGTGGAAACGCCGATCGCCGGAAAGATTGCCGGCGTCCAGCTCGTCAACGGAATCAAAGACCTTCGACAGAATGGTTCTGCTTCAGACAGCACATGTCTGGATTACGGGCACTTCACGCAAACATCTGGTGAGACTCTTATTCGACGGAGGTAGCCAACGTAGATTTATAACCGAAAGGCTGTCGAGGAAGCTACGATCGAATGTACTTGCAGAGGAGGAGATGACGATGTCCGGTTTTAGAAATTCGTCCTTTCAACGCAGGCGATACAAAAGAGTACAACTCACCCTCTACAGCCAGTACGACCGTCGTGAATTTGAAGTCGAGGCACTTGAAGTACCTGAGATAAGCAAGGACCTCCCTCGGTTAACGGAACAGACGATTCTTCAGGAACTCGATGCCAAAGCGATGCCATTCGCCGACTTCTCCTTTGAAGCTCAGCCCGAACCAGGCATTAGCCTACTTATCGGAACGGACTTTTACTGGAAACTTGTGACTGGGGACATCCGGCGCCTTAGTGAAAATCTCACCGCCGTGAAAACAGTCTTCGGGTGGACGGTGCACGGAGGTGTGACATCAATCTCTCCGATCGTCCACTTCAAATAAATTAGAAGCATGCACGTGGCAACTAAAGTGCCTGCAAATGAGCAGAAGAAAACAATTTCGGAGCTTGACCACCTAGGAGTTACGGCCGAGCGAGAACCTTCCGAAGAAAATACAGAAAACTTCAAAGCTTTCCAGCATGACGAAGATATTGGCAACTCAGGCGGGAAAAGCGCCTCTAAATCAGAAAACGCAAACCTTTGTTGCGGTAGTGCTGAAATCGACTTTTGCAGATCACACATCCCTCTCACACGATTTACCGCTTGGCAGAAGACGTTAACTGATTGCTGCAAGAAACCGAAGCCTAAACGCGATAGTTATCTCAAAACAAAAGCATCACGAATATTTGAAGGGAATTGGATCGCATGGACGCACAAAATGCATGGTTGTTTTCTAAACAACTCCGGAAGCTTAAACTTCTTAGCTGCGCAGGTTCCCTGGTGGGGAGGCTCTTGGAAAAGATTGATTCGGGCAATGAAAGTGTGGATGTACACGTTCGCTAATGCGTGGTGCTTGCATTTACCGCAGACTTTGAGACGGACAATTCATTCAGTAACTTCAGCGCCTTAAAGCTACAGACGTAACTGCACAGCGTACTGCCATTTTTAGAACTTAGCCATCTGAATCCAACCAGATCCATAATATTTGGCCGGCCGGAGTATGTTGGAAAATGTGATCTGGTTGAGAAGACGAAGACATCGAAGCCACCTCACAGGCAGCGAGGCTCGTGCCATCATCTTCTTCCTCGACCGAATTACCCCCTCGAAGGTCGCATTAAACCGCTGTCCTCTAACATACGTCTGCTTCCTGGTCTTCAACACGCTGTAAAGGGCGGCGTAAAATTGTAGGCCTCTGCGGTTTGGCATAGCATGTCATTGCGATATAATTTATTGTAAGCCGGCAAAGAAATTGCCCTGGACAACATAGAAAGCACATTCACAGACATTTTTGTTGTTCAGAAAAAAATCTCGCTTCCGGGATTTCTTTTTTGATTTTGGGTTTGTCCCAAGTTCAGTGCTCGCGAGCGAGCCGCTGCGCGAGCCGTTGCCCCGAGCAGTGCGGCAACGAAAGGGTTAAGCGACAACAAAATATGCGGCCTTCGAGGCCCGCAGTTGGCAGCAGTTGGCGCTACCTTAGTAATTGTAGGAACCTTAGTTCGGCCACCGCTCCCGTGCTCCGTTTACTTCTACGCGGACCTGTACATGTGCTTCCATTTGTGGGACGCCACTTCTAGCTATCCTCTTTCCGGCTTTGTCTTTTCCGAACAAGCGGCCGTGCACCCACTGCAGGTTCACGACGTTCAGCATGCGTTGAAGCAAGACTCGTGTGCAGTATAACAGTTACGGATTAAGCTGGCTTCAATACACTCTAGTAATAATTTTTCGTTATTCTTTTGATCAACGTAAAGAATGATATTGTCGAGCGACAAAGTAATTACACTGCCGCTGGGCTTCGTAGGTTGCGCTCGCATCTGGCGCGTCCGACAGCGAAGGCGACAGCAACGCTGTAACCAGTTTAATACACAATCAGTTAGGTGTGTAGTGTCGCTTTAATGGTCGCTTTATTTGGTTACCGCTTAAAAATTTAGCGCATTAAAAAGTCACAAGTCTTTTCATCTACCTCCAAGTTGGCATAGATGTCTTGCAAAAAAAGGGGGAGAATGTTTGTGCGTTCCGAACCCAGTGCGTTGCCTTGTAGTCTGATCCCGCGTTGTTAGAAAACAAAACTTACGCTAGTGAAACGTTTACGGCACGACATTCCAGTCGCGATTAATTAATTACGTGACTACCGTAGCCTCAACAAAATTTCACGGAACCACTGGCGTATTGCTTTGTCTATTGGACGTTTTTTCATATTACCTTGCGCGACTGCGATAAGTGTGAGGCCCATTTTCAGTGAAATTCCGGGCTGTTTTCTCAAGAACGAGCCAATTAACATGCTACCGTAAAACGCAGTTTTGAAAAATAGATAGTGCAGTACGTTTCATGTTTCATAGAGAGTGCTAACAAGCTAAAAGTTCAGGCTGAATATTTTCGCACGTGTATGCGTTAAGGATGGGCCTAGGTGCTGTATTTAGTAAACAGCGTGTTTTTACCATTGTAGTGAACGCTTTTTTTTACTTATTACAGGCGCTATGTTTCCCGTGGACAAGTGGCGGATGCAGCAGAGAGAACAACCCTTCCAAGCTGGACTATTCTATAATAGTGCTGTTGAACTTTATTGTGATCTTGGCAGGTCGGCGAATTACTGGGGAGGAGGGTATTTGTTTTCATTTACCTGAATGCTTGTTTTGTAGGCATCTGAAACAGTTAAACAAAGCATTGATTGGTTTGCGCTTTACGAGCAGCGCTTTTTTATTTTTCTCGACTATTGTGTTTGTGTGCTTTCGTGTTTGTGTTTTGAACAAGGTTATTTCGTATTCTTGCAACTGTTAAGACAGGTTTCTCGTAAATTTGGTGTGCATAATAAAAAAAGTAAGCAAAGAGACGTGATGTGTTGTGTTGCTAAATTATTTTTGGCAAGTCACGCATTGCTTCGCAAAGTTGTTGCAGTTTATTGTGCCTCGCGGTCCGAGTTCTGTTTTATATATGCCATTGTACAGGAAAATATTCACCGAGTGCGTATTAAATAATGCGCACTTGTTAAATAATTTCCTGTATAATGGCATGTATAAAGCAGAAATTGGGCCGGGAGGCAACTCATCAAATATGCATTGGCCATAACGACTGGCCATAAAGCCAAAAATGTGCATGGAAATAGCGTGGGGTCCACCCATAGGCATTATCGTGGCAACATACTTTGCCAAGCGTTGTCCAATATTGGCCTTCCATAGCTTGGCCAATTGTTGACTTGTCACCTTTCCCAGGCACCAACCAATAATGGCGGCCGAGGTTTTGCCAAGCTCGGACACATTGGCCACTGATGATTTGCCATGCTTGGGCTTGGCCATTTATGCGTAGCCTTTTTCATAGTGAGAATCACGGGAGTAGACCTCGATGATGATTATGAAGTTTAATAGGGCGGACGACATTTCTTTTACGCAGCATACTAATGCGATGCAGAACATATTATCTCAACTGCGGCGTTTCTTCTGAATCTTTCTTGCCAGTATTAACGAATGTAAGAATTGAATCCTGGTCATTGTAGTTTTTTCGGCGGAATATCCTCAGCTGCGAATACACAAACTCGTGTCTGTGAGGAGCAGCGCCGCAATGCTTTCAGTATAAAAAGCATTAGGCGTGAACATAAAATGCTTTCTGTTTTTGTGGGGATGATTATTGGGGGTCAATATCCAATCCTTCAGATGTCTACTGAAGCAATAACAAAATAAGTTCGCATAAAGCGAAACTGGCACCGAGTAACTTTGCCACCAGCTATCCGTACCGGTCTCGACTGCGGTATCGAAAATTGGTGCTATCAAAAATGATAAAGAAGCCCCAAGGGTTTTACCGCTCTTCATTCCCTTGCCTCATACCGCAATGTAAAAGGGCTTGTGTTGGGCCGAAATTTGAGCACTTTTCATGTCTTTTGCAAAAAAAGTGTTTGGTTTCAAAAACATCTCTCTTTTACTTTGGATGAAAATTTCCCGGAAACAAAATGTTCATGTGCATGCGCGCGGATATATGGTTACGTTACGACAAAGAAATTGTAAGCCTAGGAATGTAGCTTGTAAGTATGTACCTTCTAAAGCCGGTCGTGCTAAGTACAGTGACTGCATTAAGGCGATGTTGTGCGTACTCATACATTACGAGGACTAATCATTATAAGAAAAACTGTAGCAAAAGTGTTGCACGTCACATAAGAATGTGCTAAAAGAGGTATGCCGTTGCTGTAAGGCTTATACAGAGAGCCACACTTGTCGACACCGCGAGTGTGTAGCCTCATAAAAAGCAATTTTTTTTTATAAAACTGCTGCAAAGCTTGGAGTAAATGCATCGGGTGTTCAGCCCGTTACTGCGATGTCAAGAGTTTCCCCCGTGCATTTTCATATGCGGCTGGTTGAACTGGTGCTCGTTGTTACAAGTAAGCACGCTGCGCAATGTGAACTGTACTCCTATATATTGCACCATGACAGTTTCGTAGTTTTTGCAGGGGGTTTTTAGGAGCTACTCACGATACTCGCGCTGGCTTGTTCGTTTCGTTGGTCTTGCGTTTTGTTGGTGTGCCACTCCATTACTGTTAACAACAACAGTATTTTTCGCTGAAAGCAAGGAGATATATTTGGAGTATCCGGAGACACAAATATTTTTACCAACAGGCAAATTTGTCTGAGTGACGTTATGTGAAGTTTATTGTTCTCTTCACAGTAAAGAAGAGACCGACACGGAACGCGGGAAATCCTGAAGAGGCCTCGGTACTAACATACGGTTGGCGGTAATAATTCAAACGCCCCAGACGGTGCGCCCTAGAAGCGGCGAGAAACTTATCAATGAAACGCTATAGTGCGGGCAGTAAATCTTGAAAAAAACATCAAGATAATATGCAGGAACACAAACTAATATTTGTACAGTTACAAGAACGTGTATACATGACTGGGTAAATAAAACGGACACAAAAGTTCGACCACAGTACGTGTGTGCGACACAGAGAGCGAGAAAATAATTACATAACTAAACTGCAAACTATATTTTTACACTTGAATTTATTTTTATACCAAACGTAGTTTTATGTTTTTCCTAATGTATTCTCAGATAGAAAGATATGTAATGAGAAACTTGTTTACGGCGTTGGGTACTGGAGAAATATGCGGTGCTGAACAAACACTGGTAATTATGCAGGTTTTCCAGCGCGCCTCATAAGTCCTGACTACCACGCAAGGCTGTGTTTGCAGAAGTTTGTGATAATTTGATGATGTCGCACAACATACAAAAGAACAATAGGTAAGTTAAAAAAAGTGCATTAAGCTTTCAGTCCTGCCAACGAACAGGCTGTAGATTCGAAGTCCAGAAAAGTAAGCTAACAATTGAACTTTGTTCGGGAGCAATTTTTCAAATATAAACAGATGCCAAGAATTTTTTATTAAACCACAGGACGAGAAATTTTCAGCAGAAGCCTGGCAAATTTCTATTTTGTTATATTGAACCTAGATGACAGTTTTTTCTTTTTTTCTCTCTCTCTCTTATTTTGAGGGGAGTTTTCCCCTATTTCGTTGTCTTTTTTTAACAAAAAGGTTTATTTTCTTTGTTTTTTCTTTTCTTCGCTCCACCCTGCTGCTGCCTCTGTTTATGGAGTTTAGGGAAAGCTGCCTGCAGCAGTTTTTCCCGAAAAACCCGCCATAAATTCCCGTGTATGTTTTTATGAAAACGAAGCAATTTCAATATCGACCTGTAAAGAACAATATTCCATACTTTCTATTTGCTTAAAAATATATTTTGTTTTATTTATATTTATTCCAAGCTTTTAGGGACGGAACTCATCATGAGGTATTGGTAAATAAGCGTCGAACAAAATTTTAAGAACGGAAAATCAACTTTAAGAAAAAGAACCACTCTGCAAAAGAGGACGATCAAGGAAGCTTTACTGTGTTGTTCTGAAATGGCAAAATTATATATGATAATGACTATGGCGAAAATGAGCCGCTACAGCCTATCGTGCTTCTGTCGATTATCTTGGCTGCTGTAGTGAGTAGAGAACGTGGCAGCATATGGCATATTCTCACGAAAAGTGTTATTCCAAGGCTGCGGTCCGACGCAAGCGCTTAAACTTAAATAAAATGACAGACAGACCGACAGACAGACAGACAGACAGACGGGACGGACGGGACGGACGGACGGACGGGCGGAATAGTTGACCCTGCAGGTATTCAGGCTACGTTTCAGTACCAACACAAACTCCCGCACGAAGCGTCGAAAACAAACATTCTACTGTAAGGGAAACTATATCCAGTCTGTTGGATTTTGAAACTCGGCCATCATCATCATCATACTCATACTCAGTTCCACTGCAGGACGAAGGCCTCTCCCATTGACCTCCAACTGCTCCTGTCCTGCGCTGCTCGAGTCCACAGTTTATTCCCGAATACCTTTATTTCATCTCTTCATCGGATTAATGTCCTTCCCCTTCTTCTAGATCCACCTTTTGGTATCCAATCTGTTACACCAATTGTCCACCGGTTGTTGGTTCGTCTCACTACATGGCCAGCCAAAGTGCATTTGTTTTTCTTTATTTGAATTGTGATATCTTCTACTCTAGTTTGCTCTCTGATCCAGTATATAGCTCGTTTCCTGTCCCTGAGTGTTACACCTAACATTATTCGTTCCATGGCCCATTGAGCCGACCTAACTTTGCTTTCTAGTTGTTTAGTAAGGCGCCAAGTTTCAGCTGCATATGTCATAACCTGCAGTATGCACTGGTTGTAGATTTTTCTTTTGAGTGACAGAGGTAGCTTACTTTTCACTATTTGGGAGTGCTTGCCGAGTTCTCCCCAGCCCATGCCTATACTGCGCCGGATTTCTCTCTCGTGGTTGGGGTCAACACTAACCATCTGTCCGAGGTAGTTGTATTTTTTTTTACTTCCTCTACCGTTTCATTTCCTATGCTGAAGCGGAAGCTTTTGGCATGCGTATTCCCCATTACTTCAGATATATTCATACTTATTTTTAGCCCCACGGCCGTGCTTTCTGATTGTAGTTCCTCAAGCATTGTTCGCATGTGTTCTGCATTCTCACTCGGCAAGGCTATGCCACCCGCAAACCTTAGACGGCTCAAGTACTCCCCGTTTATCCTTAATCATGTGTTTTCCCAGTCAATCTTTCTAGATAACCCGGTATGCTGAAACTAATTGGCTCCTTTTTGCATGAAATACAACGCTTGATTGCAAAATTCATACGTACCAACATACCTACTGCAAATACAAAAAGAATGGGCAATGTATAGTGACAAAATCCATTACCACCAAACGCTCATGGAAAAGTGTGGAGTAAATCCGAAAAAGTTTGACTTACTGCCGTCGAAAAGCGAACATATCTTTTTTCCCTCGACGTTACCAGCCCTCATCCACGCTAACCCCAAGCAGAAATCATTGTCCCAAAAGCACGAACCCAACCGTGTTCCTAGCTGCATTAATTATCTGGAACTGCTATTCCTGACTTTCACGTTGTCGAGATACTAAACTCTTCTTTTTGCCGAGTATTCACCCGCAAAACAAATGAAGGCTTTGCATCCTTTTCTACCCAACTGTACATCAACATGCCCATCATGCAGTCATAATACATGACATCTCAAACATCACTGATACTTTAAAGCTCACCTTGTATTCAGAAATTGACGACATATCAATACGAAAAATTCCCTTCAATACCTAGCGCCTCTCAAGCATCACCCTTATATTTTCCAGCAATTCCTCTCAACCAGTTGCGATCCCCCAGATTGGAGTGTAGGTAAAATCATTTCCGCACTCAGAAATGACTCGGATAACGGCTTCTATCCGATTTGCGTCACATGTGTTTGCTCAAACGTAATACAGTCGAACACGGATATTTCGAACTCCAAGGGGATCACGAATTAGTTCGATATATGAAAAATTCGATATAAAAAATATGGGCTCTGAGACCTCACCTATGGCGGAGGATCACTTACCGATCGTCGCATTAAAGAATGACAACTAATTCCGCACTCACGACGCAACAGGACACTTTATTTCCGTGAAAAAAAAAATCGCTGATCTTGGCCTGCTTCTTCGTCCTGGAAATGAAATTAAAGGCGCTGGTCTCGATCTTCTCGAGGCTGCACAACTAGAAAATTCCAGCAGCACGCTGCGCCTTCGCACACCGTGCACAACACGCACGCAAAAGAAGAACAGCGCGTACGTGCCGCAAGAACTTTGAAGGTAACAATTCCAAGGCTGTCTGAACGGACTCCAACAAAGCGCTCGCGATGGTCATCTCCGAGAGAAATAGTGATCTCCGAAAGGTGCGGGACAACTCGCCAAACAGCAGCAACTGCAGCAAAATGCAAAAGAAGGAGGAGGCCGCCAGCGCCTTCGTTCCCTCTTCCCTTTCTCGAGACGACATCGGGGGAAGACAGACCCAGAGAGAGAGAGAAAAAAAAAAAAACTCTTTTTCGGCAAGCCGGGGAACGTACGCAGCCGAAAAAAAAAGGACATGCGCAGTCGGGGCATCCCTACCTCGCACTGTCACATTTTCCGAGTGTTCGGGCTTGTGTGCCTAGAGAGATTTAGCATACCGGGCTCCGTCCGCTAACGCTACGGCGGCCGGTAGCGGGGCCCGACTGGGCAAGCGCAAAATCGTAAAATCGTTCCGGTAGGGGGGATTAGTTCCGCGAGCCTGTCTTCGCCATGCCCGCACATTCCTCTACATCCTCCTCAACCTCAATCGGGAGTGCAGCGACCGCCGAAGAGCCCCTTCCAGCTCGCGCGCCGTTCGATATACCCAATGTCGGGAAAAATACGGTTCGATATAAACGTACGAATTCCTATACTTTTACACAGAATTTTCAAGGGGATAATTTATGAGTTCGATATAGACAATGATTCGATATATCCGTGTTCGACTGTATATCATATTATTTGCGCACACATAGCTTGGTTTTCAAAATCCGCTGCGCGCCACAGTGGCTAAGTGGCTAAGGTGTTGTGCGGCTAAGTCCAACGACGAGAGTTCTATTACCGGCCTCGGTGGCCGCTTTTCTGATGTAGGGGAAAAGTAAAAGGTAAAATTGGCTTTTACGAACCGAAGCGGCACACAGGTTAGGACGCGGGGTGTATCCAATACCTGCGGCTTGGTTGAAACCACAAAGGATGATTCAAGTACGCCGAAATGAAGACACATAAAACTGAGGCAAGTACTTACCTATACGGTAGTGTGTGCAAGCCCTTTTTTTTTTTTTGAATAACTAGGCGTCTACTTTCTGCGGAAACTGGATATATTCCGACCCTGCACTCAAACTTATGTACTCGGTGAAGCTCGCGATTTAAAAAAGCTGCTGCAGGTATGCGTTGTCGGGAGCTTGCGGCACTGTGATAAATGTTTAGGCAACGCGTTACCGTTGAGAGGAAGAGCTTAAACAGAACAAAACAAAAGCGAAATCCAGCTGCGCTGGCTCAGTGCCGGAAAGGTAGTGGTACTGAGCTATGGCTGTGATATCAATCGTGGCTACAATGGCTGTTTTTCTCGTGAAGGCGAAAAACGGTATCGGAATCCCAACATTGTCGCGCTGCAATTTAGCGCTGAAAAACCCATGCCTCAAGCCGGAGCTGTAGCCTAGACGCGTGAAACCCCAATTTATGGGAAAAAATTATAACCCCTTCATTCCCGAAACAGGGGTGCGCGCGAAGCTTGACCTCAGCGAAAACAGAAGCGACCAGAATCAAAACGTAATGACCGCAAAAGGAAAACGCAAAAACCATCAACCGACCGCTTTGAAACACTTTCATTTCGCTGGCTTCCACCCGAACGTAAATGTTTTGTTTGCGTAATTGCAGATCTTTTTTCTGCGATTATGGCGAACGTTTGCGCTCTTCAATGGCTGCCCTACTTCGCTGCAAATGTCGTCGAAAGACGATAGTCGTGTGCCGCCCCTGCCACGTAAATGTATTTTGTCTTTTTTCCGCTCACCTATCACGCTCTTCCCCTGCCGTCTCGCTCCTCCCACGATAAACAAGGTGAAGGTTTTAACGCGATAGCGTTATTAGGCTCATTTTTCGAATTCCCCGCGCCTGCTAGCCGTCCGCAATCAGCCGTGCTCATCAAGTGCCCACGGAAATACGTCAGCGCTGCCAGCCGGAAGCTACGTCTGAAGCACCAAGATTCGAGGGCTGGCCTGAATCGGGGCCATAGAGTTTTTTAGTAAGTATACTAGAGAGGAAACTGCGCCTGGTAATCCACGTCGTCGTGGGGGTTTATGGGAAGACCCCCTTTTTGGCTTGGGCTTGGCATGACAATTGGATTCTGAAGCGGTTTTGGGGACTTGGGGCCCTATTCTCGACTGCACAAATTGCCGGCAATTTAGGCAATTTTCCGGAAGTCTTTTCTGATTGGCTTTCAATTTTGGTCACGTGCTTCCGGCTGACAAAGCGGTTGTGTGTGGTGTCGTCATTTTGACGTTTCATGTCGTCAACGGACACCAGTTCTAAAGTTTGCCTTATTTCTCGTTACTAAAGGCGCATAATTCTTGGCCGGCAATGAAAAACCAGACAAAATGCGGCGGACATGACAACGTAAGCCTGTCTTTGCTATTCAACAACAATACTGCTTGTAATACACACCCCCTCTGTGATTGGCTGAGAAGGCGTGACGTAATTTAAACAGTTGGCGGGAACGATTACGTCCTGCATTGGCAACTTCAGCCTGCGTAAAAGTGACGTAATGCTACGTAACAGCATGAAAATGGCGGTTGTTTTTGTCGCAAAATACAAGCAAAATAGGGCACAATATTGCCCCGGCTTACGGCGCCGCGAAATGTGCGGCAATTTGCAGCAGGCGCAGTTTCGCATGCGCGCTGTTTAAAGCATGTTTCCTACCGAAACAAATTATAGTTTCAACTGCTTCCAAGTCAGCGATCATGCGACATACAAATAACATGCAGTATTTTGCTTTTATGTTTGGCAATGAAATAAAAAATATTTGTTTGGCGTAACCGCAACATAAGAGGGCAGTACAAGCCTCTCCATGACAAAGAGAACCCAATGCATGGCATTTGTCCATACTTGTCTTAGTAAGCTGTTGGGTCACATGATCGAACTCAAGAGAAAAATAACAATGAAAAGTGACTATTTAGTTCATTACAGCGCTGATTGCAGTCGAGCTTGACGAATGAGTGAATCGGTGACATCGGTGTGCTCCGCGGTTATCAGGCGTAGCGCTTCGCTGCTCTTATGTGTCATAGAAGCGATAGTCGCGGCCGTCTTTTTCTGTGATCACGCCATAAACTTGTAACATAGCAGCAGACGATGGCGTGGCGGCGGTGGCGGCAGAGAAGGTGATAACGCAACAAAGCTTGCATTGAAGCAGAGAGCCCAGCTATGTTAATAAAAGCGATTGAAAGAAATAAATAGATACGGTAAAAAAATTGTGTGATGTTCTTTAGCTCGACATCCGCCTTTCGCTCGCTTTTGTATCAACGTTACTCGATCGCCTTGTGGTGTTGGCGCCAAGTCTGACCTCCAGAAATGTGTTTTTCTTGTCAGCCTCAGCTACCGTCTTAATTTTTATAGTACATGCCAAGTGTTTTTATATCTTTCTTGCACAATATTTGATACCTTGGTAGCGATCGTTATGAGTGACTCGTCAAATTACACTGCATGTCGTCATAGCTATAGGTGCAGCACGTCACTGATTGCTTACGTCGTGCTTACGCAAAAAAACATGGGCGAAATGCCGGCAATTTGTGCAGTCGAGAATAGGGCCCTTGCTTTCTTCACTACGTACGTCTACGAGCTACGAGGAAGCCTAAATCCTTCCTGTTCTGTGGTAGCCGTGTTCGGTGAAACAGCAGGCATGGTGCGTGATCGCACCTGACGTCGGTCATGCCGCAGTCGAAGGACGTATGACTGAGCGGGTCATATGCCGCCGCGAAATTTCTAGACGACGAAAAGAAGAAACAAATTAAAGTACTTCGACGAAGACAAGATACGACAGATGCGGGCGCCTGAATCCGTCCTTTCTTGTCATCGTCCACAACTGCTTAACTCCACGTTTTCTTTTTTCCTGTTAAACTGCAGCTGACGGTCGGTGCACCGGTTCACCACGAAGGTGACGTTTTCATAGGCACGCTCAAAAAGTTTCCAAACTCTTCAAACAACTTATTATTTGAAATAATGGTAAAGTTAATAAAATAAGAGTCTCTTTTGAGTTTCCCCACCAAATGATAACATTGTACAGGTCCGCGCAGAAGTAAACGGAGCACGGGAGCGGTGGCCGAACTAAGGTCCCTAAAATTACTAAGGTAGCGCCATCTTTAGATCTCGCCGCCTTTCGCCCTCGCCCGCGCTCCTCTCTTACTTCGTTTTTTGCCATTTTCTTTTTCGCCGGCGAACGCCGCGCGCCATTGGCCAAGGGAAAAATCACGGGGTTTTGTTTTTTTTGCTCCGCCGCCGGGTCGCCTCGCCGGTGCCTCGCCGGCTGGGACATTGCGCAACGCCGCCGCTGCGACGCCATTGCTGGCTTCCGAGCCACCGTCGCCACCGTGCTTCAGTACCGGAATTAGCTGCTCGCTTCGAAAAAATGTCGCACCGGTGTCGTTTTAGGTTGCTTCTCGGTGTCGATGTGTTGTGCCTTAGGCAGCGCGAATATCGTCAGGCAGGGCACAAGACTTCGTTATTCCGTCCGGGAAACGCGACGCAGAAAGGAGAAAAGTTTGGTTGCATAGATTTGAACGGGCATACTTCAGGCCGACGCTACCATCACTCTTTTGCGAGGTAAGTTTCTGAATGCTTGTTCTTGCTCTGTTAAATTCTGCGCGAGCTTGAGCGGTCACTTACGAAGAAATGCGTATTCCCTTCGCGACCGTCGTCCACGCTTTGTTCTGAGTAGGCATTGCGCGCAGCGCCGAGTTCGTCCCGTCGTAAGCTTTGGTTTGGATAAGAGGCCGTGTATTTGTCATGTGCGCGCTTAACTTCCAGCATCAATATCAGCGGCGTAGCATGTTCAGTCAGTTGTCGTAAGGGTTTCGTGACGCGAGAATTGTTCACCTGAATTCATGCTTGTTTTGGCCGACGGCAGCTTGCGTCTGACCATGTATCGTGTGCGTTCCGAGTGCGTGTACGCTCTTTTTGGCGTGAAGTCATGTTTTGTGTGTTAGCTACCCGGGTGGTATTATAATCCCGTTGTTATGACATCGGAGTGATTTGCTGCGTAATATGGGCTTGGTCGGTGCGGCGCAAATTGAGGCTGTTGCGAGAAAAAAAAAAATTGCGGCTAGGTAAAACAATTTAAGGTCAGCTAATATTCGCCCCGAGCGGGAACACAGTCGGCCCCTGGCGGCGGCGGGACGAACCGCTCCTAGTGTGGATGGCGCTCTCGCGTCGTCTGCTTTTTCACGTTGCGTGCGGCGCAATACGCGTGCTGCACACGACAAAACAACCAATATGTGTGCTCGTTTGGCAGCAAGCAATGACATAGTTACCTCTGCTTGCGCATTTCCTCTAGAAACGCAATAATCAGCGGCCGTTGCGGGTTAATGCGCTGGTTTAATTCCACGAAACATCTTTGCCCGAGTCACCGCTTGAGTGTGAAACGTGTTATAAACATTGCTTCCACACATTGCACTTTTCTTATTGTTGAGTGCAGTCGGCTGCCGTATCGGAAACGTCGAGGTGTGCTTTTTTAAGGTGGCGTGGAGATTATTTAAAGGTAGTTCGCGAAACGGGTAAGAAGCGACAAGACCTGTGCAAACGCGTGCAAATCCCACACCCTTGTAAAATTGCGCTGTGTCCTTATAGAAATAAGAAAGAAACAAAAACATTTACACTGCACACGACCCGTGCGCTATCGCCCATACATTACCGGACACGTTTTTACACCCGCAAGCGCCTGTGTGATCGTGTCCTTCCCGTACCTTTTCTGAAATAAATACCATTTTTGGACAGTCGTTGTTTACACTGAGGAGGAGGAATAAACATTTATTCAACTGTATCGAGTTGCTAATTTTACGTATTATTTAAAATATGTTTCTATGAATGCGCAAGAGTATTTAGGGGGGATTTTTAGGTAAAATTAAGCAGTTGTGAGTTTGCGTCTGCCATGTGGCATTTCGTGTGTCATTTTCATATATATCACTTTCAAATCCTACATGAATCACCTTGTCCAGAAACGTGTCTCACTCAGCATAACCAAATGCCTAATATGGTCACGTCTTAACCTCGTAAGGTGGACCTAAGTTTAAAGAAAGAGGAGAAAACGAGTAATATAATGCACGTTGTTGTCCACATGTGTGAGGGGTGTGTGCCATGACTCGCTGTTTTTTTTATACAATGCTTACATTCAATACAATTTTGAAAAAGGCGAGCCACAATTTCTAGACAATCACTGACCAAAGGGGGGTTAATCAGTTTTGAAAATACGTACTGCTTTTTCGCCGCTACAGAACACGACGCCTGTGTAGTTTCGTTTGTAAGTAATACTGATAACCATAGTTTGGCTTTTCGCGTTACATGCGTTCTCTTCTCGCTGCTCTTGCAACGTTGGGAGGACCCCCCCCCCCCCCCCCACTTCCCGAAGAAAAAAATGCACAGAATTTCGTTTTTTAACCAATCCTCGAGAATTAAATGCCAAGACAAAAACGATATTCAGTTTACAAAACAAAGTAGTTACCGGGAACCCGTTGCGCTGATTCGCAACGAGAAATAAAAAGGAAATGTTTTATTACATCTGCAACAGCGCAACTTCATTTACTGCCATCTTTGGGTTCGTAAGCGACCTAATACGCAAGAATGCAAACACATCTCGCTGTTGCAGGCACCTGTTAGATTTTAAAAGGAACGCAAATGGTCAACAGAGCAGCCGTAACAGAAAATTTGTGCTCACTGTGAGGTCCCAAAAGCTTGGTTTGCACACTGTAAACCTGCTTGTCACTTTGCGAAAACCTAGCTAAACATGAGATGTTGATTGTACTGCGTGCGTTGACAATTCAATTCGCAAGTTCACTTGCGACGAAAGCTGTAAATAAGTGATCCAAAACCGTTATTCATCAAACCATCCTTCAGAGTCACTAAAATTTCATTTAAAAGACCCGTTAGAGCGGTTACATTTATATCTCTGCGCTGATCAAAATTCAGTAATTTCATGTTGCCTTTTGAACACACAAAAAATATCGTAAGCTCTTAGAAAGAATTTTGGAGCAGTTAAGTAGTATTACCATTTCAGGGCATCCCACAAATGCAAGAATGCGTCATGCTACCAGTGAAAGCGATTGAGATTGCCGTTGTAAACTGAATTTCAGAGATCGAGGCTTCCAGATTTGTTTCTATTTATTTATTATTATTTGTTTCTTCCTGATTTGTTTCTATTGAAGGCTCAAATCCATAGTCTGGAAAGATCGAGCTTGCTACGAGCCACAGCGTACAAGTTCATTGTCACAATTACGGCCATTCTGATATTCCCGATGAGTCGTCGCTTTTCTTGGCTTAGTAATGAAAACTGACTGCCGCTTCCATGTTATACATTGAACGTTGAGGAACCGAGCTACAGCATACCAGTCTTGTATGCACCTTTCGTGCGCACATACGGCGGGAAAAAGGCACGAAGCGCGCCCACAGTGTGCATTCTTACGGGCCGCTCAGCGGAGCATCCACACTAGCAGCGCGACGCTGTCGCCACCTACATGTCGATCTCGCGGCGAATAGTGACCGCGCCGTTGACGTACGTTTGATGCGCAATTTCTGTTATCGCTTTATTAAATTCGCGCACGTTTGAATGAGCACTTCAAATGCATATTCGCACCGTAACGGCTGTACGCCCTTTCTTCCGTGTATGCACAGAGGAACGTTAATTACGACTTACGTTTGCATTACACGTGATGCCGTACATTTGCAGTGTGCGCGCTTACTTCATCTTAGTAGTCAATGGCGCAGCGTATCCAGTCATTGCGATTTGAACCAAAACACACTGGGCGACTATATTATTTTCAGCAGACGTATTTTTGTCCAGCAAAGCGCTTGCTAAACGGGTTTAGTGTAGCGAGTTGAGCGGACGCGGCACTGAGCAGATGCGCGAACACGAATTTGACCATGCTACGGTAGAACAGTCACTAACTCCCTTCTGCAATGCATTATTGCCTATATTTGCGGAGTGTTTGTGGCGCATCTCAAACTCGGTGGCGACATTTCTTTTCCCTTCTCAATAGGATTATTTCACGGATCAATTTGAGCAACCGATATTGGAGAAGCTTGGCGTTAAAAAAACTAAACCCAAATGCCACTCCCAACATTTTTTCTCACGGGAAGCCACGTCAGCAGCACAAGCCATCTGCACGACGTCATTACGGACGTTTGTTCCAATAAAATATCTATTTGCTGGCACCAATTCATTTTTGTGATTTATTGTTTTCTCTTGATAATCATCGTGACATTGGTCCTCTTTCGAATTTCTTTCGGGTGTATCCCTGTGTTAGTGCAATGTACAAATCTGCCAGAATATATCCCAGCACAAAACAATTCTGTCCAGGCGCCTCCATTAATAACGGCTGTAAACGACCGCGCCCGGTGAAAAAACGTATTTCATGATTAATTAACTGCAGTAACTAGTTACATAATTTGTACCTAGAGGGACTGTAATTTCAGTTTACCCGATCGATTGATCGCAGTCTTCTCTGGCGCGTATTCCCAGAATTACAAGTCTGCGTTTTTCACTAGGTTCGCACATGAACGTACGGCCGCGAGTGTAGTTTAGTGTATCCGGCTGCGAAGTCGGGGAAGCAGGGGCTTTTCACGTCGCTGTACGTGCACACACGCACAACAGCATGTGTATGTTTTTAGTCTACTCACAGCAGCCTATAACGACATGAAGGTGAAGGAAACATTTCTACAAAAACGGCAAAGCACTCTAAACTGCGCGTAATTAAGGTAGGCTGTAGGTCGTTAGTAAAAGCGGGCGCAGAGTGAACGCCGGTGAGGATACACAATTATCGCAAGAAAGGCGAGTGCAAGGACGCCAGCGCAGCGCTCGAACTACGGCATTTGCGAATGAAGCGCACTGCATACTGCCGCGAACCGTGCGCAAGACCTCTGTGCAGTGATTGCACGACCACAGTCACGCGAATGCAAGAACGGAACTACCGTAACAGAGCAGTTTGAAATGTCCACGCTCGATCCTTTCGCATTCACGAGCTATCCTGAGGTGTTACAGAATGCCGCACACGTAAACAAAAACCGCGCTGTGCGTATGCGCCAGCGGCATCCGCCCCGCAAATATCCCCTTGTAGAAAAAAATTTAAAACAAAACACTATCACTCAGTGTCTGTTGGTAAAACGGGGCTCTAGAAATCCTATAAATGCTACCAAAGAGCGATTTCGGCGCGAAAACAAGAGCAAACTGCAGCGAGCGCCCTGAAGCGTAGCGAGGGCGTCTGCTCTCAAGTGGCCAACAAATATGGCGGCCCCGCCGCGGAGTTAAAGGGACGGCGGCGCCGCGGGTGAGGGGAGAGAAAAAAGAGGAGGGCAGCGGAGAAGGAGGGAGCAGTTGGCGCTACCTTAGTTCTTTCAGGGACCTTAGGCCGAACTGCATCGCTGCGCCGCGTATAGGCGCCGATGGGAACCATGGAGCGCCGGTCACGGCCGGACTGGAGGAGCGGCGAGCGCGCACTTTCATACGGCCTGCGCACCCAACAAGGAAACGATACAGCAGATTCTTGACAGAGTGAGGGCGCTTCGAACCAACCCTCTACCGTCCTCCCAACCCTCTTTTTTCCTTAGACGACGCATCGCCTCTGGCCGAGCGAGCCGACAACGCTTGCCGCACGGGTTTTGGATCTGCCGCGGAATATCACCGGTACCAATGAATGCCTTCGCTGCTATATCTCGTTGTGCACTTCAGTTGCATGATGAAGAGTTTTAGTTGTATGTTTTTGACAGTGCGCTCGCTGCCAGCGGTCCGCTCAGCCCGACCGGAGCGTGAGCAGCAGAAACACGTTTAGTTAAGCGATAACCGTATCTCCCTCGGCGGGAAATCATTCGCGTCACTGGTCGTGCCCTGTGCGTGTGCAAACCAGGGCATCATCCGAAAGGAAAAATAAGAACTGATATTTCAGCCACGGAAAATGCCGCGTTTATTGCCTGCCTCACCATTTTCATATAATACAGTAGCTGATAAGATATGAAGGCCTCGCATTTTTTCTTCATGTGCCCCGAGTTAAAAGTTTCTTTCAATTTTTGATTAGGCGCTTCCGAGTGATAATGTTAGGCTGTTTGACCCTATTAGACGGAAAATTCAAAAGGGGGGAAGGAGTCGCCTATTTTAATGACGCGCATGTAAATTTACACGGACAGGTATCACCTGTAACCACGGCAGGGTAGGGCAGTGGCAAATGCGCGCGCGCCGCCGTTCTACCCCGCCCGTGCTTTAGGTCAACCGGTGAGGGTAGGGTGCCTGGATGTTCCTCCTCGCCCGGGGCGGCGAGGCGGAACATCCAGGCACCCTAGTGAGGGTTGGTCCGCAGCGCCACGAACTAGCGGCGGTGAAAGAGGCGCAGGCCGTATGAAAGTGCGCGTTCGCCGCTCCTCCAGTCCGGCCGTGCGCCGGTCAAAGAGTGTGTTCGCACTGCCCCCGCCGCCCTATCTGATATGTTTAATCGCCGCTCTGCTGGCGTGTCATGCTCGGCGGGACGGTCTTCAAAAGGCAGCGCTGGGCTACAGAGGGGCGCTGTTCGCATTGCCGCTGGCATCAGCGGCGACCGAATCCTCTGCTCATGAGCTGGACGAAGCTGCGCGCCCCCGGAAACGTGCCTTGTTGCGCGCTGGAAAGGGCGGCATAAAATTGTAGGCCGCTGCGGTTCGGCATAGCATGTCATTGCTATATAATTAATAGTAAGCCGGCAACAAAATTGCCGTGTACAATATAGAAAGCACATTCACAGATATTTTCGTTGTTCGAAAAAAAAAAAAATCTCGCTTACGAGATTTCTTTAATTTTGGGTTCGTCCCAAGTTATTGCTGCTGGTCAGTTCAGGTCTGTTCTGGAATAAGAGGAATGAAAAAATGTCCATGCGGTGGAAATTCTGTATTAGAGAACACCGTAAAGAATAGGTACAATCGTTGCCTGCTATTACAGCGGGCCTCATAGGGCGCATATTTTGTTGTCGCATTAACCCTTTCGCTCCCGTTCAATAGGATAGCCGTCATAAGATCTTGTACCAAGTTAACCGATTAAGACCGTGGTCGCCATCGGTCATGATGACTATACTCGTCATCGGTCATTTTGAGGCCTTGACGGTGCTTTGGTTTTAATGCGCAACAGAATATGCGCCCTATGAGGCCCGCTGGAATAGCAGGCAACGATTGTACCTATTCTTTACGGTGTTCTCTAATAAAGAATTTCCACCGCATGGACATTTTTTATTTCCCTTTCTTCAGAACAGACCTGGACTGACCGGCATCAATAACATGGGACAAACCCAAAATAAAAGAAGAAATCTCGTAAGCGGAATTTTTTTCCGAACAACGAAAATGTCTGTGAATGTGCTTTCTTATTGTACACGGCAATTTTGTTGCCGGCTGACTATTAATTATATAATGACATGCTATGCCCAACCGCAGCGGCCTACAATTTTATGCCGCCCTTTACAGGGCGCAACAAGGCACATTTCCGGGCGCGCGCAGCTTCGCCCTGCTCATGAGCAGCGGATTCGGTCGCAGCTGATGCCTGCGAGCGGCAATGCAAACAGCGCCCCTCTATAGCCCCGTGCGGCCTTTTGAAGACCGTCTCGCCGAGCATGACAATCCAGCAGAGCGGTGATTAAACATATCAGATAGGGCGGCGGGGGCAGTGCGAACACACTCTTTGACCGGCGCTCCATGGTTCCCATCGGCGCCCATACGCGGCGCAGCGATGCAGTTCGGCCACCGCTCCCGTGCTCCGTTTACTTTTGCGCGGACCTGTACATTGTTCGTAATTACCGCCTTCGCCTGCAAAATAGCAGGCACAAACGTTCCGGCAAAAATACGCTTTACTTCCTTTTTTCTTAGTTTTAAAACAGCCTGTTTTATTTCCCACTTACCATTTTTTGTGTACTATTTTTCGCAGTTTTGTGGAACTTTGTTTAAATTTGCGGTCACTAAAACGTTTCAATTCAAGCCAATGATTGAACGTAGTCGAGCGCATGCTTTAATGGCGGTCCATGACGACACAGACGGCTTGATGTGAGCCGCCTAGGCGCTAGCGCCAGATTCCTCTCTAGTGTATATTGTAAGAGACTCTATGATCGGGGCAGCTGAAGTGCGGAAAGGAGGACAGTGATATTGTGGCGCAGATGAAAGAAAGGACACGCATTTTCAACAGGTGCCGCGCCTGCGCAGTGAAGTTCGTTGAACGTCAAGTCGGTGGTTGCATACTCCACAGACACGGTTACCAGCCATGCCCGCAACTGACGCCACCACAGCCTCTTTCCACCGGAAGATAAAAATAGAATTCCGGTAATACATGAGCCGGAGCTACAGCGGGGCTGCACGCCGTAGCAGAAGTTTCCCGCATAATTTCGACCACCTGGCAATATTTAACGAGCGCCGAAGTGCCGACACACCAGCGTTTCAGTTTTCTGCTTCCATCAGAAAGACGGCCGCCGGGGCCGGGAATCGAACCCACTACCTTGGGCTCAGCAGCGCGACACCTTACCCACTGGGCCACCCCGAAGTGTTTTCACCGCGGCTGATGCCGGCATCACCATTGGGTCACTTAACTAAAACGGGGGGCAAAGGATTAACGCCAGTCTCTCAAAACTCACGGAAAGCGATCAGATCTGATGGTATGGTTTAACGCGCCGACGCAGCGCAGGCGATCAGGTGCGCCGTAGTGGAGGGCTCCGGATTAATTTTGACCACCCGGGGATCTTTAACGTGCGCCGAAATCTCGTGTACACGGGCGTTTTTGCTTTTCGCCTCCATCAGAAAAGCGGCCTCCGCGGCCGGGAATCGAACCCGCGACCTCGTGCTCAGCAGCGCAACGCCTTAGCCACTGAGCCACCGCGGCGGGTCACGGAAGGCATTATGAAATGACACGAACCCAAATAAAACCCAAGGGTCTAATCACATGAATTTTCAAACTTCATTACAACATTCCCGTGGTTCTGTCTCCGCTGCAAGCTCTGTTTGGCAAACGACAGAGGGCGCTGCGCGGCCAAGTTAAAAATCACCCTAAAATACGCACGCATGTCCTCACAGAGAGCAGTCACGTAATGGTGCTCGGCGTGGCTCTAGAGTAAAGTGGCAGAGCCTAATTTACAATCACCGAAAAAGAGAAAATCTGTAGCCAATTACCCACATTATAAAATGCCAAACCAAGAGGAGGCAGGGAAGGAAGAAAGAAGAAGTGGTAGCCCTCATTCAGCCACTGATCATGAGCTGGATATTGCAGAGCTTACCGTACCACAAATTTTCCCGCGCCGAAGAAAATAAAAAAAGACCATCATCGGGACAACATATAAGGTAGTCCCCAACCTCGCAATTATGAGCGTGAGACAAACTGACAACCGGTGGTTCAGCAGGATAACAGAATGGGCAGCCACAGATGGTCTAGAATAATACCCCAGCCCCACGGCAAATTTAATGCCATTCCCATGAAATGTAATTCGTTCGACAATTAATGCCATGTTCTTGACGCGCTGCTACACGGCCAAAATTAATCAGATTTGAAAATGATGGTAGTTGCGATGATAAAAACTGGCGTAGACAAAATATTTTAATAAGAACTTCAATATTTGCGAAAACTGAACTAAAACAGGTTAAATACTTTTACTGCACTTTTAAATGCAATTTAAGCACTTGAAGAATGCAGTTTTTGAATGCACTCTAAGCTGGCGCCGGCTGAGGCTGGCCTGGTAGCGAGACTGGCAGTTTCATTTCTTACAAGTCTATTCGGCTCGTTTCATATGAATAAATAAATGACTAAAATTGTCCGCATGTAAAAATATTGTAATGCTATTGACGCTTCTAGTAATCTGTTTTCGACATAATACATTGGCTGGCAGAACGCAGTTGAATGGGTATTTGGTCCCTAATGTCATTTTAATCGAATGTCATCATTTTTTCTCGTGCGGCAGCAAACAAATGTCATTTTGAACGAATGATATTCGATGGGAATGACATTATATTTGCCGTGTCGCAGGAGTATTATAGGAGAGAAGAAATAGCAACATTCGGAGGCAAAGAATGGACTCGGGCAGCGCAGGACAAGGACGGTGAACGTCAATGGGAGAGGCCTTCGTTCTGCATTCGACCTAAATAGGATCATGCTGATGATGATGGCGATGAATAGGCCCTCACATTCTGTCTTCATAACGCTCTTGAAGAAATCAGAGAAACCACTCTCTTAGCAGGAAGTGAGCGGCTGGTAAAACAAAATTGGGACGGGCCATCGCATGAAACACAGGTTACCCCTCTGTAAAGAAAGCCCTGCGCGCCTTGACAAACAGGTCAGCGATTCAGTGACTCCGAATAAAATCTCTCCTCTACCAAAAACGTGGATCCAAACCTACAGAAGAACAGGCATATGTCAGGATCAAGTTCATTTGAGGAAAGTTTCAAACTCATGAGACCACAGTATGCATCGACTCCGGCGCGTACGAAAGTATGAGGCAGCAGTTGTCGTAGTTGACTACTTGGGCAATTTTTGTGATTGCATGACCCTTATAAGTACAGGAACAAATAAACGGAGTTGGAGACATCCTCTTGGCAATCCTACTAGCGGAAGTATCGAATAGAGGCGTAAACATTGTTACAGGCTCTCAAAGGACATTACCTGTTTTCTGCAGGCATAATACCTAAACGCTTCTGTAAGATACTCCCTTCCACAATTCAGAAAATTAGTAACGTCACCTGAACGCCCAGGCACAACGGCCTGGAAGAGAACGGGGCACCGACCACGAGGCACGGGAACTCGCATAGCGCGCACCTTGCTACCACGAATACCACGCTCCCCTCCAAGAAAAACGACAAGAATTTCTCCTCATCCTACGCTATAGGAACACAATTTTTTCCTTGCTACAAGCTGGTCTCAATGCTGAAGAATCGCAAACTCTGTGCAGGATGAAACAACACAAGTATCTACAAATCTATGTGGGCGAAGATGTGTAATGGGAACATCACACATTAACTTAACTCTGCTAAAATCAGAGAAACGTTCATCTTCTTTCACTCAACCTAGCTACGTCCAAGGGTATGCTAAGGGGAGGACAACTCAAACGTTACATATTCCACTTTTATTAAGACATGGGAGGCAGCTTTGACCAGCTCTTTACCTCAAGATCAGCGCGAACTGATGAGGGCGCAAGGGAAGGAGCTGCTACATCTGGCGCCCTAGACTTCAGGTTCCACCCTCAAGCTACCTGCCATCTCTTGCCCCCTTTTCTATTTCTCAACTATTTCTTCAGTAACAAATATCTTCATACTCTCTCTCTCTCTCTCTCTCTCTCTCTCTCTCTCTCTCTCTCTCTCTCTCTCTCTTCGCAAAAATCAAATATGTTCAGTTCGGCTTAAAGGAGCCATGAAGAGAAAACACAAGTTTGGTTCATTCAAAAGATTGTCTCGTTAGAATCATACTGACACCACTTTTAACGTAAACTTCGCTCAAATAAGCTACATAATTAGGAAAAACGGGAATGGTCATGCGACCCACCAGCTCATTTCCCGCAACAGAACCTGTGATGTCACATGGGCTAAGCTCTGCGATTGGCGGAGGCTGGCAGAAGCAGACGCAAATTAGGTAGAGCTTACAAACTAGACGAACGAGCGATTTGCGCTTAAATTTAGGGCACATTCTTTACAAAGCAATAGGAATGATGGGACAAACAGTGGAAGTTACGAAAGCACATGTAAACATAGAAGTACTGATGCGTTCTGCTGTTCGTACTGCGCACAGCATGCTTTGGTTTAGCTGCACAGCACTATGGGGCTTGGGGTTGTCTCAGACGACACTGGCCGATTGACGCAAGCAACGGTGTCTTACGTGACCCCATTTGTCGAGCGAGCACTGTTTCAGGGAACGAATATTTTCTCCCAGAACAAAAACAAGCCAGGTTTAAATGCGGGCAAAAAGAAACCAAACGCTTGCCACGGTATGGTGGCGCCATCTAGGTTACGGACCGTAAAGAAACGCGGGAACAAACCAACACCGCTACAGGGTGGAGACAACCTTTGAACGGTCCCGTGCCGCCGCAATTGGGCCAACGGGCTCAACGCGTTATTCTTTTCGTTTCCCACGAGACCTAGCAACGCGAAACAGACAATATGATTCAAACTTCTTCAGTAAACCGCGTTGCGGCGATAATTTTAGCGCGGTTTTGACACAATGACTTGCTTCGGCGGCGAGCGAGCAACCGAACATGGCGGTGCCAGCGTTACGTGTCTCTACCCTGTACGGCGGATGCGTGAATGAAGGTACTCTAGGCTGCAGAGCGGTCGGTTCCCGTGATGTCACTTGGGACCACGAAAACGCACGATTGAGCGGGAAAATCAAAATTTTAACCTAAATTGTTTAATTTCTCAGTGAATAAAGCACCGTTTGTATCCGGACAAGCGCTGGGGGCACTATAAAACACGAAATCTTTCGAATAAAACCAACTTGCATTTTCTCTTCATGGCTCCTTTAAGCATCAGAGAATAAACACTTTGAAACACTGACACTGACACCTCGCTCAAACGGACCAACAATCAACCCGCAGCAACAACCTTTTACGCTTACATCTCAAGCAGCAGAAACAAAGAGAAACGTTGTGTCTCCGTGCCATGGCGATTAAAAACCTTCGCTGCTAGTCTCCCTTTCCTCGCTGACTTTCACTGCTCGTGAAGCATTGATCGTAAATACAGCAACGGCGTCCGAAAATGCTCCCTCGGAGTCGACCCTATCGCGTCTTACATCTTAAAGGGGCCTTAAATAGGCTTCCGAAGGTCGCCATTTCAATCGCGCAATCGCTAGAGTACCCCTTCACGACAACGTGTACCAAATATTACACCTCTGCGTAAAGCAGGGGCCGCACAAACACGAAAAAAAGATTTCACTTTCTCTCCTGGCTCACCAACTATACCTTGCCGCCACACTTGCACGCTCTGACGCAGTTCTTTCCGGCTCTGACGCGCCTCTATGACGCACGAGACACTGCCCAGTACGGCGCCGCGAACGCGAACCACAGCGACAGCGCTCACCGTGCAACCGGAATCTGGTGGGCGGAGCATGCGCGTCGAGTGCTAAAAAAAAAAAGCGCGCGCAGGGCTTGGCGCAGCCAACGACTGCACGTACATCAAGGAGGGTGATGGATTGCCCTGTTTCTCTCGGTGGTCTTGCGCCGGGTCGATGACGTCGCGGCTTCCACAGTGCTTCGGAGGAGCTACTAGAGGAGGAGAGCCCCAGGCCTTATGGGCGGCCCCTTTTAATGAGCGATAACTCGGCTAATACTTAACGAATTTAAACAATTTTTGCGGGATGACGTTCCTTGGATAGTACTCCAGTGACTGCGCACGCAAAATCGTAACATTTGGCAGCCTATTTAGGGCCCCATTAAGACCCGTACGTGGATGTCCCCTGCAACTTTTTTCAAGTCAACTCAATTGTACCGCTAGTCTAGTACGGCGTTCCAGTGCTTGCGCGCCATATTCTGGAACCTTTGGCAAACACATTTATTGGGCAAGTTGATTGAAAAAAAAGAGAGAGAGAGAGCGACTTAGACAACGTGAGTAAAGAAGGACGACGGGACGTCCCGTCGTCCATCTTTACTGTCGTTGTCTAAATCGCGCTCTATTTTTTTTCAATCATAATGGAACCTTTGGATACTGTCGGAATTCTCAGAATGCCGCCAGCAGGGCTAGTGCGGCGGGCGAGTGCTTTTTGTATTTTTGGTCAAACATTTTTTAAGACGTGTTGTCTTATTTTCTATCGCAAGAATCACGCAGCCATGTATCTTTATTTCAAAGAACACGGCAAATATCACCTATGCATTGATGTTTTGCCTCATCATATGTGCCTAAAACTTTTTTTTTTGCTCAACAGTGTTGGATAGTATGAACATTGCCACTGGATTTATTAATTTGGAAATGTTTTGCCTGTATGAACGCCTCGTTCTAGAATTTCTTTTACTTTTGGCCGTGCGGCTGAATAGAGAGACAAGCAGACAGACAGACCAAAATTTTCGCGTTCAGTAACCCAAGAAAGACTATTGCCTTTAATAAGAATACACGGCAGCTTCAAGAGTATTAGCGTTTCTTCTTTCTTTCTTGCGCTTTTATTGCTTATGCGTTTTTAATGTCGCAATGTGTTAAATATCTTCTCTTTTTTTTGGCGACTGTGAGTTTGGCTCTGCCGCTTGATTCAAGAGACATGCCGAGCATTCTTACGTGGCAGTTCTCTGGGAGGGCACCGATCCGTACATATATTTTAGAATGATTTTTAACTTGGCCGTGTGGCGCACTCCGTCGTTTGCCCAGCAGAGATGCAGCGGAGACAGAACCACGGGAGTATTGAAAAGCAGTTTGAAAATTCGTGTGATTAGGCCCTACATGCTTGGATATATTTGAGTTCGTCTCTGCTCATAATCAATGCCTTCCCTCATTTCTGAGACTGGCGATAATCCTTTGCTCCCTGTTTTGGTTAGGTGACCTGTTGTTGGTGCCGGCATCAGCTCCGACAGAAAACACGCCGGGGTGGCTCAATGGGTAAGGCATTGCGCTGCCGAGCCCAAAGGCGCGGGTTTAATTCCCGGCCACGGTGACCGTTTTCCTTATGGAAGCAGAAAACTGAAACGCCCGTACGTCGAGATTTCGGCGTGCGTTACAGACCCCCAGGTGGCCGACAATACTCTGGGGCCTTCCACTACGGCACGCCTTGTTGCCCAGGCGTTGCTTCGGCACGCGAACTAATGGACATTCGTATATTTTCATCTTCCGGGGGAAAGACGTTTGGGTGCAATGGGATCAGTTGTTAGCATGGCTGGCGACTGTATCTGTAGAGTATACTACCATCGACTGGGCGCTGAACGAACTTCACTGCGCAGGCGTGGCCCCTGTTAAAAATGCGTGGCCTTTCTTTCGTCGCGGCGGTACTATCGTTGTCCTTCTTTTAACATAGCAGTTGGTGCTGCCCGTATTCCAGGTGCAGACGGGCTTCGCATCTGCCTGCCTCAGTCATATCTTCCGGTTGGCAGCGGCGATGACGTATTTCCACGGACGCTTATTGAGCACGGATGATAGCGGACGGCTAGCAGCCGCGGGGAGATCGCAAAATGAGCCTAATAGCGCTATCGCGTTAAAATATTGCACTCACTCCAAAGCTGCTTTATTCAGTTACTTCTGGCGCGTGCAGCACGCACAACTGATTCGGAATGCCTCTATGTCGTCCACTTTGCACAATATGTCATCTGGTGCGGCATTGCGCGGAGCGATAAAAGTGAGGACTTTGTTCATGTGCACCAAAATATTAATATTCGACACGATTTCATCTTCTGCGTTCGGTGACTCTCAGTCGCCTTCCTTTGCGTCGCTTTCGCTTCTTCTTGGCTCCATTGCCAGCTGCATTCATGGTTGGATTTCGCACAAACTTCGCAGCAACCCATGACAAAGAAATATCTGCCCGCACACGTGAATATCATGAAGAACGATCGACCAGCCACCGAAACCCATCACATTGAAAGCACGAGTGGCAAATGCAGCTAGGCCTGCTAGGCTACTGCACATTAAACCGCAGCTTTGTGGTTGGTTGGTTGGTTGGTTGGTTGGTTGGTTCCTTATGTTATGGCGCGGGTCTAGCCGGCACTCGACATGGTGATGATGATGGCTACTGCGCTTGGGGAATACACACAGAAACGGTAGTTTGTTTCATGCGAGAGTTGCGGCGCTGTTACTTTTACCCGAATTCGTAATAGTGATGTTCCTAGATTATCAAGGAGAAAATAAATTACGTGCGTTACTCTGAAATAAGCGTTTTATTGAAGTTCGTAGTTCTGAAATATTTCTACATTGAAAATATAGGCAATCTGTCTGGGATTTTTGAAATCTTCGTAAATTTGAGAAATTCGTTAATGTGGCGTTCCTAGTAACCAGATTAGACTGTACAACCTATAGCAGGCAAGGAGAAGAAAAGTTACATCGACTCTCAGGGACAGTTGTAGAACGGGATTGGGGCATTTACAATCTATGGTTCACGAGTACTGAAGGTAAGCGAAGAAAGATTACCGGCGAAGGTGCTTAATCCCCGTGGACCAATAGAGACAGAGGCCCTCTGTGCTTCTGTGGCTTAAGATGTTAACGGGAAAGGTTGCGGCTGCGGGTTGTTGGTCAGTTTGAGCGAGAGGGGTACTGTGCGAGTTTTTCAAAGTGTCAATTCTTTACGGTCTACGTCGGACTCACTATTTTTGCTTCATTGTTTAAAGAGAGACAGAGAGTGAATTAAGGTTTAAGATAACGGGGTAAACAGCGTTAAACGGTAAACAGACGGTAGGAATCTCAAATGTGGAACCCGAAACCTAGAGCCTCAGATGCAGCTGCTTCCTGGCCCTCTCAATCAGCTTGTGCTGATCTTGAGGTAATGACCTTGTAAAGCACCCTCTCATGTCTCGATAAAAGTGTAACATGTAATGAGCATGAATATGGCTCGGATTCGCGGAAGAGAGTGGATGTATGACTATTTTTGATGTTCCCACCGACCATATTCACCCCTATTTATTTGAAGATACTACTGTTGGTCTATCCTCCACAGAGTTGGCAATTCTTCGTTATCTAGCACAGGGAAAGCTCGTGTTCCTAGGCGTAGGATAAGGAGGCATTCGTGACGTTTTTTTTCGGGAGGGGAGTGCGGTGGTCGCGGACGCAATTGGCGCGGTACGTGAGTTCGAGTGCGCCTTCATCGGCGCCTCGTTCTCTTCCGGGCCCTTGTGTACGGTTGTTCAGCTGACGTGGTTAACTTTCTACATTGCGGATGGTAGTATCTTACCGAAGCATTTAGGTGTTCTTCCTGCAACCAACAGTCTAACGCCCTTTGAGAGTCTGTAATGGTGCTTTAGCTCCTATTCGATACTTCCGATGGTCGGATAACCAAGAGGATGGCTCCAACTTCCTCTTCCTTGTTCCTGTATAAATGAGGGCCACGCAGTACCAACTATTGCTGGAGTAGGCATCTACGGCTATTGCTGCCTCCTACTTTCGTAAGTCCAGTAGTCGGTATACACTGTGTTCTTGCGATACTGGAACTTGCTTCGAATGAGGTTGATCCTGAATATCGCCCCTCCTTCTGCAGGTTTGGATCGATGTTTTTGTTAGTTTTCATTCAGAGTCGCTGGATCGGTAACATATCCGTGATGGCGGGCAATCGATACTTTTCCGGGAGAGAGAGAGGGGGGGGGTAAGTGAGCGGTTTCTCTGATTTCTTACAAAGCGTTTTGAAGACACATTTTGAGGACCTATTCGTCATCATCTTCCTACTTAGGTCCACTACAGGACAAAGGTCTCTCCCACTGACCTTCACCTGTCCCCGTGCTGCGCTTTCAGAGTGCGTTCTTTGCTTCCGAATTTTCTACCTACCTAAGGTTGAAGGCCTTCCCTTTCTTTTAGACCGGTATCTCGGTGTTCCTTCTGTTACCCTGGAAGCCCGCCCGTAGTCAGTTTGCTCACGGCAAAAACTGCGACGTGGAGTGATACCTTACATGCTGTCCTTATGATGGCCTTCACTTGGCATGACCCGTCGAGTCAGGCGGTAGGCCTTGGTGATCTCGTTGTAGCTCACGAGGCGATCTTTGTTAGCGAACCACCACGGACGGTCGGTCTCGGAGGAGCGGAGCTAGGGTAAGTGCTCGCGCCTCCGAGTGTGCCATCTCGTTGTGGTTGGGTGCAGTTGCGCATTCGCCCATGTGTGCCGGAAACCACTTGACACGAACTTCTCTGCCCTGGAGCCTTGCTTTGCCGATGATGGCGGCCGCCTTGGCGCAAACGCGACCTTTAGCGTAGTTGCGTACGGCCATTCTAGAGTCACCGAGCACTGTGCGGCACTCAACCTCAGAGATGGCCAAGGCGATGGCGACCTCCTCGGCGTCCGTGGCTTCGGCGCACCGTACACTCGCAGTCGTGGTCTTAGTGCCAGTGGAAGCCTTAACGGCGACCGCGTCGTAGCCTTCGTGCTGATACTCTGCTGCGTCGACGTAACGCGCGTGCCCGTCTTGGGCGTACATCTCGATGAGGGCTTTGGCCCGCGCTGCACGCCTCTCCTTGTGCTACGGGTGCACGTTCCTAGGTACTGGGTCAACGCGTATGTGCGCCATCGCTTCCTCGTTTATGTCGCGCTGTTGCCTGTCGGGCGTGTGCGGGTTGTAGCCAAGGTTCTCGAGGATTTGGCATCCCGTCTTCGTCATGGAGAGACGTTCTAGCTGTGCCGCCAATTGCGCCTCTATGATTTCTGCCAGGGTATTGTGCACTCCTAGTTGTAGTAAGCGCGCCGTGCTCATCGTTTCCATGAGGTCCAGTGCCGATTTGTAAGCCTTACGTATGAGTGTATTGATCTTGGCCCGTTCCATGACCCTCCAGTTATGGTACGCGGCCACGTACGTAATGTGGCTGATGACGAAGGACTGGACGAGTCTCACGAGGTTATCTTCCTTCATGCCCGTTCTTCTCGAAGAAATGCGGTGAATGAGGCGGATTGCCTCGGCCGTCTTGCTGCTGAGTTTGGCAAGGGTTTCGCCGTTGCTGTTGTTCTTGCCAATGATCATGCCCAAAACCTTGAGTCTTGTTACTTCGGGGATGCGTTGCCCCGATGCGGTGACTATTTTGATACGGTTGGCTTCGCGCTGCGGTGTATTGCCCCTGCGTTTCGGTGCGAGCACGGGTAGTTCAGACTTGCTAGGAGAACAGACCAGGCCGGTACCAACGAGGTGCTGCTCGATGGCGGTGACTGCCGCTTGCAGTTGACTCTCGATGTATGCGTCACTGCCGCCTGCGACCCAAAGTTTTCACATGAAGCAACATTCATGAGTAACACCAGCACTCATCTTGTGTTCGCCACGGCTGTCCTCTGTCTGGAGTGTCTACTCGCGGTTTGCAGAAACATGATAGCATTGGCAGCGCAAACGCGGCGCGTCGACGGCGTGGAGGTCGCTCGAAGCGGTGGCTTCTAATGTTGTTACAGATGCGCTGGCTGTTGCTATGTTTACCTATGCTTTAGCAAAATATATTGCTAGCAATTTTGTTCGATCTTTAATAAAATGTTTTGCGCCATACTATTGGTGGAAATTGTTTCATAAAAAGAAACTAGGGCACATTACCCTCCGCATGTAACAGTGAACAGAGTTTCTTTACAACGTCCAATTGACGTGTCGGCGTTAAATAAAATTATGGCAACGTTTTCTCGCACGCCTTTGCACTAAAAAAGTGCTCGGCCTTCACATGTATATGAAGAAAACGTCCTTGTGGAGAGCGTTTGAATCTACAAGCAGTAAGAAAGAAATAATTGCCTAAACTACAGCGATGCACTTGCCTGATTTATGATATATTCGCATATCTGCTAACGCGTTGGTGATACTTCTGCTGCGCCCCTTCAGGCTATACTGTTATACCGCCGATAAATAACGCCACCATTTTGTACCTGGTCACTTTTTCACCTGCGGTTTCTTTTCTTCACGCAGTGCCAACACAACGGATTGCTACCCGTGACTCAATGTTTTTGAGGTGTTTACAACGCTGTTTCTATTCCAGTGCGACGAAATTTCAGAAGCAGCAGCTCCCGGGCCAAAGATTGCTTGGGGAGATTCTACAAAGGCCATCTACATCATCGGGAGTGGTGTACCTAGACCATAATTTAAGCCTGGAGAATGTACTTTTTCTTAGTATTGTAATATATTACATTAAGGACATTTTAGGCCAAACGTTGGGCGTTATACAGTCAGTAGCTGCAAAAAAGACAAGTTTCCTCCCTGTTTTGTGAGCAGCAAGCTGCTGAAAATTAAATGAATGAAAACAATAATTTTATCTTGACAGGTCGTTATTTGCTCTTCCACAAAAAAAGATTTTCATTTGTGTGTTCCATAAGGGCAATCTTCTAATATTTGTATTTGTTATTTCAGTATAAGTCCTTTGTGTTCACATTAGTATTTTGGATATCAAATAAAAAGAACATCGTTCCTTCGACATGGTGTCATTTATGTAATTTTCATCTCACACTTGTGCATGCTCATGAATTCGAGAATGACAAAATACTTAACATTTGCATACCCAACTCAGTTCTCTGGTTGTGTCACAAGCTTGTATGAGTAGACTATCACTTCAAGATCCGGATAGGTTTAAGGTATACAGATACTTGCTTTACAGCTTTACTTGCAACATGATATTATGAATATAGGGAGTTTTTTTTTCGTGGTATGTGCATTGAGGCCTGATAAATCAGGTGGCAAAACACTGAGATTATAAAGGTAAAACCTCATTGCATGAAAACTAAGGTCATGAAGATGTTCCAGAAGTGCACAAATTACAAATGTGTTAGTGCAATTGCTGCCGTTGCAAGCCCATTTATTTGTGGCATTGTTTTATATGTTCTAAACTTCCGATGCACAAGGGTGCGTTCTGGTGGTATGGTTTTGGTGAACTGCCTTGAAAATGTTTAAAATGCTGAACCTCGACCTTGCGCTTCGCGTACAATAATATAGCTCGTTAATAACGGAAGCGCGGATGAAACGAGGCCACTTAAAAAAAGTTGCATGAATTCAGAGAATTGTCTATACTAATGCGCAGCATTCTCATGCCGCTTCTATTGAGTGTGAGTCTTTTAGAGCCAATTTTCTAGGTTTTTCTACGTCCTGTCCGTCCAATTATCTCCATTTACCCTATTATAACGATCACAGCCAGTGTTACTTGCGCCAAATCTGCATTTTTTGTAAATGAAGGGCGTTACAAGGCTCAGCATTTTCCGTATTTTTTTATTTTTCTTGTCCTTTAGTTTTTCAAAATTTTGTTCAACCAAATATCTCCGCTATGATAACGATTAAAAGTGAAATTTCTGCTAAATCTGCATTATTGTGGAAATGCAGGGTGTTATACGGTTGGCCATTATCAGTCATTTTTTATATTTTTTTTAATTTTTAGTTTCTCAAAGTTTCGTTTGACCAATGATCTTCATTTACGATATTACAACGATTAAAGGTGGAACTTCCGCGAAACCTGCATTTTTCTCTAAATGCAGGGCGTTACAAGTTACACGGCCGAGCGTTTATGCGGTCTGCGCGAGAAAACGCTAAGATATTCTTTGTGTGCACGCGATCCATCAAAAAAAGAAAAACGCAGTATCTAGAGGGCCGTCCGACGGCTCTTTACCTGGGCGTCAACGCAGCAATTCTGCAGGCGTCGCGACACAATGTTATGTAGAGGGAGTGATTTAATATTGGTTCATTACATTAACAGATGCGCAATTTACTACGGCCCCCCTATTACAAAAACAAAGGTCAAGGCATGTAACCACACCATCAGAAGAGCTACGACGAGCAGAAAAAACTCAGTACACCATTTCATGCTTGGTATACTTTCCACTCGTGACGAGACAGCTCTTATTTTCAGCACGACAGTGCGCCTTACATGTTAGTTATTTGCAAGCATTGTCATAGGGGGCACTTTCCGCCAATGTCCAAGAATACACTCTTAGTCAATTCCTGGTTATACGACCCGCATGCAGGCGGGCCGCCGCGTCAATTTAAAGCCGCTTATAAAGCGTGGTTCAGGCGGCCTCGAGCGCAAGCGGCCCGCCAAACACGTGGCCCACCGAACACGTGGCCCGGCGTTTAAGCGGCCCTCTTGAGGGCCGCCTAACCGGAGGGCCACCTAAACGCCGGGCCGTGTGTTCGGCGGGCTGCTGGCCGTAATTTTTCTACGCGGCCCCTTATGCTAATCTATTCCCGCTTACGAAGCGGCTCCAACATCATACGGCCCCTCAAATAAGCGGCCTTTTTGCTTTTCACCAAAAAAAAAAGAAAAAATCCGCGTGGACAGAATTGATGTCATACGTTTTTTTTTTCGCTTGCAATGACGGGTCAACATCATCACCCCATGAAGAATTCTCTAAAACATGTTACATCATGCGAGACATGTAAGCACATAAACGTAACCCTACGGAGAATCGAACCTGGGTCTACTACAACACATCAAAAGCCTGATATCACAACCACTGCGCCACGACCCACGGGCTGCTCGGAAGTGCAAACATGGGCTTATAAGTATTCTACATGCTGTTGCGCGTCAAGCAGGAATCTTAAATAACACATTCGGCGGTGAGTGGCTTTCTTTACGACCACCGTTTTTGATTCACTCTACCAAAGAGGCATAATACTACGGTTTGCGAGAATTTAAGTACACTGGTACGAGCGGAAACCTTTTGCCATGCTGTGTGCCCGTTCCAACATGCGCCGTGCGGGGATTTATTCCATCGATGCAAACGGAATTGATAACAGTTATTCTGTCTTGTTACCGAACGTATTCTTGGCCATTGGTGGAAAGTGCCCCCATGACAATACTTGCAAATAACTAACACGTAAGGCGCACTGTTGCACTGAAAATAAGAGCTGTCTCGTCACGAGTAGCAAGTATACCAAACCTGAAATGGTTTACGGAATTTTTTCTGCTCGTCGTAGCTCTTCTGATGGTGTGGTTACATGCCTTGACCTTTGTTTTTGTAATAGGGGGGCGGTAGTAAAATACGGATCTGGTGATGTAATGAACCAATAATAAATCACTCACCCTACCTACCATTGTGTCGCGACGCCTGCAGAATTGCTGCGTAAAGAGATAAAGAGCCGTTGGAAGGCCAGATAATGCGTTTTCTTTTATGGATCGCTAGCACACAAAGAATCTCTAGCGTTTTCTCGCGCAGACCGGATAAGCGCTCGACCGTGTAACTTGTAACGCCCTGCCTTACCAGGGAAATTCAGGTTTCGCGGAAGTTCCACCTTTAATCGTTATAATATCGTAAATGAAGATCATTGTTCAAACAACGTTTAAAAAAAGTAAAAATTAAGAAAAATATAAAAAAATGACGGAAAATGGCGAACCGTATAATGCCCTGCATTTCCACAATAATGCAGATTTTGCAGAAATTACACTTGTAATCGTTATCATAGCGTAGATGGAGATAATTGGTCGAACAGAATTTTGAACAACTAAAGAACAAGAAAAATATAACTTTACAGAAAATGTTAAGCCTTGTAACGCCCTTCATTTACAAAAAAATGCAGATTTGGCGCAAGTAACACCTGTGATCGTTATAATAAGGTAAATGGAGATAATTGAACGGACAGGACTTAGTAAAACCAAGAAAATTTTCTCTAAAAGACTCCCACTCAAGAAGAGCGCTGTAAGAATGCTGCGCTTTAATAGACATTTCTCTGAATTTATGCAATTTTTTTAAGTGGTCTCGTTTCATTCGCGCTTCCGTTATTAGCGAGTTATTATTGTACGCAGAAGCGCAAGGTCGCGGTTCAGCATTTTCAACATTTTCAAGGCACTTCACCAAAACCATAGCACTTGGGCATGAACGCACCCTTGTGTCGAAAGTTTAGACCATATAAACCAATGCCACAAATAAATGGGTTACAATGGCTGCAATTACCCCAAAACATTTTTCATTTGTGCCCTTCTGGAACATTTTCATGACCTCAGTTTTCAGTCAATGAGGTTCTACCTTCATAATCTCGGTGTTTTGTCACCTGATTTATCAGGCCTCAATGCTCATACCACGAAATAAAAAAACTCCCTATATTCATAATGCCATGTTACAAGCAAAGCTGTAAAGCAAGTATCTGTATAGCTTAAACATATCCGGATCTTGAAGTGGTAGTCTACTCATACAAGCTGGGGACACGAACAGAGAACTGATTGATTGATTGATTGATTGTGGGTTTTAACGCGCCGACGCAACGAAGGCGATGAGGCGCGCCGTAGTGGAGGGCTCCGGATTAATTTTCACCACCTGGGGATCTTTAACGTGCGCCGAAATCTCGTACACACGGGCGTTTTTGCTTTTCGCCTCCATCAGAAAAGCGGCCGCCGCGGCCGGGAATCGAACCCGCGACCTCGTGCTCAGCAGTTCAACGCCTTAGCCACTGAGGAACAGAGAACTGAGTTGGGTATGTAAATGTTAAGTATTTTGTCATTCTCGAATTCATGAGCATGCACAAGTGTCAGATGAAAATTACATAAATGACACCATGTCCAAGGAACGATGTTTTCTTTTTATTTGATATCCAAGATACAAATGTGAACACAAAAGACTTAGTGAAATAATAAATACAAATATTAGCAGATTGCCGTTATGGAACACACAAATGAAAATCTTTTTTGTGGAAGAGCAAATAATGACCTGTCCAGATAAAATTATTGTTTTAATTTATAGAATTTTCAACAGCTTGCTGCTTACAAAACAGGGAGGAAACTTGTCTTTTTTGCTGGCTACTGACTGTATAACGCCCAACGTTTGGCTTAAAGCTGACGGTTATCTCGTGTCCTTAATGTAATATATTACCAAACAAAGAAAAAGTACATTCTCCGGGCTTCAATTATGGTCCAGGTACACCACTTCCGATGATGTAGATGGCCTTTGTAGAATTGCCCCAAGCAATCTTTGACCCGGCAGCTGCTGCTTCTGGAATTTCGTCGCACTGTATTGGAAACACCGTTGTAAACATTTCAAAAATGTTGAGTCACGGGCAGCAATCTGTTGTGTGGGCACTGCGTGAGGAAAAGAAACGGCAGGTGAATAAGTCACCAGGGTAAAAATGGTGGTGTTATTTATCGGCAGTAAAACAGTATAGCCTGAAGGGGCACAGCAGAAGTATCACCAACGCGTTAGCAGATATGTGAAAATATAAATCAGGTAAGTGTATCGCTGTAGTTTAGACAACTATTTCTTTCTTACTGCTTGTAGATTCAAACGCTCTCAAAAGGACGTTTTCTTCATATACATAGAAAGACTGAGCGCTTTTTCAGTGCAAAGGCGTGCGAGAAAACGTTGCCATAATTTTATTTGACGGAGACACATCAATTGCCCGTCGAAAAGAAACTCTGTTCGCTGTCACACGCGGAAGGTAATGTGCCCTAGTTTCTTTTTATGAAGCAAGTTTCACCAATAGACTGGCGCAAAATATTTTGTTAAATATGGAACAAAATTGCTAGCAATATCTTTTGCTAAAGCATAGGTAAACTGCGCGCACCGAGCAACAGCCAGCGCATCTGTAACAACATTAGAAGCCACCGCTTCGAGCGACCTTCACGCCGGCGACGCGCCGCGTTTGCGCTGCCAATGCTATCATGTTTCTGCAAACCGCGAGTTGACACTCCAGACAGACGACAGCTGTGGCGTACACAGCAAGATGTGGGCTGGTGTTAGTCATGAATGCTGCTTCATGTGAAAAGTTTACCACTTAAGCGCACCCTGATGAAGTTTACAAATCGCCACAGAATACAGACTACTCAAAGCGCGAGAAAAGTCACCAGCCGAAACGACTACGCGAAAACCTAGTTACGAAAAAAAGTTACATAACTTTCTGGTACGCCTACCGGAAATGACAAGCAGAGGCCATGGAATATTGGAAAATACAAAATTCAAACTGGGTTTTATGTGCCTTGACCTGTACACTTAAACGCGTGGAAAAAATGCAATTTCTTTATGAAACCACGGTACTCATTACGGCAACGGAAGCACCTGACATGTGCAAGCGTTTTCATTTTTCGCCTGGATCCCAAAACGGCCGCCGCACAGGAAAACCGAATCCTCTATATATAAATCACGTCAAATTTACCGTACGGCCCCGGGTATCGCAGAACGGTTTTGGCACGGGCTTCTTACGACGACGAAAAAGGCATAATTTCATGGCCTTTACTAGTTGTCTGCAAACACAAATTCTTACAGTCTGCGCCCCCACCCCTCGATAAAAAAAAAACAAGAAATCAAGGGACTTACCTATCCTTTCGTATTCAACCGGGCTATGCCCGCAATAGACACACCAGCCGGCTAGACATGGCGCCGCCGCCTGGCTTGTGTGACCGGTGGCCCTAATAAACCCATCGCATTTGCAGTTGTTTCTACTGTTACACTGACCTCGAAGCACCCATTTGATGTCAGCGGAAGCGAACGTGGTCAAGAAAGTGTGAACGCTCGGAACTAAGTATGAACTACACAGAGCAAGAGTCAAAGCGGGGGCCGCCAACTTGCTCCGCGGTGAAATTTGTCGCACGTACGCGATAGAGACAGATCGCCGTATCACAACTCGCCGCGCGTGAACTTTTTTCCACTACTACTGCGCATGTGCGCGCGAGATATTTTTGAATGTTTTTCGGCTTTCGCCGCGCCGTCGGGCGCGCGTGGTCGGCCACCGCAAAAGAAGCTCGCGGGCTATTATTGAGCAGGAATACCCGCATGCGCCGCAAGCCACACATATCGCTCGAAGCTTCACGATTGCCCCCCTTTTTTATTTTATTCCTGGCGTCAGGCTGTCTGCTAGTTTATAGCCGTGACACGGGCCGTTGGCGCAGCTTATAAGCGTGATGCAACTACCTGAGGTTTTGTCACGGAAAAGAAGTCTGTCAGGGCCTCTTATATCACGGTATTGAGACTGCCCACCGCATATAAATAGGACGCCATCCGGGACGCGACTAAGAGTGTACTTTTGGTAACAAGGCATAAGACCTGTTATCAAATCCGTTTGCATGCATGGAATAAATCCCTGCATGGCGCATCATACTGTTGGAACGGGCACACAGCGTGACAAAAGGTTTCCGCTCGTACCAATGTACTTAAATTTACTCCCGCAAACCGTAGTAGTATGCCTCTTTGGTAGAGCGATTCAAAAGCGGTGGTCTAAAGAAAACCACTCGCCGCGGAATGTGTATTTAAGACTCCTGCTTGACGCGCAACAGCATGCAGAATACTTATAAGCCCATGTTTGCACTCCCCAGCGACCCGTGGGTCGTGGCGCAGTGGTCATGATATCCGCCTCTTGATGTGTTGTAGTGGACCCAGGTTCGATTCTCCTTAGGGTTACGTCCATGTGCTTACATGTCTTGCAGGATGTAACGTTAGGGCATTCGCCACGGGGTGCTGGCGTTGGCCTGGCAATGCGAGCGAAAAAAACCCGGATAAAATCAATTCTGGGCGACACTTTTTTTGTGTGTGTGAAAGCTACAAGGCCGCTTATTTGAGGGGCCGTATGATTTGGGGGCCGCTTCGTAAGCGGGAATGGATTAGCATAACGGGCCGCGTAGAAAAATTACGGCCAGCGGCCCGCCGAACACACGTTAGGTGGCCCTCTGGTTAGGCGGAGGGCCGCTTAAACGCCGGACCGCGTGTTCGGTGGGCCGCGTGTTTGACGGGCCGCTTGCGTTCGAGGCTGCCTGAACCACCGCTTTACAAGCGGCTTTAAATTCACGCAGCAGCCCGCCTGCATGCGGGTTGGATAACCAGGAATTGACTAAGAGTGTAGAGCCACGCTGAGCATTGTTGTACGTTACTGTTCTCCGGGAGAGTTGAGATACGTGGATCGATCTATCGATGATGATGAAGATGTTGATGATGGCTCGCTGATCGAAGGCACACAGCTGACGGTCTACTCCATGAAATTTACAATTTATTACAATATTTACAGCTGAGTTGTTGTTGTTCGTTCGTTTATTTAATAGCCTTTTTAACACTTCCGTACACAAGCGCCCGAACTTTCCACGCACCCACCACGCCATTATCACGTGTACACGCCCTGCCGCCGTTACTGTTGAGCGCGACGCAGCACACGGGTAGCTACGACGCATGCGCGCACAGACGCGCTCCCCCGGCACCGCCGCAGTTGTTGTTGAGAGCGACGGAGCGCACGGGGTACACGCGCTCCTCCCGCACCGCCGCACCTGTTGAGAACGAGGAGGGTGCGGGGGAGAGACGCGCACCTGCGCCTCGACGCGACGCGCATGCGCAGTGAGCGTGTGGACGGCGCCGACCACATCGACGAGTGACATCGCGAGCCTAAGAAATGCTCCGCATTTAAAACAAATAAACTAACCAAGTCTGACGCGTTGTTACACCGATTTAGGAAGTGGCCTCAAAGGGCCCGACTAGGCCTGCACTCCCCGAACCCCACGTGCCAACAAACGCCTGCGGCGTGTCGCCGCTTGTTTACCAAAGGTATCCACCGCCGCACCATGCCCGTTTCCGCGGCCAACGGTTCTGAGAATTTAGTTCCAGTTGACGCTCCGTTTCCGGTCGTTCCCGAATTACCCATTGCCAAACAAAACGGACCGTGTTACAGTTTCAAAGAAAGCCGTCGCCGCCTCTGCCGCCGCTTTGACATTTCGCGTCTTCGTGGCGAGTCCACCCACCTATTAATGACCCGGCCGCTGCGCGGCCGCTGCCGTTCCCGCGCCGCAGCCTGGACACTCAACGCGCCCGGTGCGAAATCGCATGGCCCCCGCCCCTCGCATGCTTCCGGGAATTTGGACCAACCGATACCTAGTTGCCGCCGAAGCGGTGTCCGGCGGCCCAAGAGAACGACAAAAAAATCCACTCGAAGAAAGTGCTTCCATCTGCGGTGCACCACTCCCCTCAGCCCTTCTAGGCCGGCTAGTTGACACACAGTCCAAGCTTCTACGAAAATGAAAGAAAAAAAAACATTCCAGGCCAGTCTTAGGAATTACGCGAAGCAACCCACAAACTTAACAGGGAGGATATCCGGACCTAGTTTAGGGTGATTTTTAACTTGGCCGCGCGGTGCCCTCCGTCATTTGCCAAACGGAGCTTGCAGCTTAGGCAGTAAACGGCCTTATTGAAAAGAAGTTTGAAAATTCATGGGATAAGAGCCTACATACTGGGTTTTATTTTAGTTGCTTATACTCATGATCACGGCCTTCTCATTGCAGTGACTCATTTCAAGGTGCCGGCATCCGTGCCGGTGGAAAACACGCCTGGGGGACTCAGTGGGAAAGGCGTTGCGCTTCTGAGCCCAAGGACGCGTTATCGATCCCCAGATGCGGCGGCTGTTTTCCGATGGGAGCAGGAATCTGAAACCCCAGTGTGTCGAGATTTCGGCGCACATTAAAGGAGCACTGAAACGAAAATTTTGTTACACTTTTATTGCTTTTATCGATGCTTAATGGTCTGGCGAACCTGAAACAGCACTTCAAATACTTCAGCGCGCGATAGTTAATTACATTGAACGGCCTGAAAATTGTTTGTTTCAAATTCCTGCGCTTTCATCCCGAACGGCGCATGTGACAGAATTCCGGCCTGACCTCACCGCCAAGTGCGGACGTCACCGGCGCCCGCTTGAGAGGGTGCTGCGCCCGCTCGCCGCTCGTGGGGCCGCGCGCGTGAAGTGACGTCACGAGTTTTTGACGAGCGCTGTCGCGTCACTTCTTTTAGC
Source organism: Haemaphysalis longicornis (assembly GCF_048455015.1). Lineage (NCBI taxonomy): Eukaryota > Metazoa > Arthropoda > Arachnida > Ixodida > Ixodidae > Haemaphysalis > Haemaphysalis longicornis. The sequence continues at coordinate 257,465,677 of NW_027526203.1, forward strand.
TTCACGGGGTGATGTCACGCTGATGTCCATTTGCGGAGTGCCGCTCCGCGCGCTGCTCCGTCGGCGCGATAAGTGAGATCCCATTGAACTATGTTCTTCGCGTCGCAGGCCGCTCATATTTCAGCCAGGGTATTCTGTTGAGTGAAGGAAGCGAACTGTGCAATAATATTAAGGGTAAGTCTCGTGCCCCGCGCGGGGTACGAGATCTAGCCCCCTCGCGGTGGCTCCTGCCCCGCAGAAGTGACGTCAAACTAAACTAGTCACGTGACTTCCTGTGGCGTCACTATTTTTTTTTTTGCACATTTGAAGGCGTAGGTCATGGGCGTAGGTTGACGGCGTGTGTGCGCCATGTGGGATTCCGGCCTTCGTTCCAACCGCAAGCCTGCGCAACGCTACATCCTTATCGCCTTGCACAGCGGCTGCCTCGAGGCGCTTTTTTTCATGTTGGGAGGATTGTTTGCAGTTATTTATTGAGTATTTTTCGTGAACTTGCTGCTGCTAGTCTTGGTAAGCCTAACGCATCCTATTTTGTGCTATTTTGGCAAGCTGCTTCGCCCAGCTTTTTTCCGTGCTCCTTTTGTTGTCGTTAAATATGTTGCTAGCTTCATATTGTCTTGCAGTTCGCGTGCCATCGGCTGGCGTGAAACGTTACGTGCGGATCAGTTTTCCAGCGCTTTGCGCCGTGTCTAGCGAGGTAGCTGACTTTGATGACGTGATAACGCCTGATAACGCGAGCAACGCAGTGTCAGCGGCGTCAGTGTGCACGAATCAAGTATCGTCAGGTAGCGCAGGGTATCGTCGAACGCAATCCGTCCTCGCAGTAGCCTGTTCTGCAATTTTTCTCGCGGGGTACTGCAAGAAACGTTACTACCCCGCGAAACGATCCGTGCACGCTGCATGCAGGGAGCGCAGCTCCACTTTCGTGGGTGGCCTGGTGAATGGGAGAGCCCAGCAGCCGCCCGTCCATGGGCAGCATAGGTACTCAGCTATCGCTGAAACCAGCCGCTCACTGGCTGGATTCCTGTGCAAGGAGGCTCAAGCTCCAAATGTGCAAGTTCGGGAGAAGTCAGGCCGATAAGATCGCCATTTGTGCCAAGCTTGACACTTGTGTTACATAGTGCTTTCAAGTTTGGTGTGCTCAAGGTAAACAAGTGGCTCATGTTGTTCATATATGTTTTTCGAATTTGTTGCTTCGAATAATACTATTGTGCTTTCATGATATGCAAGACTTCAAATGAGCTGCGAATTCTAAGCAATCTATAGGCAGCCATTATTGAATGCACAGGAAACAACGTTTTGTCTACCTTGAAATTTTCTACATAGGGTACGTGGAACAGCCAGCTAGCAAGTTTAATGAAAGGTTGTTATCTGCTCAATTATAGTAAAGAGGTAGCAAGGGATAGATAGGATAGCCCTCCCTCCTCACCAGCTGATCGTCTGGCAGCGTTTCATAACTTCGTTCACAATTACAGCATGGATTTTATTTCCCTAATCTTTGCCCCACTGCCTTCTGCCTTCTTCAACCCGGTTAGTCAACAAACTTCATCCTGCATCTGTTCTGATTATGTATTTTGGTACGCTAGTTTTCTGTTTACTCGTGTTTGGCTTGGAAGTCAACATAACCAACAACAATACTTTCATGCCCACTCAGTTGGATGGCCAGTAATGGTGAGAGCTTCTCTCGAAGGCTTACAGAGGATTCACGAATTCTGATTGACTGTGACATCAATGGACCCATCCGGAGCACCCTGTGCAATTCAACTTGACGTTAATACTTGTGTTCACAGCTTGTAATTGTCTGCTCTGTGTTTGGGGGAGGGGGGTGAACAGTAAAAGTTTTTAATTGCAAGGAGATATCTCATGTTCTTTTGCTTTTTAACTGTGTGCTGTGTAAAAAACTGTTTCGGCTAATTGCTTAAGTGACTATGCTTAGTCGTAAGGGCCATAATGCAGTGTCCCATATTTTGTTTGCAACGATGCATACCCAGCAGAGCCCAACTGCTAGAAAGCACATTCTCTGGTGGTGGTAATTAGCTTTAAAAAAACGGCACTGAGACTATTTTTTAAGCTAACAAGCCTAAAAAACAGGTTATGGAGCACATCTACGAGGGAATGGTTCTTGTACAGCTTGACATTATCCTCTCTTCAGAGTACTTAATATCTTGTGCAGGAACTGGAGCCGAGGACACCTATGTGGACGTGAATGTCTTTATTGGTGTTTGTGAATATTGCAGTACAGCTGAAAGCTCGAAGGCTTCGAGGAAGCTTATCCTGGAAGGCTTCAACAATAAAATGACTCCAGTGAACGTACTTCTGCTTTGGTGTCAATGGGCAGCATGTGAGCATTGATAAGTGCTTCGCTGTTGACATTTTTGTTAGACAAAAACAGGCTTGATCAGGCACTGTAGCAAGTCTTCATGAAAAAACACAGGAAAGAAACGACAAAAAAGCTGCGAACACATGGACACTGTTCATCACAGCACCTTTCCTTGTACTTCAGTACTGTTATTGTCGCTGTATTTTTCCCCAAAATATAAACCAACTCTACCAGATTCACACCTTCAGACAGAAAGCAAACATGGTGTTTGTCAATGACAAGTGATTCTACCAAAATTCCGTGGCTGTGAAAAAAGTCAGTGAGTAGCTCTACTTTTCTGCACAGTCTGTGGTGTGAAGTTCCTTTTCCAAACAAAACGCAAGGGTTTCTTGGCACAATACACAGAAAAAATGCCAAATAAGCAAGTGATGCCTTCTAGCACTACACTACAGTCCTGCAGGAAAGCCAAACAACCAAGTGATCTTTTTGCTTGAGTGCAAAGCTCTGCAGAGAAGCCAAGAAAGATTGCTTTTTTGTTGACATCAAAGCTCTGCTGGAAAGCCAAAACGTGTGGCTTCTGTCACGGCTGATTTGCTGTAAGGCGGGCATGTGAATGTATTGCAGTAAGGCATTTGTTGTGTACATGCCCTTCATACCTAGATAAATATGAACCAGGCTGGCTGTGTAACAAAAACGTCAAGTGAGGTAACACCAAATGTTTTATGTAAAATGTTAGAATACTGTTTGTTATAAATAGCAATTAATGTTTGAATATGGTTTTGACAGTAGTTAAGTGACCTGTTAGAAATATATATTGAAGCAATGTTTCATACAGCTGCAATCGTCTGAAATAGCAAAAGAATGGTTTGGGCCCTAAATTCAGCAGGCATGTTCCAGCTGGGAATGTGTTTGTAGAGCACAACAATAATAAAGACATGGGAAAAAAGGGTGAGCTGAGTTGAGTTACCCCCAAAGTATTGGTAGACAGTTAGAATGCTTACAAAAATTTATAAATAGTTTGGATACCCTGAAACAATGGGGGAAACTTCACTTGCCCTGGTTTTAAGTTTATTAGTACTGAGCTTAATGTACCCCACACAACATCATTGAAGAATGTTACGCCTGCATGGACACAGCAGCGTTTCAGGTATAACACAGTTTTATTTGAGCAGAGGTAAATAAGAGAATATTCCATAATCAATCCATTTATACGTAAATTAGAAAAAGTAGGGTTTTTGAAGTGAAGCTCGGAAGCATGCTAAATGAAAGGGACGAATGGCGAGTTGATGTTACAAATCACAAATTTCAACTCAACCACCTTGCCGGAAACAAACCCCTTCCATGGAGGGAGTGTGTGTAATCGCAAGATTTTTTAAAGAAAAGTTTGTGAATGCACTGTACACGTAGGCCAGAAGGTATTTTGACACCCCAGCCGAGGACTCGGAGTCATCAGCGCTCTTTTCTGCTATTTTGATGATCAAGGGCTGTTTGTTCAGGAACCACCCCCTTTTCTCCCTTTGGCCACCATCTTTCTCAGTCACTGCATTTATGTGCTTGCTGTGGGAGCTAGCAAACATGAGGACCACCTATAGGCAGGCTGTGCTTACGCTACGAGATTATCGTATAGCTCTCTTGGTATATAAAATAATTTGTAACAACTTTCCCTTTCCCAGAATTATTTTCCAAACACCCGGTACAAGTAGCCGCTCTGCCTCCGAGGGCAAAATTTTAATTCTTCTCTCTCATAACACATACGGACAACGCCGTCTCAAGTACGCCGGGGTTAAAGTTTGGAATGATCTTCCGTCATCCGTTTTACGATCAACCAGGGTAGACCATGCTTTGATAGACTTCTTTTTCGCATCACACAATATCCAGCACATCGAAGAAGAAAAAGTAAGAAAAAAAAGTAAGAAAAAAGTGAAAATAGCATCGACTTACAATGCCTAGTACATGATTTTGACTGCTACTGCCTTGGGGACAACGATACTATCTGTAGCTTTTTACCACTGACGAAGTACTTCATTCCTGACGTGTGGTCTGTTGTGTGTTATTGCAATGTGAACTATCCACAGCTGCCTTATTCATAGTTTAATTTGTCTGTATAAAACCGAGCGTTTGTTTTTAGCACTGTAATTAATCTTGAATGCGTCTTTCCTATTCCTACACATGCTTTTTATTGGCAATTTTTGGGGCACCCGTACATACTACATCTCCTTCAAACATGTGATTGTACGTAGCATAACCCCTGATTACTTTGTGATATGTTTTTAATGGATCCATTACTAGCCAATAGGCTAAGCCTCCAGATATTCATGCACGTATTCGGTGAAAATAGAAAAGAGACAATAAACAAACTTGAAACTTGAAATAAGTATCTGACCCTCATGGATGCTGGTGCGCAGGCACGGAAGCGCGTCCCGTCCACCCCGTTCTCGATGGGCTTGCTTGGGCAAGGAACAGCCATTTCGCAAAACGACACCTTATGCTCACACCAGGGCTACCAGTGGAAGGGATTGCGACAGTCGAAGGACAGAAAATCACCTGTCTAGAATAGGGTACGCGTTCTTTGCCGACGCCCCACGAGTTTACGTCCATTTCGCAGTCACGCATGCATCGGTGGGGCAGTATATGGCATCCCAGAGGTACGTCGAGCCATCTCCAAATTCCTGCTTTCCCGTTTACTGTCTCGCTATCAAGCTATTGTTTGAGCCACGATTAGGGTCTACGGGGCACTCTTGCTCGTGCAATTCACGCTGTCTGAGATGTTAGTCCCGTCTTCTTCCTCGTTGTCGCCATGAACCACGTTATCTTCAAATCCAGCGCTCGCACAGAATGTGAGTTGAGGTGGTATGACTACTGGTTCAGAATAACGTGGGCGAGCTCCGCAAGATCAAATGACAACCAAGATGCTATATTTCTTACAACATGCAGTCCTCATAGTAAATCCAATCAATTGATTGTTTCTTAAACACTCAGGCATAATGTTAAGAAGGCTGGGTTGTTGCGATTCCGACGCCACTTATTATGTCACAGTCACTAACGGCCTTCCGATAGGAGCTTGAAAAATACCCTGTAGCCATATGCAGATATTTCGCTTTCTAGATAAACAAAAAGAAAAAAAAACAGCAAGAAAGATTATCTGAGAGGGTCATGAAAGCTTTAGCGTCTCTTCGGAATAAGTATCTCAGTGTATAGAGCTACAAATAGGTAAGATGTGACGCATGTGAACAAAGTTTTCAAACAACTGCAACCTGATCGCCGGTGATACTCAGGATTTGGCAGCAGAACGTTTAGTAGCCTACTGAAGTTACACACGAGGAACTCATATTTTTCTTTGATTCCAGTCAAGTGTGCGTTTCTACATGCTACACAGAGACTCAGGATGAAAGCACACCAAACTAGGGAGCTACAAGCTTATTTGGCTGCAGCGTGATCCAAGAGGAAAGTATTTAAGTACCAGCTATTACGTTTTCGAAGCTGCACAATGTAATCAACTTAAAAATTATATTGAACAATCATTTTTAATATTCAGGTATCGCGGACGTCACCGCTTGCAGACTTTGCTGCGATACCCTTTGCTACGGAATAAAATCGAGAGCCAAATGCGTATTCCTTTGTCAGATTCTGTTGTTCCCAGTGAAATGAAAAACAAATACTGTGCAATTCGGCATTGTTCAAATATAAAGAAATGCAACCAAAAAGGGACGCGGTCACATTGACCCCGCATTCACGATTCCCGGAACACAGGAAAAACCGCAGCGGCGGCTTATGCTTGGGGGAACGTCCAAAAAGGTGAGCCCCCGTCTCGCACCTTGATTATCCCATTTCCTCTGGATAAACACATGCGTTTCCTAGCTCCTGAATGTCCTCCCTATATTGATGAAGTTTCGGTGGCAGACAGAGCGGCAGGACACACACTTCAGGGAAGACCTCCAGAAGATTTTCTTGCCGCAGGTCCCACACGTCTCGGCCTTCATGTTTTTGGTAAAGAACGCGTGATGATTGGACACAAGTTTCCCAGCATAATTGGTTCCGCACGCTGGAGTAGCGGTGGGAGACCTGCGTCGCTGCCAGACGGGCGTGTTCGGTGTCGGCCCTGGGAGGCAGAAAAAAAACTGAACATTTAATTAACCATAATAAAAGTAACTGTGCCAGTCTCAAGAACTGAGCAAGGAGTACATGCTGCCCCGCGCACTTTTATAACCTTTCCGTTCCGTTACACACCACCTCACGCTGTCTCGCCAGGGTGAAGTGATCGCTACTGGCCGTGCAACGTAATGCGGAGCTGTAAACTGCGCACATCCATCACAGGTGCCATTTCAGCCACAAGGAACAGAGGCGGATGCCCAGTTCGGAATCTTCTGTGTCGGTACACATTGCTGGTTATGCTTTAAACTATGTACTGCAAACCAAGCGTTTTACCTGGAAGGCGGAATATTTGTCCCGGACAGTGCCCCTCATAAAACAAAGCTGTAGCTGCAGTGCAGAAGTTCAAGTGCTGCATTTGCCTATTTAGACCACTAGGAACGATGCCTCTCAACCATAAATGTAGTATTTGTCAAAATTGTCTAGGCCAGACCTATACCTTCTAGACCGCAAATAATTCAAGGCATAAGCTTAACCTCTCATTACGGCAAAATTATTTTATGACAGTAAGAAAGAAAGGTGTTTTCTCTAGCTTTCCAGCATAAAACGTTTCAGCCTCACTCGAGACGTAAGCTTGTAAATTAAATTTTTTGTGACCTGTGCCCTCACGGCATGGCCTAGAAAATTTTGACAAAGGCTGCGTGTTCGTACTTTTAGGCCCACGAGAGAAACAAACATGTAGCGGATAAAGATACCTACGCGAAATACCATTTTTTTAACATGCCGAAGCTACACCTGCGCTATGAGTTAATTTGGAGCACCTGGGATCTTTGACGTGCGCTGAAATCTCGACACACGGACATTTTCACTTCCGCCTTCATCTGGAAACGAGCCACAGCGGCCGGAATCCAACCCACGCCCCTGGGCTCAGAAGCACAACGTCTCATACACTTGGCCACCGGAGCGGGTGAAATGAGAGCTCTACGACAGCATTGCATATGGTCAATAGTGCAGAGCCTATTAGTATGCCTCCCACCTGGCTTCTCGCTGGTTAAAAAATAAAAGATTTACAGCGGCAAGCCACAGTGCCGACGGCAGCAGCGTGACGTAGAGCTACGAGGGCGGGAAACGCAACGTACGGGAATGAACAACACAGTCTACGGCAACGAGTGGCTGAACTCGTTTACGGCGCTCAGCTTTGCCTGCTTGCCGACATTTTCGAGGTACTGCCATAGACCCCCGGGGACTACGTGAAGTCCCTGCACTTCATCTTCACCGACCTTCGCCCGCAGCCGACACACGAACAAAAAAAAAAATCCCGGACCACCTCCACTCACGTGAATCCTTCGTGCGTGCGTGCGTGTGCGTACGCACGCGCGTGTGTGTGCGCGCGATTTTGTGTTTGTGTGTGTGTGTGTGTGTTCCGGGGGGGGGGGGGGGGGCTCTTTCTTTTTTTCCTTCGTGTTCTAGCGTTTAGATTGTATATATTGCACATATATGTCCTTGTTAGTCCTGTATACTATGTATATATATGCATCCATCCTTTCTCTCTCTCCTGTCTTTCTTGCACAAATGCGTTCCCCATTCCCCACACCACCCTCACCAGCCGGCGTTCCGGTGTTCACCCTTATAGGTGAGACAAACTACGCCTGCTGGTGGTCTTTCATTTCCATGTTGGCAATAAATTCATTCATTCTGGTATTAGCAGCTTGAGACGCCACTGCGTTCGGAATAAACCTGCTTGGACAGCGCGGTCTTGTCCTTTCCTTTAACGTCTCCGTGGCATGCTCTCCATACAGATACTTCCCCAGAGCCCACCAATAATGATAGAGGACACATGAGCCCGTACCACCCAAACCAACGTCCCCCTTACTCCTCTCTGTCACAATGAGTTAAATAAGGGGTAGTCACGGTTAAAGAGAGCGCGCAGTGACGAGTGAAAGTCGGGGCAGTATAACGCATATCAGGGGCGACGCGACGGTGTTTCATTCTGCTCCAACCACCAATGCGGATGGTCATCTTCTTCACTAATTATTCATCACTAATTATTCCTCCACATGATTATTTCCGAATGGGGGACACGCCCAGAATAGAACTGTCCGCAAGCACTTCAAAACAGACCGCCCTGCTTGCGACGTCAACTGTGCTAAACAATTAGCAACCCACTGCCGTGTTCCAACCGGTAGGTATTGTTGATGATTGTTTCACTATCGGAGCCCATGAAATCGTCCGCAGCCATAGTTTGTACCACGCTGCTTTCGGTCTGTACGTGTTCAAATGACAGCTGAACTGCACGGTTTAATTTATCAGCCACGCAAGAGAGTGCAGCTCAACAGCAGGAACACAGATGCTCCATACAGTGCAGGCCAAAAGAAACAGCCCGCTTGTGCTGACTGTGGCAGAGAAGCCACTGTAGATGCACTGCTTGGGAAATGCACAACAACGGGTTGCATGATGGGCCAAGCGAAACTTACCGCTCCCAAATTTAGGTGTGGGCTCAGGTAGGGAAGTAGTGGGCTGCACACGGGTTTTTTTCCGGTGTGTTTACAGGGGTCCGCACGGGTGGCTGCGCGGGCTCCACCGAAGGCGCAGTTGGGCCAACCCGCCGTGTGTGGGGATGAGAGGGCACCCTTGAAGTGGCCACCAAATCCTTGCCTTCCGTAAAGGTCAGGATGGTGGCAGCAGCGACGTTCCCACACCTCGTATTCCCGTATTCTTGTCCCTGGAACCCCACCCGTCCACTACATTAGCAGTCGTCGCAAAAAGAGGGGGCAACTTGCAACCTCAATGGGCGTGCTATGAGGTAGCCCTACTGTATGAACGAAGTGCGGCTACAACATTTGCACTTTGAGAGGCGGGCTCACGAGTTAAGCCAGCTAGCTTCAACGACAGTACACCACTTGCGGACTTGTAAAAGGGGAACAAGAGCACTCTACATTCACCAAATTAGTTTACCAACCTTCCGAAGACATGGACTTGCCGATTGCCAAGAGCACCTAGAACGGTTTCCCCTTGAACGTGACAGAGTAATAGTTACCTGGGAGGAAGTAAATTTAGAAATATATTTCCCCGTATGTTTGACCCAAAGCGGTCAAATAGCAAGCTATGCGTTCATGGGGGATTTATAGGAGCGTGGAGACAAAAAAATTAAGCGAGGGGTTACTGTTAAAAAAAAAAAAACGGGACGAAAATTGGTTGTTTCATTATTCCCTGTGTGTGCTAGCGGCAGCTCAGCCACTTCCCTTGTAAATGCTCTGAATATGTTTTTCTCTTCTACCGCGTCCGCACCCGTAGCATCCTGCGTAGTCCTCCCCTCAGGCCTTGACAAAGCACGCACAGTGCGGCTGCGCGGTCAGCTCGTGCGCCGCTAGCTCCTGCAGCCGCAGCTGCGTGTCCCGCTCGCCGCGTAGAATATAGGTGCGCCCTTTCCACAGGTGTGCCGCCAGTTGTTCAGTCAGCAGCGCACCTCGCACACCACACGAAACGGGCCTTCACCGAGCTGGCGGTGCACGTGAAAGCACTGCTGGAGTCCCGAAGTCGACTTGCGTGCGTTGTAGTGCGGACGTTTGAATCAGGCCCGATATCTACTAGAGCTTAGGAGATAGGAACAACGCGTCTCGGTTCGGATGTAGGCACGATCCACAGAGCTCATGCGCTGCGGTGGACGTACCCGGTGTCCTCTCTGGGCCAAGGCATCCTTTTTCGTCAAGAGGGGCCGAGTCTCCTGGAAAAACACGGGGTCCGGTCTTGGAGGCGCTCGATCCATGTCAGAGACGAAGTGGATAGCTGTACGAAGTAGATAGGCAGTAACTGATTAAAATCAAACCAAAAAAAGGTTGCGTGACGCTGTTTACGAAGCATTGTATACCCACTAAGCAAAGCATTTCAGAAGACTTCAATAGATCTTCAGACGGCCCAGGGCGCCGTGTGAGACACTCTATCTGTGCTGAGCGAGAAGCGCAGGACTAGCCAAAGCGGATTTGTATGTTGAAGGTGGTTTAAAGTTGTGTGTTGAAGGTTGTTTAAATTAATTCTCGGTTCTCCGCTATGGCATACCCCCACTGCCTTTAGTTTGCTCCCACAATTTTATTGACACTTTTTTGACACACTGAGCTGACCGCATAAAGCTATTCTGAAAAGTTTAGTGACATTACGCCGCTTTTGTGTATTGTTTGACCCGTGTATTTTCGTTCTCTGAGACCACTCTACTGAGACCACTCCAAAACATTGAGGTGTGGAGTGGTCTAATCCAAAAAGCTAACAACCAGCCTGCCCCCCCCCCCCCCCCCCCGCGGCCCCACGCACACATACACACACAAACACATGCATGCGCACACATACCATTTTTTTTGTTTTGATAATGTGGGAGCCACCCCTTGGAAGCCTCTCTGGATCCGCCCCTCATTCCATTCCGGCGCCCGCGATATAGATACTTCAGTGCTTCATGTCGGTACGTTTCGCACTACCCCACAGAGCAGCCTGGAGCGACACTTAATATGAAATATATTTTGCTTGTGTGGGCAGTGCTCCACCAGGGTCTTCTGGTGTGATCCCTCATATCAGGAAAGGATCAGGAGGTGTGGTCCCAGGGCTCCAATGGCCTGACTCACTGGGGACAGTTGCACCCTCGGAGTGAGGCAGGCGTGGGCTCCTGGGTGGGTATGTTACATTCACTGAGGGAGTGTTGGGACTTATGGGAAACAAAAAATCCTTACGCCGCTGCGATTATGCTCACAAGTACTCCGCATACTCACCGCGGTGTATTACAATCTATGATTCCATCTATAAGCTCCAAAAGGGGCACAGACACTTTACCGCCGGTCAATCCCCCCAAGTGAGTACGAGCCAAACACTTCAATGGCATCATAATCATCATCACAATCATCATTGCAGCACGCGGACAAAGTAGGCTTTGCCGCAAGGTGTTTCGGCGCACACCACCACCGGCGCCGCAATTTAGCAAGTACGCGCACAAAGTAGGCTTTGCCGCAAGATGTTTCGGCGCACACCACCACCGGCGCCGCAATTTAGCAAATACAAGCTTAATTCGCATGAATAAACATGCATAACGCGAAGGTAGAAGGTGCTTCTCCGTGCAGGCGAATACTTTTATGTGCGGAGTACCAGGACCTCACAATGCCCGTCCGCCATAGGTCGGCAAAACAGAAAGAACTCACTCAAACTCAATCACAATTTTTTTCATTCAAGCTGTACTCAATCAAACTCAGACTCAAAAAGCTCGTCTGTTCACAAAATCACTCGTACTCACTCATCAAATACTCATTTGTAATCATACTCACTTGTACTCAAACTCATTTGTCCTCACGAGTATTCGTACTCAATCTGTACTCATGAGTACTGAATCTGTACTCATGAGTACTCACTCTGTACTCATGCGTACTACTCGTTCTGCACTCATGAGTACTATTCATTCTGCACTCATGAGTACTCAATCTGTACTCATGAGTACTCAATTTGTATTACTCACGAATGATCAACTTATCTGCACTGTTAGCTAGGTCGTATCTCGAATGGAAGGATAAATAGGAAAAAAATAAAATGTTTAATTGATTTGAAAAACACAGGTTACATATACATATATCAGGACAGAGGAAGAAAACGTCTGACGCAGTGCACTGTCGTAGGGCGACTTACTGCGCGAAGGCACGTACATGCGAGAGAGCGAAACGGAACGTAAGCACTCGCGTTGCGTGTGGCGTCTCCTCTTGTTCTCAGGAATAAAACAACGAAGTCTAGGTCGGGTCGGGCTCAGGAGAGCTCGGGGCATGTCGGTGCGGCCGTGGCCGTAAACTGCGGTTTTGTGCATAGCTTTTATCGTCTGTTTTCGTTTCCGGGCGCGCTAATACTCTCGTAATCGTGCTCCAAATCCGAATTGTGCCTGCGCGCAGGCACAATGAAGCGTTCGCGTAGATTGACGACCGTTCGTATCCAGATCACTGTCCGCTTATTCACAGATGCTCGATGCTGGCGTTTGTTTTTTGTTGTTCCGGATACTGGAAACTTCGTTAAGAGGGTGTTCGTCTCGTTGAGTTTCGGTGAATTTCAAATCTTGATTTTATTGTGTGTGTGCCGTGCACATGGGATTCACTTCGTCAGACCTGAACTTGATAGTGTTTACGGCGTTGAGTTAGCCGCGCCGCTTCCCCTCGGCGATTGTGTTCGTGTAGCTCGTCGCGGGCTTGATGCATGTGGGGGCGTAGACGTCCGGTTTTTCCGGTTGCAAACTGCGCTGTGTAGGGATGGCATAGTTCGGCGCGTTGAGGACGTTGCTTGAATTGACGTGTGCTTGCGTATGCGTATGATGCGGGAGCCGTTTGGCTTTTCGTTTAGTGTGCGGTAGCGTGGCGTTTTCGTAGGGTGGCATGGCTGATCGGTCAAAGTCGTTGCGGCTCCGTGCTCGCAGTCGCAGTGGTTGTTTCGGAAGTGAAACCTTTGTGGTGGGGAAGCGGGCGTGGTTCGTGCCGTCCGTTTGGTCACACATTCCTTGGCGTCGCAAGCGTGACTTCATCGTTAGGGCATTCGATGCCTTCGTCTGGATCGGGTTCATTCGTTCCCGTTCTTGACGTGTCCGTGTCGTCGCTCAAGCCCTCGTCTTTTGCCCGTTGTTTCGAGAATGCTATAATCGCCATCTCTCCCATACAAGCAGGCTCCGTTCGTCCCGAGTCCGCTTGCTCGCGGTTGCGTCGGCTTGTACGAAATGGTGTTTGTCGTGTGAGTCTCGGTCAGAGTGCTGGTGCCGGGGATCTTGTTCCTTCTGGCTCGGACATGCCGCATGCGCTGGCCGTGTCGTTGCTCGTTGACGGACCTACCTCCACGAGTGTTATGTCGTTCGTCCGCTAGACATCAGACCGACAATTTTATTCACAACGAATCAGACTGGGAGGCCGCGCTGCTCAGCCCCAGTAAGGACATCCAGAAGGCGCTTGTGGCTCTAGCGATCCGTGCGGGACCTCCAGTGCTTCAGCGAGATCCGCCACAGCAACCACCTCCATGAACGGCCCGGCCACAGGGGGCCACCGTCGGGTCCAAGCTGGGCTCAACCGCTGACCCTCTGAACACTATCGGGCCACTAAATAAAGTTTTCTCTCTCTCTCTCTCTCTCTCTCTCTCTCTCTCTCTCTCTCTCTCTCTCTCTCTCTCTCTCTCTCTCTCTCTCTCTCTCGGGCTAGAGCAGCGGGTGTCGGAGAGCTCGTACGTTCCGGTAGGGTTGAACCGCGTGCGATGGGTCTTTTGTTGCTTGTGGCCACACACAAAACACAAGTTAGCCTGAATGGGAGTTTCTTGGCTGGAATACGTCTTTTAAACTCCTCACGACAGGCGGCCTGCTCCCACGTGTGGTAGTATGATGGTGGAAAAACTGCCAGTTTACACCGGGGGCCACAAGCCGTCGTAAATAAGCGCATTTACCACGGTTGTACCTCTTCACAAAACGCAGTATCTGGCTGTGATTACTGCGTTTGTCCTAATGGGAGTATTAAAAACTCCCACGCCACCTTCCTTTCCTTCTCCTCCTCCTTCACCCCTTCCTCCTCTACGCGTCCTTACAAAATGGCTGCCAGTTGGTGTCGTGTGTCGTGTGAGCTCCAGCGTCCCCGAAAATTTATTGCCAGTGTGAACTTGCGGCCGGACGAACGGATGTGAAGTGCTTCCCAACAACCGAAGCTCGTTGCGAACATTGTGGAACCAGCCTGGACTGACGTGCGACGGACTGCATGCCTCCGTGTCACCGACCTTCGAGCCGACGGAATACGCCAGCGAGCCGACGCGAGGCCTAAATGCAGTGATCGCTGAGAGCGGCTCGTTAAAAACAACGCGGTTGTGCCTCTGCGAGGTAGTTGAAGGTAAGATTTTCACGTTTTTATTGTACGCAACATTTTGGGAGACTTGTGCCCCTTCTAGCGTCAAATAAACTCAACGTGTTTCCCGCGCCACTGCACGGGCGATTCTCCGCCACTGGAGGTGAGCGTTGTGCGTGAAAGACGGCACCATGCCCGGAACGTCATTGGGGAGGCCGAACGGTGTGAAAGCAATGCGTATTTGCGCGGGTCTCGAGCAGAACACTCACTCATTCACACTCGCAAGCAGAATGAAAACTGTCCGAACTCTGGACGGCTGTTAGGTGTTTTTGTTAGGCTGTGTCTGTGGCTTACTGGCAAGCGAGGGTGAAGTTGGCCGGTCAAACGTCGCAGTGCGGCCGCTTTTCTTGAGAAGTAGGTGTGGTGCCAGCCGCGCCTGCTACGAGGAGGGTGACTGCCGCGTGCCGCCGGCGATTAATTGCTTTCACTGGAAATGGAGAAGGTCGGGGCCCCGTGGGAGCTCTCCGTACGCTAGGCGCGTGCAACTATAACCAGCAAACGCCATTCGAGGGAGCATTCTGTAGAGTCGACAGATGACTGCTTATTTTATTTTTTTTTTTGAAGGGGGGCACGCGCAGGCGTCACACCGACCGAAATTTTTCCTTAACTTTCGGTGAGGGGAGAGAGGGGCAGTGCGGGGGGTAAAACCTGGAGCTCGTTCCCAGAACACACACGCAAGGGAAAGGAAGCATTTTGGGAAGTTGGTCGCCACAAGGGTCGCGCACCTTTTTGAACAGCAGAACACTTCGTTTTGACGAACTAGTGAGCGCAGGTGTCTCGGACATAAGTGCAATTTTGCGTAGCTTTAAACAAACATTCAGACATTACGGAAAGTTGGACACAAGAGTGACAAGTTCAGCGTCTTTACAGTGCCGTTTCTTTTTTTTTTTTTCAGGTCAGATGCCCAATATGCTTATGTATTTGTTACCGCAGATTTAAAGCGTTTTGCTATCCCTCTAATGAATGTGCTGCTGTGGCTTCCAGAAGAACGTGCCAGGGGGTGCGGCAATGTCAGCGTTTGGGAGGCAGGTGCAAGCAAACAGCGCACCGACGACATGCTGACCTCATTGTTTGCAAATGGCTTAAATTTTTTTCGTTGAGGAGTGTTGTAGTAGATAACGTGCTTACCAAGATACCTTGTGTTCTCGATGTAGGTGTTTTGTTGATTCAGTGTTTTTAGTGTCTTATTAACGTGTTCACACGTATATTGTATTCATGTAATTTTTATGCAATAAATTGACTGTGCAGAAAACAAACTTTTCACGTTTCGCCATTCAACGTTTGAAGCGGACTAGAAATTACGTGATCCCCAACGAAAAATAAAAATGCGGCCTGTGCCCTTACTAAGAACTCGCAAATGCAGTAATAAATTCCACTGCAGCGCATATATATGAAGCGCACAAAAACACACACAAAAAAACCTCGAATGCAGGTCAACACTGCTCCGAATGCGCCCCCTGAAAACTCCCAGTTGGAGGAAACAATACACTCCCAATGGTACCCCTGGAAACTCCCATTGTAGTGGCAGTAAAATGAAACTCCCATATGCTACTAAAAAAACTGCCGAAATAATGGGAGTAAGGCGAAACTCCCATTGGAAGGAGTTTTGAAAACTCCGAATTAGTACTGAGTTATGACACAAGCCATTTACTCCCATTCCGGCTTATTTGTGTTCTGTGTGCAGGTGATTTTTGCGGTTGTAACATTCGCTGGCCAAGTCCGGATAGCAGTAGTGGGAGCGGAGGGTGTCGCGAATAGCAGTTTTTTCCGTGTGTGCTGGCTTGGTGGCGTTCCGTACGCTGTGCATTTCGTTCGCCGTGGTCAGCTCCACTGGTTCAAGTTGGACGTCGTTCGTCGCCTCTGGTGCGTTTCGTGCGCTGTGCGTCTCGGAAACTCCCCTATAATTGGTGTGCGGTCTTTTGCACGTATGGTGCATTTCGGCCGCCGTGCGTCTTGCTCGCTTGTCGTGGCCATATCCACCAATCCGGATGTGATGTCGTTGGTTGCGTGGACCGGCGCCGGGACAGGACGTGCGAAAAATGTACGTACTGGCTCCGTTGCGTTCCGTGCTCTCAGCGTTCCGTTTGTGTGTGTCTGTACCGGAAGAGCGGGTGCCAGGAACGTGGTGCCTTCTGGCTCGTGCGCGCTGCGTACGTTGTGCGTCTCGTTGCTCGCTGCTGGAATGACCTGCACGTGGGCGATGTAGCTCCTGGGCGATGTAGCAGAGAAACGTGTGTTCGTGATCTCGCCAGAAAGGCACTTACCTGCGATGCGTTTCCGTAATCGTGGCGATTACCTGGGAGAGGTCCGGTGAGCACGAAATCACAATTTTGCATACGTCGTCTCGTTCGTGTGCGTGCCGTCGTGCATTCTGCCTGTGCCCGGATCTCGTGCAGTCCAGGCACCGTTAGAAAGGTGCCTAACCTAAAGCTACTTAACGGCGACCCCAGTAGCTCCCGTGTATACAGCGGGGCGTGATATTAAGTTGCAATAATAAATTATCTTTATGATGGACACAGACAGACAGACTGACAGGCCAACATTGTCTCGCTCAAGTGGCCAAAGAAAGGCTATCGTCTTTAAAACCAGCTGGAAAGAGACGCTGCCGCCACTGTTCCGCATTCGGCGAACATTGCGCAACCATACCCCTCTCAACCGCCGCCAGCCCGCAAAGTAAGAGATAGACCGAAAGACGAAAACCGGCTACCGCGCGAAAAGCCAAAGAGGGAGGTCCCGCCGCTAGAAAGGGACAGGACAGGGGCGCTACGCGTCGTTGTGTCTATTTCTGTTAAGAGCATCGTCAAAACCCACACGGGTCTGACCTTAATCACTAATTTTTGTATGCGGGCGTGTGCGGTTAACCAGAGCGCCCGACACAAATTTGCTGCACCTGGCGACGCGCCGACGGTGGGCCCGATTCGCGCCTCGGTCAAACAGCCCGCGGCAGACGTGCCGCAACTTGGCGGCACACGACGCCGCCGAGTCTACTCTACTTTTCCCATCGAGACGGCCGCACCAAATCATGCCTGGGACAACCGGCCCGAAAAAGACACGCTGCGAGTAGACCCTGGAGACGGCGCCGCTGAGTCGCCTTCCCTTTCCTGACGTGGCTCGGCTGACGCAATCACTTCGCCTTCAAACTGCGGCCAGTGATAGTTCTGATTGGAAAGATTCGAACTGCACGCGGCTGCGGCGGAACCCAGGGGGTATAAAACCAGCCCTGAAGCACCGGCTGTGCGGCGGCATTTCATCGGAGGCACGCAGTTTAGTAGTGCTATCGCCTTTGTGCGAGCCAAGTAATGCTCTTGCTACCTTTGTATATATTGCATATAAATGCAGCTTAAAATCACCGTCGGCTCGACAACTTCATCGTTGTGCTCTGCGCCGCGTCGATTGCGGACTGAGCAGGGCAACGTCGCAACAGTGGTGACTGAGCTGGAATGGCCCAGTCCCAACAGTGTGTGTGTGTGTTCCGAGGGGGGGAGGGGGCGTGGAGAGGTGTATCGCTCGCAGTCGAGGGCCGCAGGGCACCCAGTTGCTGCCGGTGCTTGGCAGCCGTTACAGCAGTGTCGAACTGCTCTGCCGTGCTTCGTGTACTCGAGAAAAAAGTTTGCAGACGCGTTTTTCAGAGCTGTGATAGCTTGCACTGACGTCACTGTATTGCCATTTTGATGGGTTGGTTGCACAGTGAAAATATGCAGCTCTTATCTCGAGCAGCGCGGATGAAGCTGACAGCGATCGATCAAAAAGTGCGGTGGCGTCGTTATGTGCAATCCACATGTTTTACGAGACGTTCCAAGACGCGGGCTTAAAGGGACACTGAAGTGATTTGTAAACAATGCGGGATTACGAGCGCAAATTGTAGTCCGGAGTACCTAGGCCCTGTTTCGACCACTCTGAGCGCGTTCACGCGAATTTATTTAGTAGAAAAATCAATTCGAAAATGCTGCCCTCCTCTCTGCACTCTCGCCCATTTTCTTTGGCATTTTCGTGTGACGTCAGCAGGAGAGGAGCTGGCAATTGGCTGCGCTACTGCACGGCTCTGACGGCTCGTCGACCTTCCGCGACCGAGTCAGTCGGCCCCAATGGTCGGCCCAACGTTCAGTCCGCCGGCCGCCGACGGGTCATGGCAATTCGCTCGATCACTTGAAACTAAGCCACAACACGTTTGTGAATGGAAGAATGTTCCTTTCTTTACTTCGTTAGTTTGTACTCTGTATCTAGCTCCAAGTCAAGGTCGCTTCACACAAGCGCTGCACAAGCGCATATGCGACGCTTCGCTGACTGGTACGCCAGTAGGAAAATATAAGGC
The DNA here is from genome assembly GCF_048455015.1 of Haemaphysalis longicornis. NCBI lineage: Eukaryota > Metazoa > Arthropoda > Arachnida > Ixodida > Ixodidae > Haemaphysalis > Haemaphysalis longicornis. The sequence goes on from NW_027526203.1 coordinate 257,484,272, forward strand.
CTCTTGAAGGGGTAGAAGAGTCAGCGAAGTCAATATTGGTACTAAGGAAATAAAATCAACTGATATTTTTACCGTACAGCGTAAACTAGGGTGCGGGAAGCACGTTTTTGCGCTGGGCGAACAATCACAGCGGTCAGCAGCACGACTACGCACCTGCGAACGCTTTTCCATCTAAGAAATGCAATTGCTAGACGTGAGCTATTGTGGAAACTCGGGGGACGCTTACTGCACGAGCGCATTACAACAAATAGTCACCTGAGCTGCTTGAAATACTAAAACTAAATAAAAGTGTAAAGTGGTTATACGTTATATATTGTCACGGCATTATTATCATCATTGCCAGACAGACCCAGCGACCCAAACCCAGTATTCGAAGTGAGGACGTTGAAGCCAGCAGCTGAGAAAACGGCGAAGAGAAAGACGAAGGAGCAGTTTCGGTGGACGCTGTAGCTAGCGGTGACAGGAGACTTACGGGCACAAGTTCGCCCTCTAAATAAAGTGCTTTTCTTTATTGCTACAAACCCCAGTGCTCACTTTCACCGTTACAAGTGGTGAAGATGCGGGGTACATGATACCCGGTCCTACCAGGACGCCGACTACAAGGCCGCCAGGTACCGAAATTACACCAGTTCACGAGCGGATCAGCCGACGCCTACGCGGATTGCCTGCGGAGTGCGGGCCCTTGGCTGAGCGGAATCGGAAGATGACGGGGCGAAACACCGGCGTCGTGGATGCACCTCCTCCACCTACCCCTTCCATTCAGTACGTGGTTCATCAGCCACGGACGCCGAATATCTTCTATGGGGAGAGCTTTGAAGATGTAGAAGACTGCCTGGACCAGTTCGAGCGCGTCGCCGCGTTCAACGAATGGAACGAGGAGTGCAAGCTACATAATGTGTACTACGCTCCGGAGGAAGGCGCACGAACGTGGTTCGAGAACTACGAGGCCAAGATGACGTCCTGGGAGGAGTTTCGCCGGCGGATACTTGCGGCGTACGTGACCTGTGACCGCAAAGAAACGGCGGAGGCTGCGTTTCAAGCCAGGAGTCAGCGTCCTAATGAGAGCGTCACGACATACGCCGAAGACATGTCTCGTCTGTTCAGGCGGGCAGACCCCGACATGGCTGAGGACAAGAAGGTGCGGCACCTCATGCGAGGGGTCAAGGAATAAATCTTTGCCGGTCTAGTACGGAATCCGCCATTAACCGTTTCCGAATTTATTAAGGAGGCTACGGCGATCGAGAGGGCGCTTCGGCAACGGGCCCGACAATACCACCGCGAAGGAGCCACCGTGTCAAACATAGCTCAGCTCGGAATGCCTGGGCTCCGCGAGATCGTGAGGCAAATAGTCAGAGAGGAGCTCCACCGCCTTCAACTGGGAAACGTGTCACCTGCTTCGGTGTCCATCGCCGAAATTGTCAGAGAAGAAATCGGCCAAGCTGTGAGGACATCGGAGCAAGCAGACATGGCGCGACAGGAGCCACGCATTTCGTACGCGGCTACCTTGAGGAACCCTGCCTACTGCTCTCAGCCCGCGATCGTCCCCGTCTCGCCGCAGCCTAAGGTACATTTGGCACCCCGCGACGTGTCTTACCAGATGGATGTAACACCCCGGAAGAGTGACGTATGGCGTGCCCCCGACCGCAGGCCTCTCTGCTTCCACTGTGGGGAAGCAGGGCACGTCTACCGCACCTGTGCATACCGTCGGGTTGGATTGCGGGGATTTTCGCCGAACGCACCGTGCCCAAAATACGGAGAACGACCCCGGGAGATTGAGGAGTACATCGCCGGACGTCAGAACATGTTTCCTCCCATACGCCGTCTAAAGTGCGCCGGACATCCATCGCGAAGCATCGCATCTTCACGGATGAATCTGTCAGGCCAGTGCGCCAGCAACCTTACAGGGTGGCGCCAAGGGAAAGGGAAATCATCAAGAGTCAGGTGAAGCAGATGCTCGATGATGATGTTATTCAACCGTCTAAGAGCGCGTGGGCCTCTCCCGTAGTTCTAGTAAAGAAAAAAGACAATACGTTTCGGTTTTGCGTTGACTACCGCAAATTGAACAGCGTGACAAAACGAGACATCTACCCGCTTCCTCGAATTGACGACACGTTAGACCGCCTCCGTGATGCTAAATTCGTCTCGTCCTTAGATTTGAAATCTGGTTATTGGCAAATAGAGGTAGATGAGCGAGATCGCGAAAAGACGGCGTTCGTAACACCTGACGGCCTCTATGAGTTTAAAGTCCTCCCGTTTGGCTTGTGTTCCGCCCCTGCAACCTTCCAACGGATGATGGACTCTGTACTCGCGGGGCTTAAGTGGCAGACGTGTCTGGTTTACTTAGACGACGTGGTCGTTTTTTCCAGTTCATTTGAGGAGCACCTTCTGCGACTGAGATGCGTTCTGGAAGCTCTCCGCTCTGCAGATCTAACTATCAAGCCTGAAAAATGCCATCTCGGATTCAAAGAACTAAAATTCCTTGGACACGTTGTCAGCGCTAAAGGCGTCGGACCCGATCCCGACAAAACAGCTGCTGTGCGCTGCTTTCCACTGCCCACCGACAAGAAGGCGATACGGCGCTTCTTAGGCCTTTGCGCGTATTACAGACGTTTCGTGGAAGGCTTCTCCAAGATTGCCGAATCATTAACGCGCCTTACCAGAAACGATGTGCCATTCATTTGGACAGGGGAGCAGCAAGCGGCATTCGATGAGCTACGTACCCACCTTCAGAACGCACCCATCTTGGCCCACTTTGACGACTCTAGCGAGACAGAAATCCGAACTGACGCCAGCAATGTTGGAATTGGCGCTATCCTAGTGCAATGGCAGCAGGGGACAGAAAAAGTTATCGCATACGCCAGTCGCACGCTTTCAAAAGCCGAGACGACTTACTCTGCAACGGAAAAGGAATGCCTAGCGGTGATCTGGGCCATAACCAAATTCCGCCCCTACCTGTACGGTCGCCCTTTCAGGGCGATAAGCGATCACCACTCCTTATGTTGGCTGGCGAACCTAAAGGACCCATCTGGACGACTCGCTCGTTCCCAGTGGACCACAGACGTCCATCGAACATCCGTTGGACATCCGTTGTCGGACATTTGGACGTCCGTCAGACATCCGCAGAGAGCCAGCGGACGTTTTACAGACGTCCGTGGGATGGTCCGATGCAAAGGAATTGGTCATCCTACGAACGTCCGACAGATGTCCCAGCCGGATTTTCCGACATCCGGCGGATGTTCAAAATTGGACATTTCCAAACCGAAATGTACAGGGGACGTCCAGGGGATAACAAAATGCGGATATTGGATGTCCACCGCACGTCCGCTTCTAGTCCTAAATTTTTCGAATCGGGGATAACCTGTACTCGCTGTAAACCTCAGTGCTTTGTTGATAACATGCCTTGAAGCACCACTCCAGCTTTACGAATACTTGATACAAAAGCCTCTTCTGTAGCTTGTTTTGGCACAGCCCTAATTATAAATGCTTGCCCCATGCACTCTGTAGTCAGACAACTCCACAACCTATTCATATTTCTCTTGCCAATAGTGCGAACAGTGATGTTACAGAAGCATAATACAGTGGAATGCTGCAAGCTTATTGTCATGACTTTTCAATGACTATGCATACACTGCGGGCTGTTGTGTCAACATACATAAATATGAATAAGTTGTAGGCAGTTACCACCTCGGTGAACAGGATGCTTCAACATTACAGCCCGCAGTGTACACATGGTTCTGTATTGAAAAGCGGTTACGACAATAAGCTCACAAGTTTCCGCGCTATTATGCTACTGCAATTACTGCAAAATCCACGCTATTATGCACGCTATTATGCAAGCATCCCTGCTCCCACTCTTGCCAAGAAAAATATGAATAGGGTGTGGAGTTGTGAGTCCACATATTGTGTGGTACAAGCATTTATAATTAGGGTTTTGCCAAAACAAGCTACAGAAGGGGCTTTTGAATTTAGTATTCTTAAAGCTGGAGTAGTACTTCAAGGCATGTTATCAATAAAGCACTGAAATTTACAGGAAGTACAGGTTCTCAAGTTTACTAGAAAACTGAAACCTACACTATTAAGCTTTATGAATCTATACCGAGTATGTTTGGGATATTTCCATTAAACTGCTAAAGACAGAACTTCCAGCAATGCACGCTAAAGAACAACAAGTTAGCTTGAAAAAGTGAAGTATTGAACAGTTAAGCAGGCTGCTGAAAACAAATATACTGAATGAAATAGATTACATGTTGCAAAATATGGCATGCAAAACAGATGAGACAATGTCGCAAAGCTTGAAATTTTTTTATTTAATGCTTTATAACATCCAATGTAAGTACAACCTTTCATGTGCCCATCACGCTTCATGCCAGGAACATCTCGGCTCAAACTTTCCCCAACTCTTCAGTCAGCACCTGCAAAACCAAAAGCAACAATTACAGGTTTCTTCAAGAAGTCAAATACATGTAAATTCAAACTTCATGGCTTATTTAGTCCTATATATGGCTACATAGACACACAAAAAGAATTTTAGCCTGCTTTTGAACTATTTTGGTTGGCGCTAATCTACAGCTAATGCAGATTCGAGCAATTTTCGTCACAGCAACAAGAAAAGAAATCAGCACCACTTTTGTTGCTCCTGTCGCAAGTGTGAATGGGCCTTTATACACAATACATTAACACGGTGACTGGCAGCTGCGGAGGGACGTAACTTTGCGCACCGAAACCCTGATTGGCCAGGCTAAATTCTCCCCTCCCCCCCCACCCCTCATATTTCAATATTTTTAATCACCAAGTAGCCCAACTCCAAGCTTCGTAGAGTCAGTGGGGTGCGTTTGGATACGATGCATGCTTTTCACCTACGCGCTTTGACGGCGTCTATCAATATGAGTTGTGCGCGCCGTAGTGGAGGGCGCCGGATGAATTTTGACCACCTGGTTATCTTTAACGTGCGGCTAAATGTCGTACATACGGGCGTTTTCTCTTTTCGCCTCCATCAGAAAAGCGGCCGCCGCGGCCGAAAATTGAACCCGTGTCCTTGGGCTCGGCAGCACTACGGCTTAGCCACTGAGACACCGCGGCGGGTATTGATACGTGCGTCTACAAGTGCATAAGCAAGCACGGCAAATATATTAGTACACGCTCCATGCTCGCGTCAGCAAAATGCGTTTACTTCACCGCGTTCGCCGGCATGAGCCACACTAAAGAGCACCTCGGCGTAAACACTATACGGCCGCGTCCCCTCTGGGGTCGTGAAATCACCCCCATACCTAAAACTCACCGTATGGCTTCCTACACGTTTCGTGACACGTGCCTACATTTCACCTCAAGGCCAATGCATAACGCATCTCCGCAACGAGCTCACACAGTAAAAAATTCCCCCGCATTTCCCCGAGGGGGAGAATGTGAAAGTGCGAATGCACGATTGTCGGCCCGCTTGCGGCGCTTGCGCTCGGCCCCCGCAGCCCACCGCCTCGCCGCCTTCTCTTCCATCTCTTCCATCGGGTTTGTAGTATCACGTGTACACCACGCAGTTATCAAGCCGCTATAACGCCGCTGAGTCGCCAACGCACGCCGCTGACGACGTACTTTGAATGCGTTAAAGATATAAGGCGCGTCACTAACACTGATATCACCGTCGCGTCCGTGGCTTGGTCGGTAGAGCGTCGCGCTGCGGCCGCAAAGTCCTCGGATCGAAACCTGGCGCCGGATGCTGTTTCTTTTTTAAATATAGAGGAGCACTGCGGACGCCGCCGCCGCCGGCGGTGGATGGTTTGGGGTCGCTTATAAAGTGCATTCGCGCTTAAAAATTGTTACAACCCTTTCCGTAAACCTGAGTGAACGTAAAAGTAGCCACTGCGCACACCCCATCGTAGGTAGCGCCGGGCTGAATGCGAACGCGGGCATGCTCAACGACTTTCTTTCAACGAGAGTACGTGCACGTACTGCTGATAGCTTTAGGCGCCTATGTTTGCGAAGAAAAGGTGATTCCCTGAGCGCGTTTTTACACTGTCATTCAAAACGCTTTAATACAGTCATGCCTAACTTCGGCACAACGTACGGCTGGTACGGCGTTTGCAGTACACGGAAAGCTTAAGACGATTTCCTCGCCCTCTCCCCAGTCACCGGCACTTATAAAAATGTCTTACCTTTCGTTGAGGACGCAAAAAAATGTCTAGAAGAAAGCAGCAGGGTTTCTTCCTCTAAGATAATCGAAGTACGTTGGCGCTTCGCAATTCGCACACGATGGATTGTCGCACACAAAAGCGAATGGCTATGGCTGTACGGCTTGACGTGTCTTGACCATTGTTGGCTTTGCATCGCAAAAAAGAAGAAAAAAACTTTAGTCGCACACAAAAAAAATACTTTTTAGCCTAATCAGCAGCAAATCAAACAATACAACATTGTATATCAACCCAACTGTTTTTATAAAACTTTACGAGATCTGCTGTCGTTCTTTTTTTGAATTCGTTCAGCCCGCAACGACTTACTTGTGCGCGAGCCAGAAAGGCGCGAGGGTTACAGCTATTGCATTGCTTCTGAGCTTACGAATTGTTTGCCCCCCGCTGAAGGCAGCAAGAATATAGATAACATAATTAACGCGATGCTAATTACGATAAGTTACAAACAAGATCAAGGAATATTGTTTCAACCATACAGACGTACGATGGGCGTCCAGCCGACATTATTGATGGGACCATAGTAAACGCCCATGCACAAACGTAGCTCGGACGTCCGTCGGACCAAATTGAACGGACGTTCACGTTTCCCAGAAAAATACATCCGAAGTACGTCCACCAGACGTCGAGCGCGGGACTTGGACGTTCGGCTGTAAAACGGACGTCCTACGGATATCTGTGGTCCAATGGGTTGGAGCCTACGCCTCCAGGAGTATGACATTACTGTCGTATACAAGTCGGGAAGGAAACATACCGATGCAGACTGTTTATCGCGGGCGCCGATTTCTTCCGACACACGTGAATCAGAAGAGGACATCCCGTTTCTCGGAGTGCTCCGCACCACTGACATGGCTCACTACCACATGCAGGACGCCGAGCTACGGCCACTCATCGAACATTTGCGCGGTAGGAACTCCACCGTGCCGCGTCCCTTCCTTAGGAATGTGGCCGCGTACTGCCTGCGGAACAATGTGCTGTACAAACGGAGCTATGCCAGGAGAAATTTCTTCTTGTCGTGCCAACTGTGCTACGGGCGGAAATCCTGCAAGCCTGTCACGATGAGCCTTCAGCCGGCCATCTCGGCGTGAGTCGCACATTTGCGCGGATCCACCAGAGGTACTTTTGGCCGAACCTTCTTCAATCGGTAAGACATTACGTAAGGACGTGCCGCGATTGCCAGCGCAGGAAGACACCTCCCGTAAAACCACCCGGAATGCTTCACCCATTTGATCCCTCCGACGCGCCATTCAGGAAGGTTGGAATGGATCTACTTGGGCCATTTCCAACATCATCTCTGGGAAACAAATGGATTATTGTAGCCACTGACTACTTAACACGATATGCCGAAACAAAGGCTCTATCTCGGGGAACCGCCGTAGAAGTAGCCAAATTCTTCGTAGAGAACATCGTTCTGCGACACGGCGCACCTACCACTGTAATTACGGATCGGGGCACCGCCTTCACTGCTTCCTTCACGGAAAACGTCCTTAGGCTAACTAACTGCGAGCATCGTAAAAGCACGGCATATCACCCTCAAACTAACGGGCTCACGGAGCGCCTGAACAGGACCATCACCGATATGTTGTCCATGTACGTCGACTTAGAACACAGGAATTGGGACGAAATTCTACCTTACGCTACCTTCGCTTATAATACGGCTACGCACGAAACAACTCGACTCACCCCGTTTCAACTTGTTTACGGACGCGCGGTGACCACTACACTGGACGCTATGCTTCCCGTAGATCACACCGACGTTGCCGACAATGCCGTTGAAGATATCACGCAGCGCGCTGAAGAAGCTGGTCAGCTTACCCGACTCCGCATTCTAAGGCAACAAACAGTCCATGCCCAAAGATACAACCAGGGACGACGCAATCCTGAAAATCTAGCTGGAGACCTTGTTTGGGTGTGGACACCCGTCCGTCGCCGTGGGCTTTCGGAAAAGCTTCTCCGCCGATACTTCGGCCCTTATCAAGTCCTTCGTCGCGTATCGGATGTCAGCTACGAGGTAGAACCCAAGGCAACAGCAGCGTGCTCATCGAGACGGCGGCCTACCCCAGAGATCGTACATGTACAGAGATCGTACAGAGATCGAAGCCCTATTACTTTCCCTCAGACCAAGTCCAGCCTGCCTGAACGTATCTGGTTGCCTTTACGTATTTGCACACTGAGACGGCGCTTTTCAGCTACTACGTTTCCCAGACTGGTTAGGCTGGAATAGCAAGGAACAACCATCCGGCATCGGGTCGATGCCGTTTCCGGGAGGGGGAGTAATGCCACGGCATTATTATCATCATTGCCAGACAGACCCAGCGACCCACACCCAGTATTCGAAGTGAGGACGTTGAAGCCAGCAGCTGAGAAAAAGGCGAAGAGAAAGACGAAGGAGCAGTTTCGGTGGACGCTGTAGCTAGCGGTGGCAGGAGACTTACGGGCACAAGTTCGCCCTCTAAATAAAGTGCTTTTCTTTATTGCTACAAACCCCAGTGCTCACTTTCACCGTTACAATATCTTATATTTCCATTATCTGCAGCGCTCTCGTCTGTGGCACACATCTGCAACGTCGTAGTGTACCCGGCTGCCCTATACTCGGCGCGAGTCACCTCCATCGACAAGAAATCGGTGAACAAGTTGCACCGACAGTGGGCGGTCTTCGTCTGGCGCTCCTCGTACGAGCCTATGAGACGCACAAATCTCTTTTGGGGACTAGGTCTGGTTTGGGGACTAGGTTTGGGGACTAGGTCTGGTTTGGGGACTAGGCCGGCGGCCTAGGTCTGGTCCACGTGGAGATTAAGCTGACAGTCCAACGTTTTATATATTTATATATACCAGTCCGACCCTTTTCTCCGTGGAGCACTCCCGTCAATCGCCTCTGCCCACATATCAAAGTGGCAGGTCACAACTGTCCAACTGCACCATGGCGCGCGAGCCGCCCCTTTCTATAGAGAAATCGCTGGCGCCATCACCCTACTGGAACAGCAGTTCTCATGGGACTATCTTCTAGCAGTTAAGCCCCGCCGGCTATACCGCGACCTTCTCGCAAAGCTCCTTCCCCCACCCCTGTAACGACAGCCACCAGTCGAGGCGGCCAAGCGGGGCGTACTAAAGCGAATCATGTGCCTGCCGATTGCGACTGGGACGAAAAACTTTTTCTGCCGTTTCCACTTCGGGGTGCTACCGGTGGGAGCACGACAGGAAGAACGTGGCTTCTTTCTGCCGCGCGGTGCGGGCTGCCTCCTGTGCGGGAGGCTGGAGACGGCGGAGCACATGTTCCTAGAATGCAACACTGCACGTTACTTCTGGGACGAGGTGCAGTGTTTTCTGGGCGTCCACTGGGACTGACTGGGCAGGTCCCCGTTACCTGTACGTTCCGGTAGAACACTCGGAGCTGTGCGAATGCGTCATTACACTTGGCCTACACTCACTGTGGCGTGCGCGAGTGGATGCGGTGGAGTGTACTCCCACCCCGAAGCCAGCGTGGAGGCATTTCGTCCACAAGATGGAGTGGACCGTCAGTGCGCTCGGGGCACCTGACTCAGACTCAGAACTAGGACAAGCCCTTGCGCGCTGCTGCCGTGCGACGGTAGCTTTTAAAATAAAGGAGCTGGAACGCTTTAAGTGGATATGAAGCCAGCAACAGGCTAGGTTGCAACGGAACACAACTCACCCTTTTTTCCTTTTTTACCCGTAAATGCGCTCTCTATAGTGTATGTGTGATTTCTATTGAACAGCGTAACACGCCAGTCAGGAACGTGGCATCAACAATGTAATAAAGGCAACAGCATGTATAGTAGTGTGACCCGCCGTGGTGGCTCAGTGGCTAAGGCGTTGCGCTGCTGAGCACGAGGTCGCGGGTTCGATTCCCGGCCGCGGCGGCCGCTTTTCTGATGGAGACGAAAAGCAAAAACGCCCGTGCGTACGAGATTTCGGCGCACGTTAAAGATCCCCAGGTGGTCAAAATTAATCCGGAGCCCTCCACTACGGCGCGCCTCATCGCCTGCGTTGCGTCGGCGCGTTAAACCCTACAGTCAATCAAGTCAATTAATAGTAGTGTGTCTTGCCCTGTACATATCTGCCCTGTCTCTTGCCCTGTACATACTTATTGTGTAAATAAACCTGGTTTTGTTAAAAAAAATGTCGTCTGTGGCTGTGTGGTCTGGAGCGCTAAGTATATCATCGCAAATGTTTTGCCCGTCACGAGTTCGAATCCCCGCGGGTACAAGCTTTTGTTTTTTTAAAGGTAACTTTTTAGTTTTTCGCCGATGTTTTCTATACTGAGTTCACCTTTTTTTGGGCTGCAACGTTCACTGCTCCACGAACTAGTCCGCAGAACTCGCGCAGCCTGGCACTGGCGCGCTAGTGAGTTCTCGTTGGCGTGCTGTTGCCATAAGCCCCGACTGCTTGCGGGCAGTGGGCACAGGCCAGAACCAACAGACCCTTGGCCTGGTGCGAACACAGTTTTTACGATACAGGCATGAGTGAGGCAAGCTCCAAATATGGGGGAAAAGCGCATGCATTTGTGCGTCTGCGGGGACGCGGAGGGCGTTCATGCACAGTGTAGGCCTCGGCTAGTGAATGCTACGATTCCAAGCCGTCCTGGGAGGCTTATCTTATGCATTTTACAGCCGACAACATGGCAGAAGCGCGGTACTACGATTACTGGGATATTGAGAATGCCCATCCAACGACGCCATCGGATGTCAAACGTGTTGTTTCACAGAACCGAAACCGAAACCGAAACTTGTTTGATTGCTAACCTTGGGCATCGTCCAATCACGGTGCCCCCTCCTCCCAACGTCACACCATTAGTTGGTGCGGCCGCCGCAAACCGCGCATGGTAGTTTTTCTTCTTTCGCGCTTTGTAAAATAATTACCGATTTGTCAACCGGATAAACGATGAAAAGTGTGCTAATTTGAGCCAGTCTACGCAGTGCAAGCAAAAACGGAAGCTTGACAAATTCACTTCAGTGTCCCTTTAAGCGACGATCCCGGCGTCTGGCGTTGGCGTTCACCATTTCAAAACGATTCCTTCACGAGGCCTCCCACAGTGCGAGCTTAAACTCGGCAGTAGTTGCTAGCGAGGGGTGGTCGCCCCGCCTGTAAACAGTAGTGAAGGTAGGGGAATAACAACCACCGAAATTCACCGTCATCGTGAGCGCCCTCATTACACGGTGGCATAAACGAGAAGCGGCGAATGGGGTTGCCACTCGAAAGTGAAGTCATTCGAAAGCAAAACGCTCCTCCTGCGGCAAGATGCCAGAGCTCTTCGACAAAATATGCGAGGTAAACAAAGCGTCGCACGCATTCAACCGGATATGTTGTCCGATTCACAACTCACAAACGGGCTTAGGTGTACCCGGATATATTATTTCCATTGCTGTGACAAATTCCACCGCCGCGCTTGCATGGTGGGGGTTTATGCTCACTTGTAAATGGCACTACACGAGACCATATTACTAGCGAACTTGAGCAAAATGTTTCAAAACGGGAACCTAATAAAACCGTATGAGCGCACGTACATCAGCCAAGTTGTCGCTTGAATACGCACAGCGGAATGGTGCGGACAATTTCGGTGGGACAAACGTTACAAATCACGCAGTCGGTTTGACGCGAGTTACGTAAATTAACTGCGGCTGTTGAAATGAGCTGTTCGGCTCACGAAACGACTACACAGCGTGAAATGCGCCTACGGAAACTTCTGAAGACTGAAAAAGAGGGACTTCAGTACGCCAGGTGCGTGCATTGTTAGCAGCCTCCACCTCCTCTCCCCTAAAACAACTGGAAGGGAGCAAGCGCAATGAAGCCGCCACGCGTTCACAGGCCGCGTCAACAAAAATAACTGCGGCAGTCAGCAAGTGCCATAGGAGAAGAGCAACTGCGGCCGCATTTCCCGCCGGGCCCTCACCCCCTCGTTTTTCCCTCTTCACCGTGACCCCTTTGCGAGAGACCACCGAGAAACGCTTACAGCGCCAAACAGGGACCGGGAAAGGGGGGAGGTGCAGTTTTCGTTGTCTGATTTTACAATCCTTGACAGTTAAGCTGCACAGCGGCACCGCTAAATGTTTGCGACTCGTACACGCGCGTCCGGACTCGAGCTCATGATAAAACTTGTTTGCACTACTGTACTCACGAGTGCATATACTTAAGAGTGCAGGCACTCGCAAAACCAGTATCCATGAGTATTGTACTCATGAGTAGTGTACACATGAGCACTGTGAACTCATGAGTACTGTGTACTCACGAGTACTGTGTACTCATGAGTACTCATACTCATTAGTATACTCAAACTCATGAGTACTCATACTCATTAATACTGTATTCATGAGTACTCATACTCATGAGTAGTGTACTCATGAGTACTTTACTCACGAGTGGTAAACTTACTCCTGTACTCACTCGTCATCGTGCTCACTTTTTTTTTGCTGAGTGTGTACTCACTCATCATCGTACTCACTCGTGAGTTTGAATACAAATAAGTACAATGTGAGTGTACTCACGATTGAACACGCCGACCTATGCCGTCCGCGTCCGTGCGCATAGCATTTACAACCGCAAAAAATCACACAGGCACCGGCAGGATTCGAGCCTGCGTCTGGTAGACCAGAGAGAGTTAGCGTCAGTCATCTTACCCACTGGGTTAAGCCGTGAGTTAGTACCCGAGAGTCAAACGGCTTACCCCCTCGCCTGTAACGGTGCGGAGTACGTTAGTACCTCCCAATGTCCGTCCGCGTTCATCCGTGCGCACACCACCATCAAGCGAAAATCTGTGCGGAAACTACCTAAAAGGTTACAAGACCACTCCAAAACACTCGAAAATAGGCACAAACAGCTAGCAACGACAAAACTCGCAGAAACACCGGTGTAGTTAGGTTGTGGTGGTGGTGGTGGTAACACGCATTTATTTTATGTACAAGGGATACAAAGACGCCATGTTACGCTTTAGCGAATTTTGGTGTCTTGGGGAGAGGGATTAGGTAATGGGAGTTGGGGAAAAAGTAGGATACATCCATTGGTACATCCAATTGGGTGTGGAATCAAAGGAAATGGTGAATACCAGAGTCCTCGACGAAGTTTCGTAGAGCGACGAGCAGGCGCCGTTCTTCACTCTGATTGGAACTGCCTGGATAAAGCCAATCATTAAGGCTCGGTGGGATTGCCATTCCTACGGTTTTGAAGGCTTGTTCACGACAGTGGGCAAAGCGAGGACAGTCCCACAGGATGTGTGCAATGTCCTTATTGGCTGAGCACCGCGAACACTCGGGGTCATCTAGGCTGGCGAATCTTGTGGCGCGAAAGTGTGGGGTTCTTGCCGATCCAGTTATAAACCTGTGAACGATCGTGTGCCATTTCCGGGGTCAATGCTGAGATATGACTGAACGCTTCACTCCTAGAGACGCTCGTAGTTGCAACTTCCTTTCTACCTTGTGGCGGGTGTAAAATTCCGAGCTCAAAGTAGGTGAAGGTTCCTCCGCTGTGTTTTCACAGTTCTCATCCGTCTGCTCACCCTGAGATGCAGGTGATGACTTTATGACCGAAGGAAGCTCAGGAGAACGTCCATGCTAAGAAGAGAAGGGGTAAGCCCGGGTGATACCGCTTTTCCCAGTTGATGTGTCCCTTACAGCTTGTTGCGCAAGTGCGTGAGCCTTGCCATTGCCTGAGATTCCCGCGTGCGCCGGTATCCAGAAAAAAGTCACAAGACGTCCGCGGGTCCGCTGCGTGCTTGCTGACTCGTTGCCGGATATTTAAGATGACCTCGGAGGTTTCATCTGGTCGTTTTAGACGGTGTAGGACGTTGATTGCGTCTGTGAGAATCACCGATTCTTTGAAACGTTCTTCCGTTTCTAGCCATTGAACAGCTCGCTGAATGGCTATCAGCTCGGCCATCTCAGGTGTCGTGTTGTCGAAAAGGTGTATCTTAGGCTTTTCATCGCATTCTGGACACACGAAGGCAGCGCCCGCACGCCCAGTGACAGGGTCAACTGATCCCTCAGTGAAAACCCAGAGAGCCGTGTTATAATCCTCGTCTAGCCGTTGAAGTGCCAAGGATGCTGGGGCCAGTTTCCGTTGTTCGGCCCTCCAGTCATGAAGGCCGGTGCGGTGTCCAGGGATTGGAGCACATGCGGGCATTTCTGCTGTCCACACTGTAAAAACAATCCGTAAATTTACGGACAAATTACGGACCAGATGGCCGTAATAAAACAGAGCCGTGTTCCGTTTGATGCAGAACAAAGAAAACACCCGTAATTTAACGGAAGTGTGCTCCGTCCCTCAGTATACGGATGGTCTTTCCGTTACACGTCAAACGGAATCTTTTTCTGCTTTGCAAAATACGGGCGTTTCCTCTGTATGATGCAGAACAGAAACAGATCGGTTTATTAATAACTGCAAGAAATATATTGTCGTGTCGATCGTCGGGAATCGACCGAGAAGCGAAAACTGCACCCCGACAACAATCGTGGCGTAATGAATGCGGCTCTGTTTCGTTAGTGTCTAAAGTGTAGTAAACTTAGTGAGAACCATGAGGCCCATACCGCATAACACGAGCGCTGTATCTTGCCTTTACGACGCTCCGGCGACGTCGCTGCCCCGGACCTGCGAACTGCACATGCGTGTGTGACCGGCACACTTGTAGAAAATACAAGGTCATTTGCGTGCAGAAGCAGAGTTGCGGAAGGTAATTTAGTTCTTAAGGAATCAATATCGGCCGAAGTATTTAGCCTAAAGCTTAAAACCAAAGCACAGCAAGCACTATTCATGCAGTGCGAAATCGCAGTCGTAGCCAGTCACACGCATTTTTGCGAGCGCTTTCTCGAAACAGCGGAGTTGATGGCGATCAACTATTGTGGGGGCTTCGCGGAAGCTTACTGCGCAAGCGCTATTTAAGAAATCGCACTTTATCAGCCAGAAAATCTGTAAGTCAGCTAGTAAACACCGATGTATGGCACACGCAGGGTGGGCATCCATGTATAGGTTGTTCGGCAGAAGTGAAGCGTTCGTGCGGTGGAGAAGTGGTCTCGAGAATCGTGCCCATTCGATCAACGTCGCGGGTTCGATTCCTCATCGGAGTATTTTTTTTTCTTTTCCGAAGGTTCTATCAATTTCGGAAAGACGTGCTTTTTGAAACGGAGTGTTTGTTTTGTTACGGCCTTTCCGTACTACGGAATGTCGATTCTTAAAATTCTTTCCGTTATCTAAATTCCGGAAATGTGGCCGGCCACATTTTACCAGCAGCTTTCTCCGTAAAATTGGCCATTTTTTTACAGTGCACGGTGGTCACGGGAACTGCCTTCTAGGTCCTTGCGGTTGCTGTTTGAGATGTTGCTCTATGATGCAACGTCCGGCTGGTGTCATAGCTAGGTGATGCTGCGGTGCTAGATGCCTGTCGGAGGTGAGGTCGGCAAGAGTGTTCATGCCAGCCTCAGTGTAGAGGTCCAAGCTGGGAGTGGGGGCTGGAAGGCCAAGGGCTATTTTTACGCCCCGCCTGTTCAAAACCTCGAGCTTATTAGCTTGGGTCTTGGTAGGGCAGAGGTTCGGTAGGACGTATAGTATCCTATAGATTGAATGAGACCTTGGTGTAGGCGAAGAAGCGTCTTGATAGAACAACCCCACTCATAACCTGCGCACCGTTTGAGTATGTCGAGAAGTCGTAGGCAAGTATCTCTTTGGGCGCTAACTTGACTTTGGTTGCGTAGGTTGGCTTCAACTATGTAGCCCAGTATGCGGGCTGTAAAACTCTGTGCACAGCTTGGCCATGAAGGTGGAGTACGTGTACTATCGGCGTCGTGTACTATCGGCGTCCAATGAAACGCGAACACGAAAATATGCACCGGAACATGCGAAATTGAAAAATACTTTTCGTAGAGTTCATATAATGGCTTGCTATTGGTAATTTTGGAGATCCACTTTTCCCAACTATGTGTTTGTAACTAAGCCACGCGTCATTATGGCTGGCATGGAAAGAAATCGCGCTATTTGTGTGTTCAGGTTCATATTTTCGTGTTCGCGTTTCATTTGACGCCGATATTACATACCACGTAAGTTCTTTTTTCTTTTATGGTGAGCGTTCAAGACCCCGATTGCGTAAAAATTCCACTGTGACGGTTGTGATCAAGTTGTAATACACAGTGACTGCATCTAACTACGCTAGATGGCGCTACGCGTAAACACGAGATGGTGCCGTGGTGCACCGCGTATATAAGCGGGTTCCGCTTCCCGCCATGGACGGAAACGAACGTAAGAGGCGTCGCGCTGCTGCTCAACGTCTACGAAGACAACGAGCTTCCCCGAATACGAAAGCGCGGCAAGCGGAGGCAAAGCGACTAAAATCGAATGACGGTCGGGGCGCAAATCGGCGACTCCTGCAGAACAGGTACAGCATGTCAGAAACACCCCCCAAATTTTGCAGAAAATTGGAGAATTCGCTTTAAAACAAGTCTCTATAAAGTAGTATGGTGGCGGATGGTCACCCCCTCTCTAGATGACCCCTCAAGAGCACCCTTTGTGGCTTCCTAACGGCTTCTTTTGGATTCCTGGGTGATCATCGTATCAGAGTGGCCTCGCTACAACAACCGTGCGTGTGGTACCCCTATGGGCGTAAGGAGACATAACGTGCTTGAGTGAACGTCCACAGTACAGAGAAATGCTTTATATGAACCATCTTCCCCTACCCTTTTCCCCATATCCCACAACGGGGGCCTCTTGGCGTCCTTGTTCTAATAAAGTCATCCATTCCATTCCATTTCATTCATTCACATACCTACAAGTATACCTTGGACAGTGGTCAATCACTAAATTCAATATATTCCGATTCAAAAGTGGTAACTGAGAAATGGAGACGGTGAAGAGAGACAAACAAGAGCGCTACTTGTCACGCCTTAAAGCAGAACGCTAACACAAAAGAATAGATCAAAATGCAAGATACAAACAAAAGTACTAAAAAATTGTCCCATGTTGTGGCCAATGTTCTTCGTTGGTGTGTTACCATGGTAAAAGAGAAAACTAGAAGATAAAACCCATTCAATTCATTTGCGAACGAAAACCGACAGCATTGAACTGATTACAACCCGGTTTCTCGACCTATTAACCCGCTTTGTGAACGAGCGCTGCTGTAGAGTCTCTTGCTTGACCGGCTGTTGTGTTTCCGAAGTTTCTGGTCAAGCAAGCGAAGAAGCCCCACATTCAAGCATGAACTATTGGAACGACTTCTTAGTGATTTGTACTATACGAAGCTGAGCAGTCGACCATCTCAGTTTCATCTTGAGCCCTATACGAGAAAAAAAAATCCGTTAAATAGAACGCTGACTGTGGGACTTTACTGCACAGGGCACGCGTGCAATAGGAATCAGGCAAATACGATGGGTAGCGTACAATTTTACTCGTTCATCCGACACCTGTGAGCAATGGAATACGAAAAAAAAGACCAGTAAAGGGAAGGTCCGAATTCCCGGCGAAATACGACTGCTACACTCTTAGTCGCGTCCCGGATGGCGTCCTATTTATATGCGGTGGGCAGTCTCAATACCGTGATATAAGAGGCCCTGACAGACTTCTTTTCCGTGACAAAACCTCACGTAGTTGCATCACGCTTATAAGCTGCGCCAACGGCCCGTGTCACGGCTATAAACTAGCAGACAGCCTGACGCCAGGAATAAAATAAAAAAGGGGGGAATCGTGAAGCTTCGAGCGATATGTGTGGCTTGCGGCGCATGCGCGTATTCCTGCTCACTAAATAGCCCGCGAGCTTCTTTTGCGGTGGCCGACCACGCGCGCCCGACGGCGCGGCGAAAGCCGAAAAACATTCAAAAATATCTCGCGCGCACATGCGCAGTAGGAGTGGAAAAAAGTTCGCGCGCGGCGAGTTGTGATACGGCGATCTGTCTCTATCGCGTACGTGCGACAAATTTCACCGCGGAGCAAGTTGGTGGCCCGCGCTTTGACTCTTGCTCTGTGTAGTTCATACTTAGTTCCGAGCGTTCACACTTTCTTGACCACGTTCGCTTCCGCTGACATCAAATGTGTGCTTCGAGGTCAGTGTAACAGTCGAAACAACTGCAAATGCGATGGGTTTATTAGGGCCACCGGTCACACAAGCCAGGCGGCGGCGCCATGTCAAGCCGGCTGGTGTGTGTATTGCGGGCATAGCCCGGTTGAATACGAAAGGATAGGTAAGTCCCTGGATTTCTTGTTTTTTTTATCGAGGGGTGGGGGGCGCAGACTGTAAGAATTTGTGTTTGCAGACAACTAGTAAAGGCCATGAAATTATGCCTTTTTCGTCATCGTAAGAAGCCCGCGCCAAAACCGTTCTGCGATACCTGGGGCCGTACGGTAAAGTTGACGTGCTTTATATATAGAGGATTCGGTTTGCCTCTGCGGCGGCCGTTTTGGGATCCAGCTAGGCGAAAAATTAAAACGCTTGCACATGTCACGTGCTTCCATTGCCGTAATGAGTACCGTGGTTTCATAAAGAAATTGCATTTTTTCCACGCGTTTAATTGTCCAGGTCAAGACACATAAAACCCAGTTTGAATTTTGTATTTTCCAATATTCCATGGCCGCTGCTTGTCATTTTCGGTAGGCGTATACCAGAAAGTGATGTAACTTTTTTTCGTAACTAGGTTTTCGCGTCGTCGTTTCGGCTAGTGACTTTTCTCGCGCTTTGAGTAGTCTAGATTCTGTGGCGATTTGTAAACTTCATCACGGTGCGTTTAGGTGGTAAACTTTTCACATGAAGCAGCATTCATGACTAACACCAGCCCCCATCTTGCTGTGTACGCAACAGCTGTCGTCTGTCTGGAGTGTCAACTCGCGGTTTGCAGAAACATGATAGCATTGGCAGCGCAAACGCGGCGTGTCGCCGGCGTGAAGGTCGCTCGAAGCGGTGGCTTCTAATGTTGTTACAGATGCGCTGGCTGTTGCTCGGTGCGCGCAGTTTACCTATGCTTTAGCAAAAGATATTGCTACCAATTTTGTTCCATCTTTAACAAAATATTTTGCGCCATACTATTGGTGGAACTTGTTTCATAAAAAGAAACTAGGGCACATTACCTTCTGTGTGTGACAACGAACAGAGTTTCTTTTCGACGGGCAATTGATGTGTCTCCGTCAAATAAAATTATGGCAACGTTTTCTCGCACGCCTTTGCACTGAAAAAGCGCTCAGCCTTCCTATGTATATGAAGAAAACGTCCTTTTGAGAGCGTTTGAATCTACAAGCAGTAAGAAAGAAATAATTGCCTAAACTACAGCGATACACTTACCTGATTTATATTTTCACATATCTGCTAACGCGTTGGTGATACTTCTGCTGTGCCCCTTCAGGCTATACTGTTTTACTGCCGATAAATAACACCACCCTTTTTCACCTGGTCACTTATTCACCTGCCGTTTCTTTTCCTCACGCAGTGCCCACACAACAGATTGCTGCCCATGACTCAACATTTTTGAAATGTTTACAACGGTGTTTCCAATACAGTGCGACGAAATTCCAGAAGCAGCAGCTGCCGGGCCAAAGATTGCTTGGGGCAATTCTACAAAGGCCATTTACATAATCGGAAGTGGTGTACCTGGACCGTAATTGAAGCCCGGAGAATGTACTTTTTCTTTGTTTGGTAATATATTACATTAAGGACAGGAGATAACCGTCAGCTTTAGGCCAAACGTTGGGCGTTATACAGTCAGTAGCCAGCAAAAAAGACGAGTTTCCTCCCTGTTTTGTAAGCAGCAAGCTGTTGAAAATTTTATGAATTAAAACAATAATTTTATCTGGACAGGTCATTATTTGCTCTTCCACAAAAAAAAGATTTTCATTTGTGTGTTCCATAAGGGAAATCTGCTAATATTTGTATTTGTTGTTTCACTAAGTCTTTTGTGTTCACATTTGTATCTTGGATATCAAATAAAAAGAAAACATCGTTCCTTGGACATGGTGTCATTTCTGTAATTTTCATCTCACACTTGTGCATGCGCATGAATTCGAGAATGACAAAATACTTAACATTTACATACCCAACTCAGTTCTCTGTTCCTCAGTGGCTAAGGCGTTGCGCTGCTGAGCACGAGGTCGCGGGTTCGATTCCCGGCCGCGGCGGCCGCTTTTCTGATGGAGGCGAAAAGCAAAAACGCCCGTGTGTACGAGATTTCGGCGCACGTTCAAGATCCCCAGGTGGTGAAAATTAATCCGGAGCCCTCCACTACGGCGCGCCTCATCGCCTTCGTTGTGTCGGCGCGTTAAAACCCACAATCAATCAATCAATCAATCAATCAGCTCTCTGTTCCTGTCCCAAGCTTGTATGAGTAGATTATCACTTCAAGATCCGGATATGTTTAAGGTATACAGATACTTGCTTCACAGCTTTGCTTGTAACATGTCATTATGAATATAGGGAGTTTTTTTATTTCGTGGTATGAGCATTGAGGCCTGATAAATCAGGTGACAAAACACCGAGATTATGAAGGTTGAACCTCATTGACTGAAAACTGAGGTCATGAAGATGTTCCAGAAGGGCACAAATTAAAAATGTTTTCGGGCAATTGCAGCCATTGCAACCCACTTATTTGTGGCATTGTTTTATATGGTCTAAACTTTCGACACAAGGGTGCGTTCATGCCCAAGTGCTATGGTTTTGGTGAAGTGCCTTGAAAATGTTGAAAATGCTGAACCGCGACCTTGCGCTTCTGCGTACAATAATAACTCGCTAATAACGGAAGCGCGAATGAAACGAGACCACTTAAAAAAATTGCATAAATTCAGAGAAATGTCTATTAATGCGCAGCATTCTTATAGCGCTCTTCTTGAGTGGGATTCTTTTAGAGAAAATTTTCTTGGTTTTACTAAGTCCTGTCCGTTCAATTATCTCCATTTACCTTATTACAGCGATCACAGGGGTTACTTGCGCCAAATCTGCATTTTTTTTTGTAAATGAAGGGCGTTACAAGGCTTAACATTTTCGGTAATGTTATATTTTTCTTGTTCTTTAGTTGTTCAAAATTTTGTTCGACCAATTATCTTCATCTACGCTATGATAACGATTACAAGTGGAATTTCCGCAAAATCTGCATTATTGTGGAAATGCAGGGCATTATACGGTTCGCCATTTTCCGTCATTTTTTATATTGTTCGTAATTTTTACTTTTTTTTAAACGTTGTTTCACCAATGATCTTCATTTACGATATTATAACGATTAAAGGTGGAACTTCCGCGAAACATGAATTTCCCTGGAAAGGCAGGGCGTTACAAGTTAAACGGTCGAGCGCTTATCCGGTCTGCGCGAGAAAACGCTGAGACATTCTTTGTGTGCTAGCGATCCATAAAAGGAAACGCAGTATCTGGCATTCCAACGGCTCTTTATCTCTTTACGCAGCAATTCTGCAGGCGTCGCGACACAATGGTAGGTATGGTGAGTGATTTAATATTGGTTCATTACATCACCAGATGCGTATTTTACTACCGCCCCCCTATTACAAAAACAAAGGTCAAGGCATGTAACCACACCATCAGAAGAGCTACGACGAGCAGAAAAAATTCTGTAAACCATTCCAGGTTTGGTATACTTGCTACTCGTGACGAGACAGCTCTTATTTTCAGTGCAACAGTGCGCCTTACGTGTTAGTTATTTGCAAGTATTGTCATGGGGGCACTTTCCACCAATGGCCAAGAATACGTTCGGTAACAAGACAGAATAACTGTTATCAATTCCGTTTGCATCGATGGAATAAATCCCCGCACGGCGCATGTTGGAACGGGCACACAGCATGACAAAAGGTTTCCGCTCGTACCAGTGTACTTAAATTCTCGCAAACCGTAGTATTATGCCTCTTTGGTAGAGTGAATCAAAAACGGTGGTCGTAAAGAAAGCCACTCGCCGCCGAATGTGTTATTTAAGACTCCTGCTTGACGCGCAACAGCATGCAGAATACTTATAAGCCCATGTTTGCACTTCTGAGTAGCCCGTGGGTCGTGGCGCAGTGGTTATGATATCAGGCTTTTGATGTGTTGTAGTAGACCCAGGTTCGATTATCCGTAGGGTTACGTTTATGTGCTTACATGTCTCGCATGATGTAACATGTGTTACAGCATTCTTCACGGGGTGCTGACGTTGACATGTCATTGCGAGCGAAAAAAAAAACGTGTGAAATCAATTCTGTCCAAGCGGATTTTTTTTTTTTGGGGGGGGGGGGGGGGGAAAGCAAAAAGGCCGCTTATTTGAGGGGCCGTATGATTTTGGAGCCGCTTCGTAAGCGGGAATAGATTAGCATAAGGGGCCGCGTAGAAAAATTGCGGCCAGCGGCCCGCCGAACACACGGCCCGGCGTTTAGGTGGCCCTCTCGTTAGGCGGCCCTCAAGAGGGCCGCTTAAACGCCGGGCCACGTGTTGGGTGGGCCACGTGTTTGGCGGGCCGCTTCCGCTCGAGGCCGCCTGAACCACGCTTTATAAGCGGCTTTAAATTGACGCGGCGGCCCGCCTGCGTGCGGGTCGTATAACCAGGAATTGACTAAGAGTGTAGGAAGGATAATCAAGGCGCAACTGACAACGGCTCTGTGCGTTTTTTCTTGGGTGATTACAGCCAGTTTCTCGCATTAAGAATTTCCGGGTAAACGCGACCAGAAGCACCGCTGCACACAATGCTTAAGTACGGGGTGCGGTACCATTGACATGTCTGGATATCGTATCGCTCGACCAACGACACCGCCATACCGCCGTCGAACCCTCCGGCCACGTAGATGCTTCCTTCCAGTAGCACGGCCATGAAGTTGCTTCTTGGGAATGTCATGCTGGGGAGCTCGGACAAATGGCCCCTGCGCGTGTCCATTCTCTCGACCGTCTCCGGCCTTAAGGTACCATCGCAGCCACCAAGCACGTAGATCACGTCATCGCGCACAACCGCTTTCAGGCCGCGGCGGGGACTCGACATGCTCATCACGTGCGTCCATGAATCAACCGACGGGTAGTAGCACTCGACATTGTCGAGCACTTCGTGGCCCGTGTAGCCGCCCATGATGTTGATACGGCCGCCGGTCGCCGCGGTGCAGGTGTCGCCCCGGACAGCGTGCATGGAAGCGACGAATTCCCACTGGTTTTGCTTGGTGTCATATCACTCGCAGGACGATATGCGCTCCGCTCCGTCGAAGCCGCCTATGGCGTATAAGTAGCCCTGGAGGACTGCTACGCTGATGCAGCAACGGGCCACTTGCATGTTCGATCTGCCGGTCCAATCGCCCACCAACACATCCAGAGTTACGACCGTGTGGTTACCCTCGTGGCCGTCGAACCCACCCACAAAGTAGATGAGGTCATCTAGGATTGCCACGCCATGGTAGGCCCTGGGAGGCGTGTCCTGGTGAGGCTGGATCAGCCAGCGACTGGAACGGCAGTTGTACGTGAGCAGGAGGTTGGTTACGCCGCCGGTCCCGCCCCCGAACAAGAAGAGTCCGTCCTTGGGAAAGCGCGGCTTGAGCCAGCGCCACTCGGAATGGTCCGGTCTCGTCCTCCAGTAAACGGTGGCCACCCCTCAGCGTCCGCTTAACAAGTAGCAACTCGAGCGCCTTGCTCACTCGCGCGCACGAGGGGGTCACTCTCGATTTTCGCCATGTCTTCGCGGCTGCAGAAGGCGAACTTTATCAGCGCCACGAGGCGAGGCAAGTGACATCGGCTCTCCTCGACGTTCCCAGTGATCCACTTGAGAACAGCCCCAAAGGCACACTCAACCTCGTTCGGGGCGTGTATCTCGTCATTGTACAGCACGCTGCTAAGCTTTTCGGGCATCAGGGATTTGAACTGAGGGCTGGTGGTTCACACCTTGTCAAAATTTCGAATTACGTAGCGGAAGGCAATCAGATAGAAGCTCATGCCCTTTGCTCAAAGCCATTTGGTAGGTGCCGATGCAGTTTTCTGTTTCCGAATTCTGCCACAGCAGCTGAAGGCAGAAGTACCGTACTTTAGCGTACTACTAGCGATGTTCAACGACTCAGCAACGTCAAGAACCTCGCGGATGTTGTGCAGGCCCTCGCGCTCGTTAATCGGGATGTTGTAGGCAAGATCGACGAGTAGCTCTAGCATTTCTGAGCTAAGCCCGGTTACCACGACGTCACAGACGGGCGGCCACGCGTTGCCCTGCTGCACGGGCATGGACTCGACGACAAAGCTTAGTCTCCCGTAGCAGCTGGAGAAGAACGCAGCGCAGCGTGCGTACCTGGCTGCGAGAACGAAGCCGTGAGCCCAGAACTTGGCGCCGGCAATGGCCTGGAATGTGGCATAGTAATACTTGCGGGCCCTTCTCAGGGCTTTCAGCATGGGCATCGAACGGGCCACAACGGGTGCGAAGTTGTTGTGCTGGCGGCCGCCATAGCTGAAGAGCTGCCGGGCAGAAGTCGCAGCCGCTCCGATGTCTTCGCAGCGGC
Source organism: Haemaphysalis longicornis (assembly GCF_048455015.1). Lineage (NCBI taxonomy): Eukaryota > Metazoa > Arthropoda > Arachnida > Ixodida > Ixodidae > Haemaphysalis > Haemaphysalis longicornis. Next base: position 257,508,847 of record NW_027526203.1, read on the forward strand.
TCCGGTGGTCAATAGCATCTCCGGCGGCTTTCATTCTAGGGCGGGGGCTGAAGTCTGCTCAGGGGAAGGTGGGTTAGACGCGTGCCGCTGTCGCTGATCGGGCAGCCGCGCTGGAGCGCAGTGGTTTTCCAGCGGGTCTGCCCAACGACCGATTCGAATGCTCTTATGCCGTACTACTGCCACGCTGCGCGAGCGTATGATGACGATGGTAATGATGCCCTGAAGTCGTGAGTGCACTTGCGAAGTGGTCGCGAGAAGCGGCAATTGCGGGGCCGAAAGCGTTTACGAACGTACACTCTTAGCCAAAACGGGAGAAAATAAGACGAACTGCAGCATTTACGCCTCGCGAAGACCATTTAGTCCCCTAAAGACCAAACGCGCCAAGATTAGGGTCGTGTGAAAAATGAAGGGACCAAACGTTGGACCCTCGACGGAAATGGGACCAACGGAAAGACCAACAGCACCCTTTTCTCCCGCGATGTTGCTGTTGCTCCCCCTGGCGGGGGCCCTCCGACTTGATTCTACTTGTTCGGCGGCCAGCGGGGACGGACGTGCGAAAGGTGAGCTGCCACGGCCACGGCTTTTCCCCATTTGCTCTTTTAAATGCAGAGCATTTCAGTAACTCACGATGTCACCCGCGTTGACGTCCGTAGTCGTAGTCCACACCGTCGTTGTCCGCAACCCTCCCCCTACACTATATAAAAAAAAATACTATCCGGCGCCTGGTTTCGATCCTTCGGACCCTGCGGGCGGAACGCAATGTACATGGTGCTCTACCCACTGCGCCACAAAGCCGACACAGAATGGGAGGCTACGAACGCGCCATATATCCTTGACTCATTCAAACTACGTCAAGAAGCTGCTGATACAACGCATTCACTACCACCAACTCCCCAAACACTGGAGATGGGCCCAATTTTACGATAGTAAGCGAAATAAGTGACCGCCAAAAACAACGCGTTGTGGACTGCGCAGTAAGGTGCCGGCACGTGCGAGAACCGCTCGCGCTGTTCGTTCCAGGCAGGGGGCGCGCGAGCACTGCGAAGGCGGGAAATTGGAACTGCTTTGGACAAACCTCCGTTCAATTCATCAAGAGAGAAGTGAGACAGGGAGGCGAAGAGCGTGATGGGTAGTAGCAGTAAGCGGATAACGGTGCCAGAGGCCGTTATGGCGAATCACTGCTCTGCATTTACGACAGCTTTCACGTTGAGTGGAAAGGCTTTAATTTTTTTTGGAAGTTCGTGAGCTTGTGCCTTAGCGTCAGAGTGTCAGTTTGTTTTTAAACCAACGCCAGTCGATTCGCTGTACGTTGCTGCCGACGACGACATAATTTTTATTTGTTACGGTCGATATTTACCTAATTTTTTACTTAACCCTAAAATAGTAAAATCGCAATTTTTCTTCGAACGACCGACCCGACCGCATAAATAACCACCCCAGCAGGAGCAGCGTACAAAGAGGAACCTAACCGCTAACTTTTTTCATTTGAAATTGCAGTTTTAATGAATTTATAGCCAGAAATCTTACAAGCGTGGTTAACACGTGGTCGAGACACTTGAGGGGCTCTATCTTTTTAGGCAAACATATGAACAATAAAATAACAACATGGTGCTGTTAGGATACAAGAATTACTCGCAGACATAAGAAATTTTAAATGATATCGTGATATTTTAAGCAGCAAACTTAAAAACGGTCTGGCAAAACGCCGGATCTACAAAGGACGCGTACACTTGGAGACTCAGTAGGGCCAAAATAGTTGCACCCTCGTAACGGCAACTACGTCCAGAATAAAACTATACAATACCGGTTACAATCTGATATAAATTGGCTGAATACGGCATTTTTGTCCATATTTTGCGGAACCCAAACTTGTAATCTGCCGTATCACAACAGAATGGCAGAATGAAGTTTTCGTCGAAGGCGAGGTCTGACCGCCGTAATAAAAGCCCTCTCACAGAACCCTAGTATCTTTCTGTACAGCACGGCGAGCTTTTTGTTTTTAGAATACAGTGTTATCTAACGGCCCCCTTTCCAGTTTCGGTCCTCTTAGTGGCCGCCACGGCGAACCTAAACTGGCAGTAAGGCCCCCCCCCCCCCCCCCCCCCCCCCCAAAAAAAAAAAAAAATTGTTTGGCTTTCGGGGAACTCGTGCCCAAAACGTTCTCGTCCTGCAGTCCTTCCCGCACCCACCCGTCACTGGTGCCTTTCACATGAATGTCACGGTAGCAGGCGCACGCTCGCGTGACTGATCTACAGTGGCGGAAAGCTTCCTTCACTTTTTTTTTCATTGTCGTTGCTCCCTCACTGGTAGCCACGCGCTCGCAGCGTGGTCAGCCTCAAACATTTTTGCCCCTTTCCTTTGAAGGCCTATTTTGTGTGCACGTATCAACTCACCGTGAACTGTCCGCAAAGAGGAAATAAAAACGTGCAGCCATAGCCACTCCCCATGCAGCAAGCTGAGGGGACATTTCGCCCGAAACTATTTTTAAACATTGAGAAAATTTGGCTCTTATTACATTTTGGAAATAAAAACGCATTCTTCGACACTGGCACCATAGCCAGAAATCAATAATGACCTTTTTCTACAAACCCGCACCATAAGCTCAGGAAAGCAGGTTTTCTTCCAATAATTGAATATTTCTTCTTTTTTATTATTTTTGATTGCTGTCAAACCATTTTGATTTAGAGCTGGTGCTGACAGGAAGCGTCTCTTTCCTTACATGTCTCGTGAAAGAGAGGGAAGAGGCCCTTGTTTCGTGCTACTAAGCCTCTGAGCATGATAGCGAACCTGCATGCGAATAATGAGCAATCTTTATATTTTCTGTTGCCCTAAGTTAGGGAGAATGAGTCGCCAGGTTCTATTGCTGGTTTGAGTGGCGTCTTTTCTGCTGGAGTAAAAAAAAACAATGCCTGAGTTTCGCATGCTAACGACCGTGGCAATGGTCTTACTTAATCCGTAGTCTTGTACTTAGTGCACTTCACAGGCCACGTTTGGCTGCACTACGTTTTGCGTCCTACCGCGAATGTTATCCTACCACGAATAACACAATTGTTTTGTTGCCCTATTTCTTTCCTGCAGGAGCGTGACGACCTGCGCCCATCCCGACAGCGGCACGGAGGATAGTTGCCTCCACTCACACGGACAAGCACCTCGTGCAAGTGGAGCACGTTTGCGCCAAAAACAGCAGCCATGTATACCCGGGATAGCCCAATACTGGGCGCATCGCCTTGACAAGGTGTACCAAACAGACCTTCGAAATAGAGACTCCGACATACAGAGTGGAGTACGGTTTACTTGTGTTGTGTATGTTGCTTACTTAGTGTTGCAATAAAAGCTTTAAAGTGACATTTTCTTTGTCGTGAATATTTCAAGTGGCTAAGAAATACTGTTTCTGGTCTCTTCTGTTTACTCCTGCCTTCTGAATTGTCGGTCTAACGGAACGACAGCCACTCCCCATGGAGTATTTGCACGAGCCAGCACATCGTCTTTTAGTATGCGTGGTTAATTCGGAGGGGAGCATTTGCAGGGATGAACATTTAGTCTTGAAAGCATCAATTCGTCTAGGGGGAGTAATGGGAAAGATTAACGATTGATACTCAGAGGACCAACGGTTGGTCTCTAGTGGACTAAGCGGGGCGACTAATAGTTGACCTGCAAGGGACCAACAGTTTATGGCGGACCAACTTTATGGCGGACCAACTTTATGGTGGATCAACAGTTAAACCACCAAGGGACTAAGTGCAGGGGGACTAACAGTTGGTACCCTTGCCGTTAGTCCCAAAAAGTACTAATGCTAGTGGCAACACAGTTAGTCCCCAAAAGGACTAACGCCGATGCCCCGTTAGTCCTTTTTGGCTAAGAGTGTAGTAGTCAGCAAATATCCTTTCGAGTACATTCGCAGAGGCAGGTTGGTCCAGTTGCAAATGGAGGGTGTACGTCGCAGCAGCGGGCAATAGATGGCGGTATTTATTTTGTTAATGCTGATGGTCCCTCTGGCCTTTCGTGCTGAACATGGCTGCAGCGTGCGGGGTCGAAAAGGTTTATAATATTCACCGGAACCTTGTATCTTGCAGTCAGGGTTTTTAACTTTTAGGACAGCCATGTGGAAAAAGTAAATCTACGTTCCGACTCCAAACAGCGGCTTCCGACCACAATGTTTTGAAGAACCAAAGCGCACATGCACGTAGATGCTAGTCTTTCGAACGTATTTCACCCGGCCCTTGAGTGATCAGCACCTGCCGCTACGCAGGGGCCATCGGCGCGTTAAAACCCAACAATCAATCATCAATCAAATCCGTTAACAAAGTACTCAGCCATAGCTAATCCGGCATTGACAAGGTAAGTCTCGAATTCACCGGAAGTGAAACTTCGGTGTTTTTCAGGAAAAATTTCGGGTGCACAATTTTCACGGTGATGGCTACCAGGGGTGACTCGCTTACATCTTTGTTGGCGCTTCCATCCTCACCGAAGAAAGAAATGTATTCCCTCACCTTTTTTTAACGTTGGCGTAGCAGTTAACACACTCGTAAATTTTTCACCACCAATGTCAGCGGGAAAATAAGCAAGCAGGAGCGGAGCAGCGGGACTGGGAAAAAGTAGCTGGGAGGGGTGCAGCGCTGGAGTGGCACCTTTTGCACTCTTCTGAAACGCCCATAGTGTGGGCGCCAATTGAGATTGTACTCGTAGATTATTCCCAGGTATTTTAAAGAATCGACCTGGGGAATGGTTTGTTGGCGGTAGCTGAGAGAAATGGAGATTCAACACGTAGCCGGAAAATTGTCATATGCATCGAAGACGTCGCCGTCTTCTTCGCGGTGAGTGGAGGATGCAAAGTCATCCTCAGCCTTGTAGACTTACACCAAATTAAATGGCGAAGCTTGCACTAAGTCGCGCAAGGCTTGAATCATAGCGAAGCTGCAGGATACATTAGCACTGAAGGACGCATCACCACGCATTTGTACAGGTTTGAAATTGTTTATTTACATGTTCCGTCGTTGCTTTGCACTGTGCTGGTAGTAATGATCGTCATATGAATCTATTTAGTCGTGTTCCCGAACGAAACCTCACACGCGCGATAGAGCTTTCCGACAGCGCTATAATTTTTAGATTTTTTTTTTACTAAAGCCGCTGCGCGAGCAGGGAACTCGGCGGTCACCGGGAGACACGCACGATGCATTTTCTTGGTATTTTTTCATGCAACACTGAACTTACGGTTTGTCCGAGCATATCTTTTTTCAGAAATTTGTCGTGCCCATGCTCACTGGAAACTACACAAAAGCGACGCATATTGCAGCCATATTATTGGGGCTGTAAGAGCATGTATTTCCTCCTGGAAATGTAATAATCCTGGTAAAAAAGTATGTAGCTGCGCTGGTTCATACTCGAAAAAAAATTCGGCGTTAAACAGACGAGGACGAGGGAAATAAAAAAAAACTACTGGTGCCCCTATCCCTCATTTATTTTTAGATGCGAAGCAGCTTATGGTTGCGCCTGTTCCCTCCGCCGTTGTGTGGCCACCGTTGTGCGGCGTCCACACCCCCACTGCGCATGCCTGGCCAGGCACCACTGATGATGATTGTGGCAGGATGCCCCTATGAATTGGCCAACCAAAGAATCCATCGCGATATAGCTTCGCGTTCAACCACTGCCGTCATCTTCCCGTAGGGGAACCTCCTCCCACAACGCTGCGATGAGTGCCACGGGCAACGCCGCCGGTAACGCCACCAGCAACGCCAGCGTCAACGCCAGTGTCAGCGCCGCGGACAGCGCCGCGGAGAAGAGGGCTCGAGTCGCTGCCACGAAACGGCAGCGGCGACAGGCCGATCCCAAAGTTCGGGCTCGCGAAGCCGAAAGGAAACGTCCACGCCGCCAAGAAGCTGCTACTGATGCAATGAGGGCTCGCGCAGCTGAAGCCGCACGTCAAGGCCGGCAAGCAGATCCTGAACTTCGGGCTCGGAAAGCTGAAGCGGCACGTCAACGTCGCAAAGACGATCCTGAGCTCCGGGCTCGGGAAGCTGAAGGGCGCCGTAAACACCGTCAAGAAGCTCGGGCTCGCGAAGCCGAAAGGAAACGTCAACGCCGCCAAGAAGCTGCTACTGATGCAACGAGGGCTCGCGCAGTTGAAGCCGCACGTCAACGCCAGCAAGCAGATCGTGAACTTCGGGCTTGGGAAGCTGAAGCGGCACGTCAACGTCGCAAAGACGATCCTGAGCTCCGGGCTCGGGAAGCTGAAGGGCGCCATAAACACCGTCAAGAAGCTCGGGCTCGCGAAGCCGAAAGGAAACGTCAACGCCGCCAAGAAGCTGCTACTGATGCAACGAGGGCTCGCGCAGTTGAAGCCGCACGTCAACGCCAGCAAGCAGATCGTGAACTTCGGGCTTGGGAAGCTGAAGCGGCACGTCAACGTCGCAAAGACGATCCTGAGCTCCGGGCTCGGGAAGCTGAAGGGCGCCGTAAACACCGTCAAGAAGCTCGGGCTCGCGAAGCCGAAAGGAAACGTCAACGCCGCCAAGAAGCTGCTACTGATGCAACGAGGGCTCGCGCAGTTGAAGCCGCACGTCAACGCCAGCAAGCAGATCGTGAACTTCGGGCTTGGGAAGCTGAAGCGGCACGTCAACGTCGCAAAGACGATCCTGAGCTCCGGGCTCGGGAAGCTGAAGGGCGCCGTAAACACCGTCAAGAAGCTCGGGCTCGCGAAGCCGAAAGGAAACGTCAACGCCGCCAAGAAGCTGCTACTGATGCAACGAGGGCTCGCGCAGTTGAAGCCGCACGTCAACGCCAGCAAGCAGATCGTGAACTTCGGGCTTGGGAAGCTGAAGCGGCACGTCAACGTCGCAAAGACGATCCTGAGCTCCGGGCTCGGGAAGCTGAAGGGCGCCATAAACACCGTCAAGAAGCTCGGGCTCGCGAAGCCGAAAGGAAACGTCAACGCCGCCAAGAAGCTGCTACTGATGCAACGAGGGCTCGCGCAGTTGAAGCCGCACGTCAACGCCAGCAAGCAGATCGTGAACTTCGGGCTCGGGAAGCTGAAGCGGCACATCAACGTCGCAAAGACGATCCTGAGCTCCGGGGTCCGGAAGATGAACACCGTCAAGAAGCTACGGATGCAACGAAGGCTCGCGAAGCCGAATCGAAACGTCAACGCCCAGCAGCGGATCCCGAAGCGGCGCGGCAACGCACTTGTAAATACCATATACCTCACGCGCCATGTCAAAGACATCGAGCGCGATCCCGTGCTCACGAAAGCGGACGTGCTCTGCCTCACGGAAACATGGAACGCGCCGCAACCCAGCATCAAAGGCTATGATCGTGTGTACGGAGGAGGCAGAGCGGCCCGCCGGTGGTGTCGGGATCTACGTCAAGCGCCCACTCACCGCAATGGATCTGGATCTACAACCCACAAGTCAAAGCCACAACGGCGAGCATGGCGCCATTACACACTACACAAACAACAACAACATCATCACCATGACCATGTACCTCGCGCCGAACCTCTCTCGGGCCAACGTGGAACAGTACATCGGCAAGGCGATGCTGCAAATGCTGCAATACGAAACGACCTACAAGAACACGCCGTTCATACTCGCCGGGGATTTCAATGTCGACATTACAAACGACGACTGGCTCATGCAGCACATGCATGCGGTCACGCTACGCTCTCCGCTGCATTTCATACCATCACAAGCAGCCCACAACCATCCGGGGAACGTGCATCGACCTCATCTTCAGCAACTTTAGGGTTTATCCATTACCACAGCCCTTGACTTTACATTTCACAGACCACAAGGCTGTCATAATCAAAGCGAAACGCCAACCAAAGCTCGACGTCACCTACGTTGAAGATTATGATAATGCCTAAATAAAGACAAGCTCACACCCCGTACAAACTCCCTCTCTCTTTAATGCCTCTCCACTCTAACCTCTAACACCCCCCCCCCCCCCTGCAATAAAATTTCACCATCTTCCTGTAGGGCACGAGGGTGCTGCTTTGGGCCTGTTGGTATGACATGACGGAATCTTGAAGCGCTAGGACACAGGGACAAGCGAGTGGGACAACACAAGGCGCCTTGTGTTGTCCCACTCGCTTGTCCCTGTGTCCTAGCGCTTCAAGATTCCTTCCTGTAGGGAAACCGTAGTAGTATGCGAAGCAGCCATGGGGTCAACGCAAGTTCCCATTTCAAAGTTCCCGTAAGTGAAAAGTTTGGTAGTTACCATGGAAACCAAACGGTAAATATAACGGTAGCTACGAACCTCAACTTAACGGAAACGGCGAACTGAAAACTAATGGGAACTTGAGCCGACCCCATGGCTGCTTCGCGTACTACTCAGGGTTCCCCTCCGGGAAGATGGTGAAATTGTTTTCCCTCCATCCTGGTCTGCTTAGCGCCGCATGTATTGTACTTTGTTAATCCTGCAAAGAAAAAAATTCTAGGGACACTTCAGTGTGCTCGTGTGCATTAAAGGGGAAAGCTTGGTGATACCTCCCCTCTACGTCGTGTTTCCATCTCTTTCTTCGTTTCCGGTTTGTCTAATTTTAGGTGCGAATCCCTTCGACAGGCTTCTTTACTGCTACGTGGTGTTTGCGTCTCTTTCTTCGCTTTCGCTTCCTCGTCTTAAGGCGCCAATTACTTCAGCAAGAAAACAGGAACACGCCACAGCTTTCCTAGAATACAAGTTCGGCACGGCTCTTGTGGCCTCGTCTAACTGCATGCCATTACATTCAGCCGTCATGTGGGACGCACTATTCTTTAACGTTAACGTTTTCAATTCATAGCTTTGTGAAGCTCGGCACATTAGCCCCTCAAAGCTCCCGACTCCTGGCCAGTCCCCAAAGTGAGTATATGTCCGTTTCGCGCATGACATAGCAACTTTAGTTGCATTGAGCGCCCGTTTAATTAATCTTTTTCTTTAAAGTAAACACGGGAATAGGCCGGAGCAGTGCTGTGGGCGTTGAAACAAACTCTAGAAAAAAGCGTCACCAAGGCATCGGAAACGAAACCTTTCGGGAAATAAAGAAGATCCGACTCACAATGAGATAAGAAAAAACTACTATTATTACTTGATGTAAAAGGCGACAAAAAGAACATCGCTAACAAGGAGTTGTAAAAAACACAAGAGAAAGTAAAGTTCACCCCGAACTGATTTGAAGCCTGTGTCCTCAAATTTTGAAAGGAAGGATTACAGAGTGCTCTGATCAAGCTGCACGCAGCCTCCATAGGCCGCCGAATTTGGTCCAGGACGAGCGCACCAGGAGCTGCTACGAGGAAGATGTCTTACTTCGGGGCTCGGCCCAGCTGCAATCTTCCGCATCAGCATCTTTGGGACCTTCTTGCACGTCCGATATGCTCACGGGTTCAGTTCCGTACCATGTGCTGCCGTAGAGTATAAAATTAACGCCCCCCAGGCCAGATATCTGCCCACAATACCGGTCATCCATCTCGCCTCCGAAATACACTTCGCGCATCTTGAAGAAAACAGCACCGGTGAGCATGCTATCACTTCCAGCTTGGTGTTCAGGCCCCACTCGTTGAACACCCAGGGCGTTTGCGACACTCTGCAGGCCTCCGCGCAGACCGGGGCAGCTCGGCATGATGCACTTTATGTCATAGATGACCGGGAAGTACAAGCGGATCAACTCGAAGAAGTCCGACTCTTCCTGCGGCAAGTTCTGCCCCGTCAGCACCTTGAGCAGGTAGGCGAAGTCGTACGGGCCATAAAAGCAGAGGCACTTGACACTGTCCGACAGGACGACGCCGGACGTCGTGCACCGCTGGGCGAACTCGTTGGGGTCGATGCCGTCTCGTTCGTGCTTGTCCAGTTGAATGCCGTGTTCAGTTAGAAATGGGATGGCATCGTCCCCGTGTTCATCCTCCGTGACGCTGAACTTGAAGTTGAACTGCCAAGTGGAGCAGTCTGGGGCCGGCTCCCCGTTCTCGTCAAGAAAACTGAAGCCCAGCTGTACGAGCTTGAGCCTGTTCACGTTGTCACGGACCAACGCGTACTGGTAGTGCGAGGGCCGGAGCTCGTTGTTGTCTGGCCTCACCAGAAGACCCGGGAACTCCGTGTCAATCGCGACGTATGTGTACTTTTGGACCAGGAACATGATGACGTCAAATTCATCGTCCAAGTTCGCGGCCCACACATCGCGAATGGTGCCGGGTTCGGCAACAGCTCCCCGCCAGTTTTCCGCGCCATTGGCGTTGGGGCGGCGACATACGGAGCTGGAAGGCAGCATGGCGATTGGTCGGGCGCAGACCTCCGGCTGTTCTGGGGAAGCAGTGGCTTCGGTGCGTGCGATTGACAACGTCGTCTTCTACTGCGGCTGCGCCGCTTTTTGATTAAGCCAGCTTCGTCTACCATACACGCGAATGCAAACCCATCAACCTGCAGAAAAGTCACAAACCAACAGGACAAGCGGAATACATACATTTATGTTGGCTAACCTTCCTCTAAATAGGCCGGGGTCTTCGATGCAGCATGAAAATTTCGACGCCTTCTCACCCGCTCTTACATACAGCGCGAAATCAGACCGTGTTCTTCCACTATCAAAAATAGCAATAACTGTTATTTCCTGACTGCAATTGTTTGTTGTTCAACCAATTCACTTCGCTTATTAGGTCCACAAAATTATGGAACCGCGCGAAGCGGGCCACGTACCCAGCCCGTTTCTTTTTCTTCAATTTCCTTCGCCTATAGACCAGTTCTAAACTAAAGCGCAGAAGTTAACTTTGCCCCGGTCATGCCACCATTTCTGATTATGGCATCCCCATCGACGGCGTAACCATCACTTAGGTGCCGGTTTTATCGGGCAGGAAGGCCGAAGCTATTGAGGGTGTGGTGGGAGCAACAATAACATAGGGTGTGAGCAGTTTCCGTTCTTAGTTGCACTTGACAGATTATCAGTGTGACGGGCTTGGGGTCCTAACACCCTTTTCCTAGCTCTACACCCTTTTTCTGTGAAAAAAAGGGTGTTGAAAGGGTGTGGAAAAGGTGTTCAGTTGTTCATTGAATAAGGCCATGCATACATGTATAATTGCACTGTAAAGAACAAGACATCCCCTCATACCCTTCTCTACTTGTAAGAAATATTCAAAAAAAAAAAAAAAGACTTCGTCTGCAATGATCGCTCGTTTCCACATTCGGCGTGTCCTATGCCCCAAGTTCAGCTTTGACACGTGAAATATCAATTTGAACATTTAAAATAAAAAAAACTATAGTTGCGTGGCAAAAAGGGTGTTGAACGATGGCAACACGCTTGGCTTTCTGTAGGGTGTTGAAAAAAATGTTCAGTTGCAAAAAAAAAAAAGAAAGAACAGCGCAGCTGCGGGTCCACCTAGTTCCTTTCGGTTTCGCTAAGTTTTGCTATCTAGGCTTTAATTTCGATGTTCTTGCTAAGCTAGGATAAGCTCTCAGGGGTGAGGCCAAGTTTAGCCGGATTTTACAAGGCTGTTCCAGTGTGTTCCACACTGACAGCAGATCCAAGAAGGAAACAAGCTAGGTCGACCCCCAACTATGCTGTTTCTCCAGCCTTGTACCACCATTGCAAGCTGCGCCAATTCTTTTTGCGTTTTATACCCGTGCTACACGAGCGTTTGGAAGGACATTTCAGTCGAAGGACCTTCGAAATTTCAAATGCCATTCGAACTGGAAGGAGTTTCGCCGATCTACACGGCGATTCTCAAAGGCAGTTGAAAGTTTCCGCATTCGCCCGCCATGTTTTGGTGTCGCCACTGCTGCCATGTTTCGTTCTTGGCGAAAATGTAATTTTAGAGTTAAAATGGGCAAAAAAGCAATTATTAGAGACCAAATTGATAACTATCTATCTACAAGCGCGAACAAAACATGCACAAGGCAGCCAGGTTCTTTTTGTCTTTTTTCGCACCGCCGGTGTTGAGAGTACCAAGTCACCTCGTAATCGTAGAGCGAGTGACAGAACGAAACAAGTGAACAAGTGAAAAATTATTAAGATCTTGCACTTCAAACACAAAGTTTTTCTCGTAAATAATTGGTTTTGTTATTACAGCTTGCAGAAACTGAGCCCGAGGGTACGACCGTTCGTGTTTCAAAGGCCTTTGAGTCTCTCAAAGGTCAGTTGTCGTGCTCCTTTGACTCAAATGGCATTTGAACCAAAGGCCTTTGAAAAAAGTCGTGTAGCAGCTCAAAGGTGTCATTTGAGTCAAAGGACATTCGACTCAAAGGCCTTCGAAACGCTCGTGTAGCACGGGTATTAGAATCCAAAAAAGACTTGTACCTTTGAAATGGTGTAGTAAGAGGTGGGTATACGCTTGCGCCTTTTGTGATAACACTCGAACAGGCTACAATGAAGGCTTCACTGGTATAATACCTTACCTGCGGTGGTGCACCCTTTACAGGGGACGTAGTTCTTTTTCTGCCTTTTTTTGCTAACGCCACCGAACCTATAGTTCATACCACAAGCTGCATGCAGCAGTGTGGAGGCAATAGAGCGCCCACCGAGGGCGCCTAACTCACCGTGGAAGGGGTTTTCTAAGGACGTTTCAGTCTCCCCTCTCGGCAGGTGGAACCCCCATGCTTCGGCGCCTATTCTCGCTTTCCTTCCTGCTGTGTTAGGCCCCCTAAAGCCTCGTTTACATTGACCCGACGAGGGCGCGTTGAGTTGAAATAAACAGGTTTTTTGGACTCCACGCAAGCGGACGCGGTGAGTCGAAAAGCCGTCGGGGCGAGTCCGGTCGGCTCGCAGACAGGGGGTGGGTTGACGCGCTCGTCGGGCTGAGTCGGCGGGCCGCGGGGAGCTGAATACCGTATTTGCATGATTATAACGCGCCACTGATTGTACCGCGCGCGTAGGTTTGCGCAGGAAAATCTGAAAACATAATTGGACGTCGGCTTTACCGCGCAGATGTAAAATACATGACAGTACTTACCGAGAAGAAGGAGATTTTATTTTGCGCGTGCAACTGTGGCAGCCAAAAATAAATTGTGCTTCGTAAACTTGCTTATCCAGCTCCTTCAGGGAATAAAACTATAGTGGGAAGCATTGAAGCTGTTTGCGATTTCAAGTGTCTTAACCTTCATAATTCTACATGTGACGGGTTAATTGCAATAGTAGAAAAATGTGTAACAGCTGACCAAGGTATGTCATTCAGGAATGAGTGCGCCGAAATTCACTCACGGGATATTGACGGATTTTTTTATAGGATTGAGTTGGAGTTTGGGAGGACCTCGTGCCTATGGCAATGTTGCTGACCGATTTAAAACCTGTTTCGGTTTTGAGCCCGATTGTAGCGCGCACACAAATATTAAGGCTAGCTTTTAGCAAAAGATGGTGCGCGCTAGAATCGCAAAAATACGGTAGCTCCTTCTCCGGCAATCCCCCGGGCGCCTCGCCTCGACTCTTTGAATGGAGCTCATGTATACCCGTGAGGGGTCGAGGTAGCTGAACCCGCCAGTCGAGTCGACCCTCCCTCGTCGGGTTCATGTATCTGGGCCTTAAAGGGACACTGAAGTGAATTTGTCAAGCTCCCGTTTTTGCTTGCACTGCGTAGACTGGCTCAAATTAGCACACTTTTCATCGTTTATCCGGTTGACAAATCGGTAATTATTTTACAAAGCGCGAAAGAAGAAAAACTACCATGCGCGGTTTGCGGCGGCCGCACCAACTAAGGCTGTGACGTTGAGAGGAGGGGCGCCGTGATTGGACGATGCCCAAGGTTAGCAATCACACAAGTTTCGGTTTCGGTTTCGGTTCTGTAAAACATAACCAATGGCTTTGTTGGATGGGCATTCTCAATATCTCAGTAATCATCGTACCGCGCTTCTGCCATGTTGTCGGCTGTAAAATGCACAAGAAGCCTCCCAGGACGGCTTGTAGTCGTAGTATTCACTAGCCGAGACCTACGCAGTGCATGAACGCCCTCCGCGTACCCGCAGACGCCCAAATGTCATGCGCTTTTCCCCCATATTTGGAGCTTGCCTCCCTCATGCCTGTATCGTAAAAAGCGTGCTCGCACCAGGCCAAGGGTGTGTTCATTCTGGCCTGTGCCCACTGCCTGCAAGCAGTCGGTGCTTATGGCAACAGCACGCCAACGAGAACTCGCTAGCGCGCCAGTGCCAGCCTGCGCGCGTTTTGTGAACTAGTTCGTGTAGCCATGAATGTTGCGGCCCCAAAAAAGGTGAACTCAATATAGAAAACATCGGCGGAAAACAAAAAAGTTAACTTACAAAAAAAAAAAAAAAGCACGTACCCGCGGGGATTCGAACTCGTGACTCGCAAAACATTTACGGTGAAGTCCCAGCGCCCCAGACTGCTAGGCTACGGAGCGGGCCATCTCGTTTTCTGCTCTGAAGGTGACCATCCATACGTGGTTGAACTGAAAGGGGCCGAGACACTCGATCGCCCTCAAGTCTGTGATGTTCTCGAGGGCAGATGCGAAGTCTTCGACCCCGTAGGGCCGCGCCGACGGATCTCCGTGTAGGAACAACGCGTTCTCGCTGAGCTTTCCGGTGGGGAGCGTGGGCAGAAGGGTGCGGTAGGCAGACGGGCCGGCGGACGGTGACGGCGGGTCACGGGGGAACCGGTCCGGCGCAGCTGCGCCGGTCGCCTGTGGGGAGCTCTCGCTGGACATGACCTTCCCCGACGAGGGCTGGGGAGAGACTGGAGGCTACGGAGCGGGACGCGGAAGCCTTGCTAATATAGGGTATATATTGTACAACCGGTTTACACTTTTATTTAGTTTTGGCATTTCAAGCCGCTTAGGTGACTATTTGTTGTACTGCGATCGTGCAGTAAGCGTCGCCCGAGTTTCCACAGTAGCTCACGTCTAGCAATTGCATTTCGTAGACGGAAAAGCTTTCGCAGATGCGTAGTCGTGCTGCTGACCGCTGTGCTTGTTCGCCCAGCGCAAAAAAGTGCTTCCCGCGCCCTAGTTTTACGCTGTGCGGTAAAAATATCAGTTGATTTTATTTGCTTAGTACCTATATTGACTTTGCTGACTCTTCTCCCGCCTTCAAGAGGCCTTTATATTTTCCTACTGGCGTACCAGTCAGCGAAGCGTCGCATGTGCAGCGCTTGTGTGAAGCGACCTTGACTTGGAGCTAGATACAGTGTACAAACAAACCAAGTAAAGAAAGGCACATTCTTCCATTCACAAACGTGTCCTGGCTTCGTTTCAACTAAGCGAACGAATTGCGACCAAGCAATTTTTTTTTAACCTCCTTGATTGCGACGACCCGCCGACGGCCGGCGGACGAAACGCTGGGCCGACTGACTCTGTCGGCCGGGGAGCCGTGCAGTAGCGCAGCCGTGGCGCAGCCAATTGCCAGCTCATCCCCTCCTGACGTCACACGAAAACGCCACAGAAAATGGGCGAGCGTAAAGAGAGGAGGACAGCGTTTTCGAATTAGTTTTTCTACTAAATAAAATCGCGTAAACGCGCCTAGAGTGGTCGAAACATGCCCTGGGGACTCCGGACTACAATTTGCGCTAGTAATCCCGCAATGTTTACATATCACTTCAGTGTCCCTTTAAAGGGGTATTCACACGACGGAGCGTTTCGGCGGAGAAATCCGAGGGAGGTCGTGACGTCACCGCAGGCGGAGTTCCGCTCGGCCAGCTCCTTCGCTCACACGGAGGATGCGACTTTCGGACGGACATCACTGTTTGCAGTCGCTTATCTCTAAAGCAGAGCTGCCGTAGCAGCGCCGATTCCGCGACGGCGGCAATTTCTGTTAAGCTCATACGTACTGATCTTGTCAACCGACCAAAAATCGGTCGTCGACGCGATGCAGGTGCTGCCGCGCGCAGAGAACGGCGCGCGACGTAGTAGCAGCCGGCCGGCCCACCTACAGACCCGCATACTGATGTTAGGCTTAACACTGCGGCGGATATTCGATCGCCGCTCTGGTAAGCGGCTCAGGTGACGATTTTTAAAGCAACTTTCCATCACATCATTACCCCATTTCTCGTATACGCAGCTTTGTTTGCGCCTTGGGGAGCAATAACAAGCTGTCGCTCGAGCTACCAGCGCCGGCCTGCGCCACTTCGCGGCCGCGGCCGCCGCTCGCCAAGCGCCCGTGCTGGTGGTATACGCGGCTCCCTCAGTGCGCCTGTCATGTGCGCCACGCATTTTCGCGTCCGATGTATTAAGAAGCGATAAAAATAGAGTGCCTGCAACCGCTCTAGAACTTCAGTCGCGGCCAGCGGCCAGACGAGCAGACGAAATCCCGCCGCCTCCGCCGCCGAGCGTCGGAGGGTTTGTAGCTCGCGAGCAGAAGCTCCGATCTCGCATCGGAGGCGGTGCGCCGGAGAGAAACCGTGACGTAGGGGCCACGTGATGCGCACTCATAGGAGCGAAACGGCGGATTTCTCTCCGTGTGAATACCCCTTAAGTCGGGGCTCTATTCACAACAATGTAGCTTCCACAGTGCTGGATGCAGGTTGTGGTATGAACTATAGTTCAAGGTTAAACAGCTTCACTTGTAATAAATTATGCCAATTTATGTTGTGTGAAACATCGTGAAGTACAAAACATACTCCGCTTGTAGAAAATGTTCTGTCTACCCGTGTAAACGAGTATGAAATACCTTCAAAGTTGGAGGTATCTTCAACCCTTTTTCTTACACCCTTTTTCTTATTTTCCAACGCCCTAATTTGTTGCTTTACACCCTATTGGGAAAAAGGCTGTTAAAATATAGAACACCCTTTTGAAGGGTGTTGAGAGGATGGGGAATATGTGTCTGGTATTTAATAAAATTGTATGGCTTATTGAACATACTAACTACCCCTCGATTAAAAAGTTTTTGCAAATCCGCATGCTGATTTGTATATGCTTACATTAAAATGCATAATTCCGAAATTAGCGCTTAAATATGTTATTTTTGCGACAAGCCCACCGGCGCCTTTGGAAGACTTTCCTTTGCTTGCTATAAAAACATAAAGAGCAGATGTACTTTTACGTAAGTAGGTACTCGCTGTCGCCATGCATCCAGTTGGTTTTCTTGCTCAATTCATTTGATGGTCAAGTTTGACTTGTGCATGTAGATGTGTCTGTATGTGATGCTGCGCTCTCGGCCCATCTACACCGTCACGCGTAGCTCCACTGACCACACCCTTATTTTAGAGTGTTGAGCAACCATACACCCTTTTTATGGTGTTCACACGAACACCCTTTTTTCATCTTTACACCCTTTTTTAGTCAAAACACCTCTTAAACGTGTTCGCCATGCGACAAGATTCTTACACCCTTATCGGCCAAAAAAGGTGTGAGAAAGTTTAGTGTGAAGGGTATTTCACATATGAATATGTGTTTATATGAATATGTGTTTTTGCCAAAACACCCTTAAAGGTGTTTTGGCAAAAAAAGGTGTACGGATGAAAAAAATGGTGTTGAGCTCAACACCCTTAAAAAAGGTGTTGAGGATGCTCAACACCCTAAAAAAAGGGCGTTTAGCATCCTCACACTCTTTTTAAGGTGATGGCATGCACAGTGGAAATGTGAATCGGCGGAGCGCGCAGCATTCAACACAAACAGTCAATACGCACAAGTTACAGTTGGAACACAAATGAATTGACCAAGAAAACCAACGGGATGCAAGCGGTACAGGGAGTGCATACTCACTTAGTAATACATGTGCTGTTCTTGCTTTTTAAAACAGGTATTTTAGCGCTAATTCTGGAAGTATGGATTTTATAATGAGAATATGCAAATCAACACGCGGATTTGCGAAAACTTTCTACTTAAGATGTAGTTTTTGTGTTCCATAACTTATAGAATTTCATTAAATACCAAACAATGCTTCCCCGCCACCTCAACGCCCTTCAAAATGCGTGTTCATTATTTCAACACCCTTTTTCCCAGAAGCGTATATAGCTATATATTAGTGTATTGGAAACTAAGTAAAAGGGCGTAAAGAAAAACGGTGTAAGAAAAAGGGTGTAAGAAAAGACCGCCAGCTAAGAAACATGATGAAGAGACCCCCAACTTTGGAGGCACTTTCTACCGGTTTACACGGGCGAACTGAACATTTTCTACAAGCGCGGGGTGTTTTGTAGCGCACAATGTTTAAAACAATTTGAATTGGCATAATTTATTACCAGTGAAGCTCTTAAGCTTGAGTTAGTTTCGGTGGCGTTAGCAAAAAAATTCAAAGAAAAAGAATTTCACCATTTTCCCGTACGGGAACCCTGAGTAGTATGCGAAGCAGCTGTAACGGTCATGCGTGTGTCCCGACTTCTCCGAGCCAGATGGAAAAACTTTGGCCGCAGGAAGTTTTCCCGCGGGAACGCGCGGCAGCATCGCAAAGGACACATGTTTCCCTTTTGCCTCGGGGCGAGCCGAGCTTCCCTTCGCTTGACGCGTCCTTGGCGGGTGCGCGGACAGCCGCGTCGTCCACCGCCGCTTGTAGCCGGGCCTTCTCGCCCTTCTCCCCACCGCTGCTCGGACGTGGGAGGAGGAGGAGATAAAGAGGAGCGAACGGTGAGGATCGGGGTTGGACTTGGGGCGACCGTCTTGCTATTCGGACGCAGCTGTAGGAGCAATCCGAAAGTGCATCCCTCTCAGGAGCCCCCACGCTGCCAGCGTTTCCTGACCTGGTCTACACCTCGAGCCCGCCGAGCTACCGGTCCAGCCCGGCCTCCCCTTCCTGACCGCGGCCTACAGCTCGAGCTCGCCGAACTACCGGCCCGGTACTGCCTCCCGTTTCTGCCCTAGGATTCATCGCGCAGACCTTTCGAGCCACCGGCCCCGCACTGCCTCAATCTCCTGGCCCCGAGACCCACTTGGCCCGTCGGCGTCCCGTCTACGTTTGACCACCCCTGCAACAAGAACGATTCCGCCCGAGGAAGTCGGCACCACTGAGGCACCCCATTAAACTAATTGTTAATGTTTTTCTCCCGCCTCAGTGTGTCTCATTTCCTCCAAGCTCTGCGTGGACCCACCTTAAAGGGAAAGACAACCGATTTTTGTCGCGTATATGTTCTCTAGCTCATATGAAAGCAAGCGTTTTATATAGCCCGGTAACCACAAGCAATTGCTGAACAAATTGGCGGAAATAATTTTAATTTGGCAGCAAACTTTCTGAAATCGAAAGGGTGGCGGTTCGTAGTGTCGAAACTTGACACTACAATATATGTCCCTGTCACGTGACCTGCAAACCTAGCAGCTACTGTAACTGCTGAAACGTTTATTTACGTATTGAAAACCTTTTAACACAAGTATTTGTACAATGTTAAATTGTATATGTATTTCTAAACGTTGTTTTGAAAATTTTAAGCACACGCCGCCCGCCGCCTCAAGGTTGCTCTCAGTGTGGCTAACTGAGCCTCCATGCCCAGAATCAACGGCAGCGTTCAGTAAACAGACCCCGTGAAGGAGCTTTGACGGTTCTACCTGAGTCAGGGGCGTTTGTTCTGCCAAAATATTAGATTTCAGTTTCCAAATACGCCAACGGCAGCTTAAAAAAAAACGTTGCGCCCGGGGAGAATCGAATTTCCCGCCTCCACAACGTGAAGCCGCAGATTCTACCTATCGTCTATCCCTACAGATGGCGCATTCGCACAAAATAGACGGGTGCATTAAAAAACACACAGAGGAACACGAAAGCCTGCGATTCAAACATTTTTAGCTGGGGACAAGTTTTTAAATATCCTTTTTTATTTCGCATACAGACAAAAGTATGCTGCCGAGCTACTCTACGTCATGGTTGCCAGCATTAGTTTTGGGAGGGACACATGCGGCCCGTAGATCTAAATATTTCGATTTAAAAAGTTCTAGGGCGTTATCAGCAAAACCGTTTCTCGTCAAGGTGCTTTAAGTGATGCCCTTTCATTTGGGATGGAGAATATATCCTCGACAGGAATCGGTTGTCTGTCCCTTTAATAAAAGTTTGTGACTAACCAATTAACGAGCGTCACACAGACATGGGGTCGACTCAAGTTCCCATAAGTTTTCAGTTCGATCTCGGCATTGCGGCTGGAGAATGATGGGAGCGGAGCGCGCGCGCGTCATTTATACCCATACCTCGGAAAAGTTGGCGCGGCTCACTCAAACTCACTCACAATTTTTTTTTTCGTATCACCAGTCACTCAAACTCAGACTCAATGCTGAGCAGCACATCTGCGCTAACTCAACCTCAAACTCAGATTGAGCGCAAAACTCAAAATTCACTCGGACTCAAAACTCAAAATGTACTCAGAACTCAAAATGTACTCAAACTCAAAATGTACTCAAAACTAAAAAAAAATGTACTCAGAACTCAAACTGTACTCAAAACTCAAAATGTACTCAAATTCAAAATGGACTCAAAACTCAAAATGTACTCAAAACTAAAAATGTACTCAAACTAAAGTGTACTCAAAACGCAAAACTCAAAATGTACTCAAACTCAAAATGGACTCTCAAAACTCAAAATGTCCTCAAACTCAAAATGTACTCAAAACTCAAAATGTACTCAAACTCAAAATGGACTCAAAACTCAAAATGTACTCAAAACTAAAAATGTACTCAAACTAAAGTGTACTCAAAACTCAAAATCTACTCAAAACTCAAAATGTACTCAAACTCAAAATGAACTCTCAAAACCCAAAATGTACTCAAACTCAAAATGTACTGAAAACTCAAAATGTACTCAAACTCAAATTGTACTCAAACTCAAAATGGACTCAAAACTCAAAATGTACTCAGAACTCAAAATGTACTCACACTCAAAATGGACTCAAAACTCAAAATGTACTCAAAACTAAAAATGTACTCAAACTAAAATGTACTCACAACTCACAATGTACTCAAACTCAAAATGGACTCTCAAAACTCAAAATGTCCTCAAACTCAAAATGTACTCAAAACTCAAAATGTACTCAAACTCAAAATGGACTCAAAACTCAAAATGTACTCAAAACTAAAAATGTACTCAAACTAAAGTGTACTCAAAACTCAAAATCTACTCGAAACTCAAAATGTACTCAAACTCAAAATGGACTCTCAAAACTCAAAATGTACTCAAACTCAAAATGTACTCAAAACTCAAAATGTACTCAAACTCAAATTGTACTCAAACTCAAAATGGACTCAAAACTCAAAATGTACTAAGAACTCAAAATGTACTCAAAACTCAAAATGTACTCAAAACTCAAAATGAACTCAGAACTCAAAATGGGCTGAGAACTCAAAATGAATTCAGAACTCAAATGGCCTCACAACTCTCTCGTGCTAGGAATTTACTCGGGCTCAGATGGACTCTGATTTCATTAGCATTCAGTGTTTTCAAATTCACGCGTGGTAAAAATATGACGGGTGCAAATTCGGGAGCTCACACTCTTGCACTCGGCACGACATGACACCGTAGCTACTGTGAGGTCGGAAACAATTTTCGTTGAAGATTTATTACAGCTATACTTGCTGCCCATGATGACTAGCGCTGGTTGCAAGCAATTCTACGTATATATTGGATGCCAAACTCTTGATGTAGGCTCCGTGTTCGTGTTCATGACAGAGGCGGTCCAGACTCGATGGTGTGCTGGGTCCCTGGGTCGAAACAAGCAATATTGGGCGAGGGGACGTGCGATCACTGCTCCGTTCATTTACGTCGAAGCTGTTTGGGGTTACGATTCCGTGCATTCTTGCTCTGCATCCTGAAAAAACGCCTTGCGTCAAAGCGAACTGTCCCCGCGAATCTCTGAAGCGTGAGGCGTTCATGGATATGCCTTTTCTTTTTTAATTCGTAGCATTTTTTGCCGAGTACCCCCCTCCGCCTCCCCCCAGCAGGATCGTGTAACGCCCTACATTTACACAAAAATGCAGATATCACGGAAGTTCAACCTGTAATCATTATAAACGTAAATGTAGAGAATTGATCAAACTAAATGTTAAAAAAACTAAAAAATAATATGAAGAAAAAATATCGAAAATGGCGAACCGTGTAACACGGGAGTCATGGATAGTCTCAGATTGGGTTAAAATTCAGAGATGTGGCGCTAAAGAATGTGGGGTATCAAATTGAGGGTCTCGAGGAGGGAAATCACGTGGGATAAACAAAAAAGTGTCTCCTTGTTTGCGGAGGCACTTGTATTAGTTTGTATTAGCATTTGCTAGGTGGGATGAGCTCTCGTAGCTCGGAAAAGCACCACGGTATCGCTGTAAGCAATTACCACTACCGTACCCAGCTGTTAACTTCCATCATGCACGCGTGTGCGTGCATATCCAGAAATCTGGGACAGGAAGCTTCTAGTTCAGCTGGTTGGCACCACGTGGCGTCTCAACCTTCAAGATTTCAAACTTCCCGCGGTGACGTAATCGGTGATGCGGGAAATGAAAATTATAAGAAAAAGAATTCACGTTTCCAGCAGCGGGCTTTATCGCCGATCGCCTTTCCGTGTGTGGCCCTTTACTACACCTCCCGTTAAGCACACCGTCATGCCAGCACTGCTGGTGCTTTTGATAGCGACCGAGGCGACGTCGCTATCAAAGTGAAGTTACTTTTGGCACCGTCGGACGCCGTTTTTTGAGCTCTGCGGAAAATAAATGCGCCGGTAAAAACAAAAGAGGAGAGAAGGGAGGAGGAGCATTATCCTTTTTATTTGTTTCTCTGGGGGCTAGGATAGCTGCAATAGCCCGTCTTGCTCATGCGAACGGCCAGCGTGGGTTTCGGCGCAGGTCTAGACCAGTCGCTGTGAATAACTCGCCGTATATGTACGCATCAACTCCTTGAACATCATCGCCATCATCTTCATCACGTCATTAACTGGCGTAGCAAGTTAGGCATTTTAGCCCAGCTAACATCGCCAGACTTCATTAAAGATCGCTCTCTCTCTCTCTCGGCGCAATAAAATTTCTATCAAGAGAATTAGGTACTGACGACCGACCGAATTTATCGCCGGCCCGTTCAGATATCGAACTCGTGTTTGCTGATATCAAACCGTCCTCGTCGCAAGCCGAACCGGCCAAGCCGGCGGAGCAAAAGTCGAAAAAAAAAGTAATCAATGTACTCGGTAGGTACCAATAAGTAGTTGAAAAAGGTTCCGAGACCCTTCCGCCGCCCCCGACAGTAAGTTAGGAAGGAGAAAATTCCCCCGCATTTCCCCGAGGGGGAGAATGTGAAAGTGCGAATGCACGGTTGTCGGCCCGCTTGCGGCGCTTGCGCTCGGCCCCCGCAGCCCACCGCCTCGCCGCCTTCTCTTCCATCTCTTCCATCGGGTTTGTAGTATCACGTGTACACCACGCAGTTATCAAGCCGCTATAACGCCGCTGAGTCGCCAACGCACGCCGCTGACGACGTAGTTTGAATGCGTTAAAGATATAAGGCGCATCACTAACACTGATATCACCGTCGCGTCCGTGGCTTGGTCGGTAGAGCGTCGCGCTGCGGCCGCAAAGTCCTCGGATGGAAAACTGGCGCCGGATGCTGTTTCTTTTTTAAATATAGAGGAGCACTGCGGACGCCGCCGCCGCCGCCGCCGCCGCCGGCGGTGGATGGTTTGGGGTCGCTTATAAAGTGCATTCGCACTTAAAAACCTCAAATATCCAAATTGTAGCGTCCGCACCATCCGGCCAAAAACCGGCTACGAGTAGGGCGCGACCAAGGGTGGGGTAGGCGGGCAGACGTAAAGTTGAATAACTCGGCAACCCTAGGGCCTACAGAAACGTATAACCACTCGTTGCGGCCGGCAGAGCAAGGGTTACCATTCTTTAAGGTTCGGACCCATAGTGCCTAAGATAAGCAGGATAAACGCACAGGCGGCGTTGGCAGGATTCACAGACGGAAAGTCGAGCGTCCTGACGTCACGGGACTATTTACAGTGGGGCTCCTCGATTTACCGTCTCGGACTCACCACGGACTCCCCGAGCAACAATCCGGCATTCATTTTTCATATGCATTCCTATGGCATGGAGAATCTTCGGACTACCTGCGGACTATCCTCGGTGAGTCCGAGGCGGTAAATCGAAGAGTCCCAGTGTTTCCAGCTCTTTCGAAAGAAACAAAGAGGTAGGAGGAAGCGATCGGCGGAGAATGAGGGGTACTTTTATCGCTCGTGACATACCTAATACCGAACGTAGGGCAATAATTACAACGGCAATGCGTTTCTACATTGATTCCTTGAGGCATAGGAGCCTTGCGTTAGAGCTTGCCAGCAATTTCCAACACTTGCACCACTAACCTGCGGGTAATACAGAGCGCCCAAGCGCAGGCTCTGCGTGCGTGTCTTGGTTTGCCGCGTTGTGCATCAACAGTGGGCACCATTTTCATCGCTCAGGAACACCCAATAGCAACGTAAGTGGCTACTGAAACACTACGCCTGTACATCAGGCTCCTCACGAGGCTGCCTTCTCACCATCTGGCGCAGCTTCCTTAAAATAGACCACGATCTACTTTTTCAGCGGTTATCACAACGCACAGGGCTGCAATCACTTCAAGGTACGCCCCTGCGGGAACACCGTCCTCCCCGTCGTGGTGCCTGGCACAACCTGAGATTCGCCTCAGTGTTCCGGGGATTCGAAAAAAAGCCGACTTGTCACCATTGGCCCTTCAACAGCTTTCTCTGCTGTTACTGCATGAACGGTACAACGACCGGAAACATGTGTACACGGATGGCTCAGTAACGTCATCCAGTTCGGCAGGTGCGATGTTTGTGCCAGCAGATTTTGCCACAACTAGATTCCGCGTTTGCCATACCACGAGCTCGAGCAGAACTTGCAGCCATTCGTGAGGCTCTTGATCATGTCATCGGAGCTACTCATCAAAATTGGGCGATCTTCTCGGATTCCAAGGCTGCCTTACAGAGCTTACGCGCAGCCCTGCGCTACGGCCCCCTACACCAACTGGTGACAGAGATAAGAGAAAAATTCCATCAAGCCATCACAGCCGGCCATGACGTAATATTCCAGTGGCTTCCACGTCACTTCGGAGTCATCGGTAACGTGTTGGCGGGTGAAGCTGCCCGTACAGGCCATGAGAGCGACCGCACCATTCTGCTTCCGCTTTCAAGGACCGATACCGCCACGACACTTCGCTCCTTTGCACGCAAGATTACCATGCAGCAATGGAGCACACCGGACTTCTCGAATCCCCGTCTGTATATTCAGGATCCTCTTCTTCAGCGCCGTATTCCGTATGGGCTGTCTCGGCCCCAGTCAACTTTACTTTGTAGACTGTGGTTGGGAGTGGCCTTCACGAAAGCCTACTCCTTCCTCATCGGAATGGCCAGCAGCGCCCACTGTGACGCCTGTGGGGCGGAAGAGACTATAGAACATGTGCTGTGTCGCTGCCCCGAATACTCGACGGAGACGAGCGTGCTTGCCACCGCGCTCAGCCGATTGGACAATCGGCCATTTACAGTGGGAACTCGGTCTTTACCATCGATCTCGGTCTTTACCTCGGTCTTTACATCGGTCTTTACCATCGACATCGCAGAAGGCGACGAAAGCCCTCTTACAATTACTGAGTGAAACGAACTTGCGTGAAAGACTATAGTGCCCGAAACGGGACTAGAGAGCGCGCGTTCCCACTCCTATCTCTTCCTCTTCTCCCGTCCTTTTATTCCCTGAGCACCATTCCCCCAGTGCAGGGTAGCAAACCGGGATCTACACCTGGTTAACCTCCCGGCCTTTCCTTTCTTTCTTCTTCTTCCTCTACAGGGTTTTTGTAATTTCCTAGAAAAGTGCTTCTCGGTCCATGTAAGTCTGCTTGCGTGATTTGAAGAGAGAGAGAGAGAACAACTTCATTGAATGGCTTGCAGTCGGTTAAGATGTCTCCCCACTGGGAAGACGGGTCTTCACCGCGACGCGGCCATCACGTCTATCTCGGGCGCCGTGCTCCTCGAGGCCTTGCTCACTCGCTACTCCTTCGGGTCAAGAGGGCCGCCGCCCCCTTCCTGGGGGTGCTTCCCCCCTTCCCCTCAGTTTCGCTCGGTCGCTGCCTTTCCACAGCTGCCGAGACCTGCTGCACGGCCTGAAGCTGTGCTTCTCGATCGTAGGTCTTCAACGCCGTCTCAATTTGCGGCGGAAGCGTCGTCATCTTGCTGGCCTCTCTTGGGTTCACTCTGCAGTCCCACAGGATGTGAGCCGCGGTGGCTCTCTCCTTCGCACACAGTTTACTCACATCACTTTCATAAACACTGGGGCACACGTAACTAGCTAGCACGGGGGTAAGTAAGGACCCCGTGGAGCTGTCTACTTATCAAAAACTTCGTTACTGCAATATCGTGTTTGCATCCCTTCCTTGACTTTCATTCCTTCGTCTTTTGGCGCGAATAACTACAACAGACAACTGCGACACTTCCAGCCCCACCTTCCGCATAATCGTAGCTCTCCGTGGCTAGTGTGCACATTCTCTACTCACGTGTCACGCGAGTTGGCGTCAGTGAGCACGTCCTAGGCTAACTCTTGTTCCTCGCCTTGCAACGTGTTGTGGTAGCGCGGTGGACGTTGATTCGCGAAGAATGCAGTACCTGCATAATATACCAGATCTTCGTACAAAGAATAAGTTACATGTAATGGCCCTTGCAAAAATGGACAACCTTGCCCCCTTCCATTTCTCGGCCTTCTCCCTCAACGCCTGTGTCTGGCTACGCCAGTATGGTTCGCTATCCCTGTAATATTCCAGTTCAACGCCCAAGTACTTCACTGGAGTGGTGACCCAACTAATATTAGCAAAGGCTGGCGGTGTTGATGACCATTCCCCATGCCAATATCCTTTGCACTTTGCCCAGTTCACAAAACTACCCGTCACCATGCCAAACATTCTGACCGTGTCAACTACCAATTGAATGAACGCTTTCTTCGTTCATACAAAAAACAGCCACGTCGTCTGCGTAAGCCAAAAGTTTGACTTCCGACTCATGTAGTCTGAAACCTTCGATGGCACCATTGCTGATTATACTCATACACGGGGCTTCGATGTATATGCAAAACAATAGGGGGCTGAGGGGGCAGCTTTGGCGCACCGAACGCCATAGCTCGGCAAAACTGGATGCCACTCACTCACACTCAAAAAAATATATTTATCCTAACGCACTCACTCGCACTCGCTCTCGCCACTCCACCCTCACCACGCGCACTCACTCGCGCTCACGCTGGCCATTTGTCTTCACCACTCACACTCACTCGCGCTCGCGCTCACCACTCAGCGTCACCACTCGCACTCATCCGCGCTCACGCTCACCACTCGCATTCACCGCTTACACTCCCTCGCACTCGCACTCACCCCTTGCAATGGCCACTCACACTCACTCGCAATCACCACTCGCTTCCTCCACATGATCACCCACTCACGCTCATTCACAACCACCGCTAATTCACGTTCCAACTAACTTTGTTTTTTTACAGCACGGGAGTTTTAACTTCGCCCTTATTGTAAACCAGATGAATCGCTCCATTTTGCGGAGACCTTCAATGCGGCCCTATTGACACAGACACAACTATGTTACGTGAAGCGAGAAAAAAATTGGGTGTTTTAAGAGATAAGCTTCACATTGGCTGTGAGGCATGCCGCAAAACAATCATTAACTCCAACCAACGTGATCCAAATGACAAAAAAAAATGCCTGTATTGAGAGAATTAAACCTCGAAGCTTTCTTCCGTGCAACCTGAGTCAAAGTCACAGTTAAAATAGAAACTGATTCAACAGTGTTCGGATGGCGGAATCGGATAGACATCGGCTTCAAATCGCGGGAAACCCAGGTTCAATCCTCACCAAGGGAAAGGTTTTTCTTGAAGCGCTTGATGTGCCTTCGCTTGACATCATCATCGTTTTCTGAAACCCACTTTGTAAGGTTCGCTTTTCTACATGAATTTTACTCAGGCTCCCACGCCATCAGCGAGGAATAAAAAGCTTCACATAAAAAAATGGCGAAGTTTGCACTAAGTTGCGCAAGGCTTACACCACAACGAAGCTGGATGATTTCTTTCTGTGTGGGCACTCTCTTTCGATGTAAGAACCACGACGCATTGCATTAGGTTTGAAATTGTTTATTTACATGTTGCATAGTCGCTTTTCACTGCGGTAGTAGTAGTCATTGTCATATCCATCTATACCATTGTTCATGCATGACTGGCGGGTCCATGTCGTTTTGTCCGCAGGTGAAACCGACTTCACGAACTGGGCGTCTGTAGCGCGAGCTTCCTTGTGTACCCCCTTTGAGGCGCCGACGTACGTGAACTGTTGTCTTCGCATTTTTTTTGCGAGCGCCGTGTGCAAGCCAGGACGACGCCGGGCGCTCCTTGTGAGACGCTTGCTCGTACGCTCGGTAAACAGCCGGAGTAACTATGACAGTTTTTTTGATGACGCCGCACACCGCACACATTACACAAAGTTTTTTTGATGACGCCGCACACCGCACACATTACGGTCAGCAACAACAGCCTCACTGTTAAAATCACGCTGAAAAAGGAGCAACACGTAACCTCCCAAATCGGCAATGCAGCTGCTAAGCGCAACAGCTACAAAATATTTCTCTTGGCGGCAGTCTTTCAGTTTTAACGGCCGACTCCAAGCAGTGGCGTCTGCTACTTTGCTAGGCCGGTTATTGCACCCTCAATACATAAAAATGAATTTCGCCTTCGTTTTGTAGAGTGCGCTTTAGGTTGCATGGTGAAAAAAACACGAAGTGGACATTGTGAGCGCTACTGTAAATTGATTTATTACAAAGTACATTATTTCCTTCGAGACCAGTCGGAAGGGTTACAAGATACAAATAGAATGGGTGGAGGGGCAAGTGTAGGAAAACGTTTCACTATAACTCACAGGTGACTCAAAGCATCATAACTCAAAGCATCATAAGCTGGTAAAAGGCACGTTTCCTTTGTTTTAATTTTTTAGTAGCAGTGTATTCTCTGCAGGACGCTTTATGGTTTAACACGCCGAAACTACGCAGGTTGTGAGGCGCGCTGTAGCGGAGGGCTCCGAATAAATTTTTACCACTTGGGGATCTTTAACGTGCGCCTCATCTCGAAAAAACAGGCGTTCTTGCTTTTCGCCTTCCCCAGAAAAGCGCCCGTCGGGGCCGAGAATCTAACCCGCGTACCTGGCGCCTTTTCTTTCCATGTGTCAACTCTCTGTAAGCTGCGTTTCATTAGGTCCATTTTAGGGGCGGTCAGAATTACCGAGCATGAGTGCATGTATGCGCTCTGCTCGCTTCATATGTGATAGACTTCCTAAGCTTCTTATTGAGGCATCTTGTTGTCCCTCATGATGTCCATGCAAATATTGTACTGGTAATAAATTAGCTGATAACTGCGTTTGTGCTGTACCCTTGGTTCGGGTGATCTCACTAATTATGTGTACCATAAAACCTAAAACGCAGCCCACAATAATACGAACCCAACTGGACCTCTCCTTGCCACTGCTGACACTTCTTTCACAATTGTTATTCCCCTCGCCACCACCGATTTCTCTTTCACAAGCTTCGAAATCAGCTGATAACGGCGGTAGCACCCTTATCAGGCGTTACCTGAGCAACTTGCCGGCTTTGAACGCCAACGTGAGCCGATAATGTTTCAGCATGAGAGGCTTTCAGCGCGACATTTTCGCCCGTGTATTTTATGCCTAAGCACGCGGCCATCACCGATTGCCGGGTTATGCGTGCACTGGGTGGTGTGAAACAGAGTTTCTTACATTATACACTAGAGAGGAATCTGGCGCTAGCGTTTATGCGGCTCACATCAAGGCCGTCTGTGTCGTCATGGGCCGCCATTATACATCGAGCTCGCCTTTGTTTCATTATTGGCTTGGAGTGAAACGTTTTAGTGACCGCAAATTTAAACAAAGTGCCACAAAACGCGAAGAATATATGGCAATTATGCAAGTGTAAAATAAAAACAGGCTGTTTTAAAACTAAGGAATAAGAAGCAAAGCGTATTTTTGTCGGAACGGTTGTGCCTGCTATTCCGCAGTCCAAGGTTGTAGTTACGAACAAGGTTAATATTTGGGGGAGGGGGGGGGGGGGGCAACTCAACTCATTAGAGGCTCTTATTTTATTATTTTACCATTATTGCAAATATTAGGTTGCTTGAAGAGTTCGGAAAGTTTTTTGGAGCGTGCCTATTACAACGTTGCCTTAGTGGTGAACCGGAGCACCGAGGGCCAACTAGTTTAACAAGAAAAAAGAAAACGTGGCGTTAAAGAGTCGTGCACGATGACAAGATAGGACGCATACAAGCGCCCGTATCTGTAGTATCTTTGCTGTCGTATCTTGTCTTCGTCGAAGTACGTTTTGTTTATTCTTTTCGTCGGCTACAAATTTCGCGGCGGCATATCACCCACTCAGTCATGCGTCCTTCGATTGCGGCATGAGCAACGTCAGGTGCGATCACGCACTGCCTGCTGTTTCATCGAATACGGCTACCACACAACAGGGAGGATTTTGGCTTCCTTGTAGCTTATAAACGTGTTAATGCACAGTGAAGAGAGCAAATCCCGAAAACCGCTTAAGAATCCAATTGTCATGCCAAGCCCAAGCCAAAAAAGGGGGGCTTCCCATGACCCCCCCCCCGACGACATGGCTTACGGGGCGGTGTTTCCTCTCTAGTATACTTACTAACGAACTCTATGGTGTGAACGAAGGGGGGCGTGCATGCATAGCTAGTCTTCATACCGCTACCGATGACATGCGCGTTGTGCTGGCGGGAAATTTAAACGTGGAATCCTCGCGGCTCAATTCGACTTGTCAGCTGTACTGAATGCGCCATTCGTCACACCACACAGGGGTCACAGTACCTCTCCGCTAGTCTACGACGATCTACATACAGTGCAAAAAATATGAGAAACACTAGACTGCGAAGAACTTTCAGCAAATCAGCTGACCACAACGCTAAATACGAAAATAAAACACCAGAAGCAATTTCGCTTTCATAGCTAGCAGGTTGGCGACTGTGAACGGACAGAATGAAAAAAGCGAAATGCGGAAGCCCAGGTCCCAATTTCCACTTGGGCAGGCAAATTCACAAGCGTAATGGTAAATGACGGTCGATGACAACAGAGCAGCACGAACAGCGAGTATCTTAATTTTCGCTATCTGAAGATATGAAATATATATTTCACAAAATGCACGCAACAGTAACGATTGGAACTCCGTGATTCGGTAAGGCGAATGAGGAGTCATACATAACGCACGATTTTTGTGAATGTGCACGAACGGATACACAAACTTCAGAGGGAGACAGGGAACTAATGGAAGGGATGCAATCGGCGAGTCAGCATGGCAAATACTATGTGAGGTTATGCTAAAGCGAGGTTACTTCGTTTGCTTGCGAAAGGTACGCACATCGGGGTATATGAGTCAATGCAACATTCACGCAACATAACGAAACGTAAACATTTTGGTAAAGTTTGCAATAAATCAGCAGCGGTAAAGTTTTCAGGTGTGTCAAACACCCAGACAGCAGCAAATAACATGCCTCAAGGCAAGCACCCTAACTGACGTAGAAGGATGTGTGACGCCAAGTCCGCGTGAAAGCGAGTATCATAACAGAGCGCCGCCGTAACAAGTATAGGCAAATACTGATACGTTCAATACGCAAAGGCATCGAAAATGAGCTACTGCTTCCACAACACGCAACTCGGCAATCCGAACCGTTTCGCCATCCTGATACGCGAATCAGTGAGAATCTGCGATACCTTTTCAAACAAATACGGGCACTCGCAATTTGCGCTTCAGAACTGCCGGCCATTTGACAGCTGCAGCAAGCCGGCCAATTATGTACACCAAGTACTACGGCACTAGACCACGGTGCTTCCTTATGCCTCCATCGCAGCGCTCAGCGGTCGTGAAGTGCAATCGCTTTGTTGCGACGACATTACCGACACTAATTCCAACACAAAACGCTGCGAGCCAGAAACATCATTCGGCGAGAGTGTGCGCAACAGCCCCTCAATGAGTTATGACGGTGAGAGTATCAGTGAATTATGGCGTCAGACGTCCATCCAAACCGTATTCCCAAATCAACAGGTCACTGGAGAGTTGATTCCACGGTGCCTTAATTATAAAAAAGAGTACCCACATATTCCCGAGGCTAAAGGCAGTCGTTCTATTAACTATGCGTACGAGTGGATATCGCCAGCAGCAATTACCACAGAAAGCGGCTCCTGCGACGAATGCCAACAGCGAGTGATGCTCACCGCGGTAAGCCCCGCACTTCGTGCAAGAAGCGGGCGTTCACTCGCCACTCACTCATGAATGGTGAGCGGGGCTCGCCTCGAGTGGAACTCGCACTCGCGAGTGGTGAGTGGGATTCACCGCGTGTGGCTTTTGCATTCGCGAGTGCTTAGCTGGGCTCGCAGCGAGTGGAACTCGCACTCACGAGTGGCAAATGAGGCTCACCGACTCGCGAGTGGTGAGTGGGGCTCAACGCGAGTGGAACTCGCACTCACGAGTGGTGAGTGGGGCTCACCACGAGTGGAACCCGCACTCGCGAGTGGTTAGTGGGGTTCACCGCGAGTGGCTTTCGCACTCGCGAGTGCTGAGCGGTGCTCACCGCGAGTGGAACTTGCACTCACGAGTGACGAGTTCCACTCGCCGCGAGTGGCGCTCGCACTCGCGAATGCTCGGCGTGGCCCGCTGCGAGTGGAACTCGCACTCGCGAGTGGTGAACGGGGCTCACCCTGAGTGGCGCTCGCACTCACTCGCACTCGCACTCACCAGACCAAAACGACGGTGAGGCTCACTCACCACTCACTCGTGAGTGGTGAGGGGGGGGGGTGTGAGTGCACTCGTGAGTCAGTTTGCCGACCTATGCCGAACTTTTCATTTCAATTGGGGCTCCCAACGTTTTGTTCATGATCAGCCGCGTAGTGCAATTGCGGTACGCCCGAGCGACGCCCTCTTTAATTACAAATCCAACGTTCACATGGTCCAAAATACAAAACAATGTCTCGTGTGACACACAATCAAACGCCTTTTCAAAGTCAATCTGCAGGACTGCACCCCCCGTGTGCAGGGCGTCGCAGCACTCGAGGACACCTTGCTTTATGGCTTCACCGGGTATTTGCAGTGTTCGTTTGGGCTTCTTCATGGGAGAGGTGCAGCAGAACAAACCTGTTTCGGAGAGTCCGAGATGGTGGCTTGGGGCTGGCGCACCTGTATGTGCGACAGCTGGTAAACCGGGTTTTGTTTTTGCGAGATGTTCGTGACCCGTTACTGCAAAGTGTCATGCAAGTACGGCTGGCGCGCGCTATGCCGGAATATGTAGTATCAACATGGTGCATGCCAGGTGGCGTGTATAGGTATTTGAAGGAAATAGTTATGACGGCCCATTTTCTATTCGCACGTTTATCTGACGGGTACCTGTCCTCTGTGACACGCAAAAAACAGTATAAGGACATTTGCGATGTTGTTTTCCCCGTCCCTATGTGTAGATATAATTACCGTGCTGGGCCAGGCCAAAATGTGCTAAAGCGCGTCAAAAGAATGGAGGTTCACCCTGGAGTGGAAACCGTTTTCTTCAAATTACACACAGGCACCTTGTCTGTTGGAACCTGGATGTAGAATAGAGGGATATTTGTGCCATGGGGAACTCAGTGTTCAATTTGTAAACAGCCAGAAATGATAGAGCACGTTTTTCTGCATTGTTGTGCCGCGGTATAGGACCCTTCATAAAGATTTCCCGCTGAGCCCCCATGGCATACGCTATCTAGCGGTAGAAAACGAGGAGGGGGCGCCCTTGTACCTCGTTATGTTGGTGGCCTTGCATAGCATACGGTGCTCGCGCATGGCCTGGCTCCACGGTGATCTGGACGCCCGCCCTACGCGGCAGTATATTCGTGAGTCCATATCCCAGTACGTAGAAGTCCAGAAGCGCAAGGCATGCGCTCCTGAGTGGCTGTCAAGGATAGAACCCTTGATTACTCTTAGGGAATTTTAGAGAGACATCAGCTTTCATAGGTAGGTGGCTTGTCGCTCGAGTTGCTCATGTAAATCAGTTCGTTTTGTGTTTCTGTGTTGTGTCGAAGACCGGCATTAAAGAAAAATCCCGTCATTTCCACGAAGTGAATGATGATGAGAGGGGCGAAGCTAAAATGCTTATCGGTAAAACCGTGAAACATTCGCCCGCACATCATATAAAGACTCGACACGTCAAGCTTACCACCGCTCCGTTGACAAGCCCGTCGACGACGTCGATGTTTGTGGTGATTATGTAGGGCTTGTTTGGGACGATGAAAATCTCCATGGGTAAGTTGGCGAATTCGGTGTGTGACATTTTAGCCACCTTGGCCATCGCCTTCTGGAGACCGTCTTGTGTCGCGCACCCCCGGTACGTGTCTTGAGCTCGCAGGCGACGATCGACAACGTCTTCTTCTTCCTCTCCTCCTTGTTGGGTAGCAACGAACGCGTTGAACGTTTTGACCTCTTCGGCCAATCTTTGGTTGGCCAATCCCTAGTGGCCCTGCCAATCCCTGCCACAATCATCATTAATGTGCCGGATACAGCAGCAACGAGGGACGGGACAGGGCCCGAGCAAGAGGAGCTTCGCCCCTAAAAAAAAATTGTGGTAGCGTGGTGGTAACGCACTCAGCTCATACTCCGGAGACCCAGGTTCGATTCCCACTCGCACTGAAATGCGTTATTTATTTACTCTTTTCGTAGGCGTTCCGGTGTCCGCCCCCTAGGCGAGACAAACTACGCCTGTTGGTGGCTTTTCCTTTTCCTAAGTACAATAAATACATACATACTCTTTTCAGCTGCGTCCGTATTCTGAGCGGGATGATAACAACAACTTCACCAACAGCAACGCCGATTGTTCGCACAATGGGGCACTTCAGGCCTTCGCCTTTAAAAATCGCCAGTTGGACATAGAGCTACGGAGAATTCGTGGGGAAGTTTTGGCTTTGCCGTAAAGCGTATTGTGTGTACTTTCGTCTATTGACGCCGTACACGATTGAGTTATTTGTGATGGAGAGGGGTATTGGTATACAGTTTCACTCAAAGGCTAAAACGATTCTTTGCGGCGCCGCTTTTCTGATGGAGGCGAAAAGCAAAAACGCCCGAGTGTACGAGATTTCGGCGCACGTTAAAGATCTCCACGTGGTCAAAATTAATCCGGAGCCCTCCACTACGGCGCGCCTCATCGCCTGCGTTGCGTCGGCGCGTTAAACCCCACAATCAATCAATCAATCAATCAATCAATCAATCAATCAATCAATCAATCAATCAATCAATAAAACGATTCTTTCAGAGATCCTTCGAAGTAATTTTATGTCTTCGAGGTTAATGTCTTCGACGTAATTTCGGACTTCGTTCTAAACTATACCTACGGAGGCCAATCTAGATTTGGCTAAAACAACGGCTTTAACCGTGTACTCAGTATGTGTTATACCCATTGTTATGCGTACTGACACACCCGGGCATGGCCGGGAACTACGGCTAGTTTATCGTAAGCTGCTGTGAGCGCACAGCAGTATCTCAGAAACTTGTGCTCGTACCTTTTCTTGTTACTGCCTGTTTGTTTCTTTCAAGAAATCCTCATCCCACGTGGCCTCTTCCGCCTTAAGGAGCCAACCAGCTTCAACTTGAAGGGTTTATTTTCAAGATGTCCCAAGCCTCGAATATCCCACCCTCTACTCCCACTTCCCCCACTTGACCTAGCGTCTTCCTAATGTAATAAAGGCTATCTCCTCCTCCTCCTTCAAGAAATAATGAAAATCGCCACGGGCTACCAGCTGTGTCGTGCAGCACCCAAAGAGCAGCTGCGATGAAGATAAAAAAATTGATGAGCCAATCCACTCTGTGAAGGTGAATGACCAGCGAAGCTTAGCGCGCAATGCGTAGTTTTTCCAATTTTATTTCAGTTATATTATAATTATTTATTTATTTATTCATTTATACTACCCGCCGCGGTGGCTCAGTGGCTGAGGCTTTTCGCTGCTGAGCACGAGGTCGCGGGTTCGATTCCCGGCCGCGGCGGCCGCTTTTCTGATGGAGGCGAAAAGCAAAAACGCCTGTGTGTACGAGATTTCGGCGCACGTTAACGATCCCCAGGTGGTCAAAATTAATCCGGAGCCCTCCACTACGGCGCGCCTCATCGCCTGCGTTGCGTCGGCGCGTTAAACACCCACAATCAATCAATAAATCTATTCATTTGTACTCATTTCCAATTTGTTTTTATTTTCATTTATTTTATACTATGCTTTATTTATTTACACTCATCTTTTACTTGTCTTTTTCCTCATTTTCATTTGTGTTCACATTATTTATGGATGTACTTTTCTTTTATATCTTTTCATTGTTTTATGCACGTATTTTCATTTATTTTGATATATTTTTATTTATTTCTTTAATGAATGTCTTATTTTATTTTTTAAACTTACTTTTATTTTTTAATCTTTATTATTTATTACTTTATAATTTAATTTTGTTCATTGATTTGTTTTTAATAGTTAAGCTTCGCCTTTAAGGGTGGAACGCGAAAGCGTTAGCGCTCTCCCTTTGTACATTTTTTGCTAAGAACGCGTCGCAGTCAATGGGCGCGCTACATTTCTGTGTATTTCATTTCTTATGCGCGCCCGCTCGCTATCATTTTCGTTGAAGTTTTACGGCGCCCAGCGTCACGGCGCACGCGCAAGGCGAACCCGCTGGCTCGTGCGTGCAGAAGGCGACACACCGCGATAATCATTTTCCGATGGCGCGTGCCGTACGACGCACATTTTGGCGTCGTGTGGCGTCGTAAAAAAACATTTGGCGTGTTAAGTACCTTGTATACATTTGCGGTAAATGTGAAGTAAAGGGGGTGCCAGGGAAGGGGGCGTGGCATACATCTGGTAGGATCCTGTTTCTCGTCCGTCACCTTCCGTTAACTAAAATGCATGGGTTTATCCCATGCTATGCTGAACTCGCCTGTCTAGACCTAAACGTAAACGGTGAGGTTGAGGTGCTATCGAGAAAATTCATTTCATTTTGGGTGACGTAGGAGCTGGCGAGGTCGTATTCCCCTCTGCGTAGCCTACACTCAATGTACGTAAAACAAACCCAATGCTCTCTGCGAAGTCCATCCTTCTGTGCATGTGAAAAATTTAAAAGTTTTGTATCCCACGTTTCTTTTGCTTTATGTGGGGGCTTAAAAACCATCTTACGTGGGGCATTTTGGTGGATGGAGGTGCATTTATTAGTAAAACGAGGCTGGACTTTACATATTTGCACTATTTTCTGTAGGGACTTGTATTGTTCCCCTTATACTGTCCCGCAGCCAGGAACGACGCAAGGTTTTTGAAGAAGTACCGTTTATTTGGAGCGAACGTTTGCTCCCTAATAAATCAAAAAAAGAAACACAAATGTCGACAGTGAACAAAGTGGAATGCACAGTCGAGCGTCGGCGAATTGAATGTCAAGGCGTATGTTCAGCCCGATTTTAGCGATAGGTGCTCCTTTCCGCAAACGTCGGTTAAGACCGAGAACACTATAGATTAAACGAGAAGGTTCAAGTATAGCGACCACAAGCAACACATGTTTCCTATCAAAATAAGATTGCCGGTGTGGCGTACAAAAGGAGGAGGACGACACCCGCGCTTCACTTAACACAAAACAGATAGCTGGGCGCGGCCAGGAGCTAGCACCAAAACATAAGCACAAAAATCAGATCGGCGTTGTTCTCGGCAGTATAGTTTTTTGTAGTAAATTACCAAACCCGAATGTCAGGAGCCTTTGAAACCCATGTGCCATTGAAACCCAATTATGATAAAAATTCGGCCGAAATCGCAATTAAGATGCGAAGACTGAGGAGACAGCGGACCTGGTGGTCGACACTAGCTTAAGCTTGGCTTTTCTTAGGTCTGCCCATTCACTTCAACTCAGCCAAAGTCCAAAGCCAACGCCCACTCTACAAACCGCGCTGCTGAGCACGAGGTCGCGGGTTCGATTCCCGGCCGCGGAGGCCGCTTTTCTGATGGAGGCGAAAAGCAAAAACGCCCGTGTGTACGAGATTTCGGAGCACGATAAAGATCCCCAGGTGGTCCAAATTAATCCGGAGCCCTCCACTACGGCGCGCCTCATCGCCTGCATTGCGTCGGCGCGTTAAACCCTACAATCAAATCAAATCACTCTACAAACCCAAAGGAAGTGCTGAGCGCCAAGAATGCGATGATAGCGTAATCGGATAGACGCCGGCTTCATGAAGCCAGGGACCCATTTTCATTCCGACCACGAGAAGCGTTTTTTTTTTCTTGAGGCGCGCACTCCCCACACCTACTCGTCGGCTCCTCGCCTCCTCGCCATTTTCTCTGACAGTTCTTAGCCTAGCACTTTCCTCCTCTCCACTTTGCTGCACCGAGTTTTTGAGCGACGCCAGAAACGGATGAAACTCGCAAGCTTAAACAGCTCAGCTGTTTAAAAAGTGAAGGCGATGTTAGATCGCCCGCAGCTGCTCTTGCTTCAGCTTCTGGTTATCATACACGCGCTAAATGCGGAATGCGTGCCTTGACACGCTCCGAACCAATATATCGGGGGAAGTACTGTCCATTATTAGCGATAGTCATTATTGCATTGTTGTATTCACTGCTACGTCAGCAACCTGATTGGTGCCCGCCACAGCTTTCCGAGAGTCAGGGTTCTGTGGGGCTGGTGTGCACCTGTTCTGCTCACGTGCCATCACGTTCAGGTGTCACGCGGTACACACTGTGCTACAACTTTTGCGGTTCAATTCACATTTTAGAGGGCAGATCTTATGCGTCCGCTCCAGGGGTTTGTCAGCGTAGGCGTCGGCATCGGCATTGGCGTCTGTGTAACCGAGAGAACGAAGAGGACACCGAAGATAAACTGGTGGCGCGAGACGCCGCGTGTCGAGAGAACGAAGAGGACACCGAAGCGAGGCAAGCGGCATCGCGAGCCACCGTGTGTCGAGAGAAGAGGACGCCGCTGATAGGAAAGCTGTAGCGCGTGCCGTTGTGTGTTCGCCACGAGCCGCCGTGTGTCGAAAGAAGAGGACACTGGAGAGAGGAAAGCTTTAGCGCATGCCGTTGTGTGTTCGCCGATGACGCGATCACTAATGCGTAGCACGTCCACCGATACCAATGTGGAAACAAAGCGCAGCATAACAGGAGGTGTCTGCGGCGCGGCTGTGGACCGCACCCACTCGCTGGCTCCGGCGATGTCCGGATTAGCGTGGCAGTCGCACCGCGAAGGAGAAATATGTGAAGAATAAAAGTGGTCTGTAACCATACATATACGTCTGTCCGAAATTATTTGCCTCAACATATTTTGAATAGTCGAGCCAGCTAAACAGCTGCGCTCACATTTCGCATTAGGGAGTATCGTAATCGTCAGCCATTTTTTTGTAAATTTTGTGAAGTGGGCACATAAGCCCCTTAAAGCTCTCGATTCGTGGCCAATGCCCCAAGCGGGTATGTGGCATGAAGAAAGGATTAACAAGTTTTGTTCCACCGCTGGCAAACTGCGGAAATGGTGTGGTTGGTAACGCGCTTTCTACGGCGCTGGAAGCCCGAGTTGAAATCCGATCGGAAGACAAGTGTTTTTTATTTATTTACTCTTTACAGCGGCAGCCCTTTTCTGTACCGAACAACTACAACCGCACTTTTTCGCAGAATGGGGCACTTAAAGCTTTCGCCCTCGAAAGCGTTGAGAAGAAGGATGGGCCTGCGCCGGAGTGGAATGATAAATGATTCCGGCCCAGGTGATAAGGGCCCAAGTGATAAGGGCCGGACCCTTTCTCGAGCGACGCTGCTTGACGATGACGTTTTTTGGGGGTAGGGGTTTTGATTGATTGATTGTGGGGTTTAACGCGCCGACGCAACGTAGGCGATGAGGCGCGCCGTAGTGGAGGGCTCCGGATTAATTTTGACCACCTGGGGATCTTTATCGTGCGCCGAAATCTCGTACACACGGGCGTTTTTGCTTTTCGCCTCCATCAGAAAAGCGGCCGCCGCGGCCGGGAATCCAACCCGCGACCTCGTGCTCAGCAGCGCAACGCCTTAGCCACTGAGCCACCGCGGCGGGTAGGGGTTGGGAAGTGGGGGGGGGGGGGGGGGGGGGGGGGTAGGGGTGCTGGGAGCGGTTTCAAAATCTGATTCCTCCTGACTGTGAGGTGTGAGGGCTGTGCGACGTGGTTGTTTGCCACTTGCCCGTTCAGCGAAATTTAATGAAAACCCCCTCGGACTGCGGCACATTAGCTTTACTATCGACAGCGGAACCTAACATTCAGAATAAAAAAAAACTGAGATTGAAACGCGTGACAGCAGCGTTGAAGCTAACAAAGGCTTGTGTAGAGGCTAGTTGGTATGGCCTGGAATTCAAATTTAGCGTGCGTTGTATCCTTGGACGAATGACATGTAGGAACAGTGGGACAGACAAATAACACGCATATCGCCTTTTGTTCCGAAGGCGCAGAACCTACCACGTAAATATTGTGCCTGCCTGCCACATTTTTCAGTGTGTGGGAAACTCTGTGCACGTACGGGAGCACTACCTGGGACTTTTCTGTGTAGTTTCGCTTTTCCTTTCGGTTTGTCATGAATTTTTCTGAGGCACTTTTAGCCACGGAAACCACCCCCTGCTTCGTGTATCCGCTGGACCTAAGGCGCTCAGCTTGAAAGCTCAAACTTCAAGAACAATGCCCCAGAAAAATTTATGACCAAAATAAAGCGAAACCATATAAAAAAGCCCTCGTAGTGCTCTTGTACGCTCACAGAGTTTCGCACATACTGAAAAAAGTGGCAGGCAGGCACAATCTTTACGTGGTATGTTCTGCGCATTCGAAACTAAAGGCGATCTTCAAAAAAGTAAATTCGCTGAAGGAAACCACGCAAAACGTGCTATGGTCTCGTGGCTAAAACAAGTCAGCGAATTCGTCGAATTCGCAGTTCGCGTTGTTTATAAAATTCTCTTTTCATGTGGCGCATCTTACATCGGCCAAATTGGCCGGTGTTTGAATGATAGACTTCGAGCGCAACAACGCTTGCAAACAACTGCAATCGCCGGTCCATATAGCTGCCCACTGTGCTAGGTGTGGATGCGCGGCTGGCCATGCAACTGAGCTGTCATGCTCTCGGGACCAGAGAGTGAGGGAGGTGGCAGAGGCTGTTAATTAATATGTTCTCGGAGGCACATGGCGAATGTGTTAAGCGTGCCGACAATAGCGCGCACTGATAAGGAGATCGCAATGCTAAAGAAAAAATCCGATGTCTTGTGAGCACACGTGAGCAGTTTCACCAGGATTGTACCCCAACCACTACCTCGCATGCACACATGAAACGATCAACACTTTGATTAAACCAGTTGCAAATTTGCGCACCAACATAAGCTTTGTCTGTTGCACTGTCCCTGTCATTCTTCCAAGGATGCAGCGCACGCTAAATTTCAATTCAATACCGGCGTTGACCTTCAATTAAAGCTTTTTTTGCGTTTGTTTGACCGGCTTCTGAAATATAGTAACTTTAGTAGGTTGGAAGAAGACGTCTATTGAGTTTATAAACCTAGCCTTAGACATTATATCTCAAATGGTGAACCAATGCATTCGCTGTTCTAACATTCCCTACCTCATTCTGACGACCACCCCTGAAACAGTTGGTACCGTGCTACACATAGATAGATTTTGCGATCACAACCTTCCTCAAGTAACCCTTAACATTCGGCTTGCGTTCACTGGCACTGAAAAAAAGAAAAAATCACGGTTACAGTAAAGGTGACTACAGCAAAATTAACGCCGAACTCGAGACCTTCTATACTGACACATTCCTGCCATCTTTCTACAGTCGTAACATCAGTGATAACTGGGTGGTCTACAGAGACAAATTATTTTCCCTAGCCGACCGGTACATTGCCTTATTTCAGTCAAAAAGGATAAAGATAACCCCTAGCTTAGAAACAAAACGAAGCGTTTATATCACACAGACCACTTAAAGGAGTATTGACACCAAATTTTTACGTCATGTTTTTATTGCTTAGATCGATGCCTGCAGGGATAACTATCATGAAACAGTAGTTCAAATACATCATCGGACGATAAATGAGGGACTATAACGCCGCGATTACCGCCGTCAACGGCTGCCGTTTCAAAAAGCCCTGAGTTCGCGGGCGCCCAAAAGTACGCTAGGATGTCACGGTTTCCGCTGAACCGGGCCGGCGCTATCACGTGGGTATGCGAAAACCTGTGACGCTCCATCCACGCGCAGACGGTTGCGCCTTGTCATTAGCCGGGTGCCGGGTAGGCGTCAAGGAGCAGGGGAGCACACGGCTACGTCACCTCGTTTGCTCTGCCACACCCTGATGTCACACGATGTCGATTTCGGTGGAAGCTTCCAGCACAGCAGTCTCGTCGGCGCTACATTTGCACTCAATTTAGGATATGTTCCACGCGACGCATGCTGTTTATAATTTACGCAGGGTACCCTGGTGGGTAAAGGAAACGAACTGTACAATAATATCAGCCCCGAAAATTGGTATCAGTACCCCTTTAACACCGTTGGGTGGGCAGTTTAGCGCACGTGAAATCCGCTCCCAGAAACCGCTGGCGACCTCAGCGTTCTGCGCAGGCACACTGGCGTCTGCGCTCCGCTGGCCGAAAATCCGCTCAGCTAAAACTCTCTAGTTTTGCATTTTCTTAAAAGCGGCAATATTCTTTTTATTTTCCCCAGCACATGGAAAGGTTCATGCCCTACTGGAAATCCTCACGGCATTGCACATCCTTAAAATTTCAGCTTTTCCTTCTATGCATAACGCATTGAAAATCAATGTGATTCCCATAGCAAGGGGGAAAATGGAATCAGTTTGTGAGAATGAAATATCAAGCTATGTCATAATAACAGTGTTTACAAACTGCTATTTTCCCTTCTTAATGTATATATTATTCGACCAGGAGCATAGCCTGAGGGGGAACTTTCAGAGACTGAAAAAATAAAAGAAAAACGATTTTGATAATTTATAAAACGAAATGAAAGAAAAAATTGCGTCACCTCCCCTCGAGGGGAACCCTGTGTAGATGCGACTCATCGTGGGGTTCACTTGGTGTTTCCGTTGGATTGATTCTGAAATCGCGTGAAACATGTCGGGAACGCGTATGATTATTATGTTTTATGATTATTATTATGTTTTCTTGGCCAATCTTGGTCAATCTCTCTAAGTGGTATTCTTGGAGCTTCGCTGTCGCAACGACTTTACTCCATCATTGTTGCTGTAAGTGGGAGCTTCTTTTCTTTTATTGCAAGTGTTAATCATTGCCCCATCATGCGTTGTATCAGTAGCATCTTGACGTAGTTTGAATGAGTCATGGGTATAAGGCGCGTTCGTAGCATTTGATTCTGTCTCGGTTTTGTGGCGCAGTGGGAAGAGCACCATGTACCCCGCGTTCCGCCCACTGGGTCGTGGGATCGAAACCGGGCGCCGCTAACTATTATTTTTTTTTATAGTGTAGGGGGAGGGGTGTGGACGGACAACGCCGTATGGAGGGACAAGGCGAGTGAATGAGATGCAGTCGCATCTAAAACGGAAATAGCATGTAAATGACACGTGCTTACAGGGTTTTATTCATAGTTATTGGGAACTTCCACACTCATGACTGTAACAGGGCTGGACGAAGCTACTCGGGTGCCCATTCATTGAGCTTACTCGAAACACCAAAAAAATATGTTTTTTCTGCATCCTGTCTGCACTACGCTGTTATTAAACATGTGAATAATTGTCATTCATATGCTGAGATCAAAGTTGGGGGGGGGGGGGGGGGAGCATGTAACAGTCCGGCGCTTTCTGTCTTTGCATGGGGCGTTTCCTCTGAAAATGATCAATTATACATTGTCGCTAAAGTATCTTTGGACAATATGATCATGGTTCAAGCACAGCTATAATGGCTCTTCGTTAAACAGCCAGCGCCTGATTTTCAATTCTCGCGCGCTAGTAGAAAGCATGCCGATACCATTTAGGATTGCGATATTTCCGTCTACCGACGATAAATTGAGTAGCTTCAGTTCGCACGCACAGTAGATAAAAGCACCTAGAAGCTCAGCAATAAAAGACGAAATGTTGTAGGTATATTTAAAAAGGCAAATAACACTGACTAGAAGCGACACCGTCCGGTTCCTT
This sequence comes from Haemaphysalis longicornis, assembly GCF_048455015.1. NCBI lineage: Eukaryota > Metazoa > Arthropoda > Arachnida > Ixodida > Ixodidae > Haemaphysalis > Haemaphysalis longicornis. The sequence continues at coordinate 257,552,828 of NW_027526203.1, forward strand.
GTTGTCATTTCCTCCTCTTCAAAATGGCTCTGTTTTTCTTTTCTTTTTTTTTTCGCGCCCAGTGTCGCGTCGCTTCACGCTGTCGTTTTGCTTCTCGTCAGGAGCAGCGCTATTTTTTTCGGCTGTCTACGATCACAGACCTCCCGAACCAAGGAAAACACTCATTTCTAACGCCAAAACCCCGTCATTCCCAAAGACGGCCAGCAGTTTACAGAATCCGGCCCCTTGTATGACTAGAACTTGAGTATGCACAAACCGGCAGCGGCTTGATAACTGCTAATTCGATTGCGTCTGGTGTGCGTGGTTACAACACTTGACACGGGGGAACCAGGACGATCCGCAGACAACGATACGTCGCACGCTGCCGAACAAGCTTTCACGTACGTATCTAAAAAAAGAGAAAGGGGGAGAAAGAGCACTGCACGAAACGCGAAGTTACCGTAACCACTACATAAATATCATAATGGGACATCTTGAAGGTAGAGCACTTAAACACGGACACTAGCGAAAGAAACGACAAACCACAGCGCTGTGGTTTGTCGTTTCTTTCGCTAGTGACCGTGTTTAAGTGCACTACCTTCAAGATGTCCCATTTGCATTACCAACTAGCCCAGTTGTCACTTCTACACATAAATATCAGTCAGAGCAGGCAATACTAGCTACAGGGCATCCGTAATTGAAAATAAATCTAATCCACACAAGCTCCCACGGCAAGTCTGGTCCTTCCTCGACGAACCTTCGGTCTTTTTACAACGAAGCTGTATACCTCTCGTTGGTGGAAAAATGTCGTGGCGTAAACGCAAAACGCACTGCAGGAAAGCCAACTTTCACTGGCAATGGTGATGATAGTGGATGAATTAAAAAAAAAGACAGTTCCCGTGTTCGGATTCGAACATGGGTCCTTCGCGATATGTAGCCGATGTCAATGCGATTGTGCCATTCCGACGCGGTCGAAGCCGTTCGCATTTGGAGAGGGGTACATGGACGTATCCAGTAATTAAACATAAATATGCACCCCTCAGTCAAACGGCTACGATGGTTTAAAATTCGTTTCAATAAGCATTATACCGCATATGATGGATGATAAGGTCCTGTGAACAATGGGAACACCCTCGCACGCGTTCACGGTAAAGGTTAGGTTGCAGCTGCTTTCGAAAGGGCCGTTTGATCTCATTTGAAACTCTCATGTGAAGTGCAAACCGCATAATGGTTTATAACCAAGCCTGCGGCAATGGGAGCACATTCCTTCACCCCGCGTGTGTTTCCCGGTTGCATAAAATGTAGCGAACATGGTCGCAGAACCAATCACGGTCTACAACAGCGACCACAAAGCGATTATCACTACCATTACTCTAAAGTAATAATAAAACATACCCCCCATCAGCATGTGTGGTGTTTCATACAGCTTCGCTGGACATTCACGTTCGCAGGGCGGGATGGTGGCCACATTTTTTTTCTTTAGCGGAGGTGGTTAGTATATTTAGCCATTACTTCCCTCTAATATTGTCACCCGTCACGATTGTTTACTGCTCTAAAAGGGAATTGCGATCGCAGCACCAAGATGTAAAACATGCGCGCCTTCGCTGCGCGTGGGACATGAAATAACAGACGTCAGGGAATAGTTTTCCGCCTGTATCAGTCTGTATGGTCAAAGCTAAAGGCCAACAGTCAAACAACGTAGAGATATCTTCCCTCTCGCATGTACCCCCATGATACGAGTGGTTGTTTAGCGCCGCCCTTGTAACTTTCCTCAACTGTGACATTTTTAGTTCACGGGAACTGTGTAGATGGCGCTACCTAGCAATTTATCCCAGGGACCTATGTCACTTCTAATATTTTTTTGCAATTTCTGAACTTTTTCGTTGATAACTGCTGTATGTTGAATAAACGAATCACAGCCAGCTACCTTAACATTGCATACACACAAAGAAAACATTGAAACAGTGCTAAACATATTTCGCGACGAGCTTTTACACCCCATAAGCAGAGAAAATAAGCATTAAAAGGATGTCTGTACAAACGTTATAAAGCAAACGCGCGAGGTACAGTAGATGTACCACCAAAAATGTTTGTCACCAAAAATGTCGTCCTTTCACCACCAAAGTTAAATCGAAAAAAAAAAAAAAAACAGCTGCGGCGTCCGGAATCGACATCACTTCCCTGCAAAATGAAATCAACGCAAAGTGCCTGAGGTAAAACCGCTCGGCCATCGGCACATGGAAGCGCTGAATGAAGAGTGCGCTTATGTATCTGCTAGGCGATAACAGCGACTGTGTTTCAGAAATTGTCAATTTGGAACGCTTTATCGTCCGCGTGATGACTTGTCGTTTGCACGCAAGGGAAGCCAAGTCCCTGCTCTAGCTATATCAGTTAACACAACTTGCACTTCAGCCACTGTGTTGTCACTAGGCGCGTTTTTGTGGCTGAAAGTGGCCCCAAATTTTAGCTGCTTCCATAGGCTCCCATTGTTTAAACTTCATTCGCTGTGGGAACAACTAATGTTGCGTGCGCAAACGTGCTGTGGCCTTTAAAATGTTCGCAGTGATTACTGGAAGCGTTCCCCGTCTTCACAAATTCAATTTATGCCCTGTATTTTTAATTAAATTCAAAAAACAGCCTCTTCCCATTGAAAACGCGCGTGCTTCGCGTCGGGGCCACCAGGGGCGTCGTTGCTTCGTGTCCCAGATTTCTGGATATGTACGTGTACGTGTGCGCGTGCGTGTGCGCGTGCGCGTGTGTTTGCGTGCGTGTGTGTGTGTGTGTGTGTGTGTGTGTGTGTGTGTGTGTGTGTGTGTGTGTGTGTGTGTGTGTGTGCGTGCGTGTGTGTGTGTGTGTGTGTGCGTGCGTGCGTGCGTGCGTGTGTGTGTGTGTGTGTGTGTGTGTGTGTGTGTGTGTGTTGCGTCAGTCATCTGGTTCTTTCATTTTGTTTCACATGTAGTCATTGGAGAACTGCAGAGCCCGAGTTAATTCTTTTTCTTTACATTGTTATCATGTGCTAGTTTCGATATCTTGCGCTGATTTCTTATTTTAGTAAAATCAGTTCGAGCGCACACGCAAACTGCGCTTGCTTATTTTTCTGAAGTGTTTTCCTTCTGTGGCAATGTCTGTTTATGTCTTGGTGGCTCTGTTGCCTGTCTCTCCTACAATCTAGCAAGGAGTTAATGTGTCCCATGCAATTGGCCAATTATGGATTCGAGTGCACGTTGGTACACTGTGGGAAGGAAATTACGGACACGAAACGCGGCCGCTCGGCTTATTCATAAACAAATGTGAAATTCGACTTTCTGATAAGCTCTTATGCCCCCTGTTACCTATGGTCGTCCACAAGTTCCACGGCACCATATGTGTCGAAGGATTTCCTTTTTTGTTGGGACACGGGGAAATGGAGGAAGTAACGTTTGAATGGCAGTTATTAGCAGAGAGTTTTTGAGACTGGTGATTTAAGTTCGAGAGCTTGGCATGGCTTTTGTTTTTAGCCCATGCCATCCTGCCTCGATGATTCACCAATTAGACGCCAATATTTTAATTACTAGGAAGCAATGGACATCTCTGGACAAACCTTCGCATGTATATAGCACAACTGCCTTACGGGTTGACAAGGAATTTTGGTTAAACCCGACCCAGCACTTAAAGAAAGATACCTTTTGTTATATCCTCATAACTGTAACCAGAAAGCATTTTTATATTTCTCCCGCGTGATCCCCCTCGACGAGACCTTTAATTTGATCCCCAAACACCTTAGCAAGATCATATGGAATTCATACAAGTCAAACTTACCATGTCTCTCATGACTGTAACCAGGACGCATTATTTATATGTCCGACGTGATTCCCCTAATTGAAACCTTCAATTTGACGCCCCACATGCTTTAGCGGCCTCACCTTGAATTTAACCCAATCTATGACCCATAATGACTATCTCATGATTAGAATCACGAAGCCTTTTTTATTTGTACCACGTGATTCCCCTCGTCAAGACCATAAATTTGATACCCTACACGCCCTGGCGGGGTCACTTCGAATTTTAACCCAATATAAGACTCGCCTGACTATCTCATGGTTATAACCAGGAAGCATTTTTGTATTTCTCCTACGTGATTCCGCTCATCAAGACCATTAATTTGATACCCATCACATCCTAGCGGAATCAATTTGAATGTTAAACCAATCAATGACTAACCATGACTATCTCATGATATAGCTGTCAGCTTGGTTCAAGCTGACATAGCCATACCGCAATTTTATCCCACGTGATTTCCCTCATCGGAACCTTCAATTTGATGCCCCGCACACCCAGTGGCGTCATTGTGAATTTTAACCAAATTTATGACCCACCTTGACTATGTCATGATAATATTCAGGAAGCACGTGATTACCCTCATCGAGACCTTTAATTTCATACGCCACACGCCTTAGCGTCATGAAATTGAATTTTAACGGAATCTATGACTAACCATGACTACGTCATGATATAACCATAAGGCATTTTCTTCCGAATGATTCCCCACATCGAGACCTTGAATTTGATTCCCCACATGCCCTCACAGCATTATTTTGAATTTTAACCCAATCTATGACTTATTATGACTGCCTTATGACTACAATCAGGAACCTTTTTTTTTATTTACCCCGCGTGATTCCGTTAATTGGGACCTTTCATTTGATACCTTACACACCTTAGCGTCATCAGTTTGACTTTTCACCCAATCTAAAGCGGTCATTTTCTGTCTAAAGGGGCGTTGCCCAGTAAATTCAGCTAATCATTTTAAACAGCAGAAGGGACAGCTCCCACCCCTTTTTACCCCCGGCTTTCACCTTTCCTTTGTGACCCCTAGTATATCAAGCCGTTAACAGTAGCCGGCGAACAACCAGCAAGCAAGCGCCGCCATGTGCTTTCCCACCACCCTTTCCCACCCTCTTAGTGGATCCATCAGGCAGAAAAGTTAAGCCAACCCTTTTTTATGACCTCACCCATAGGCGTCAACTACGTGGGGGCAACGGGGCGCGTGCCCCCACCGAGCTTCCCCGGTGGGGGCGCCGCCCCCACCGGGGAAGTTCGTGTGGAACTCTCTCCGTCCGACCAGCCGGGGCCATCCTATTGATAGTTGGTGAAACCTGTAATGACCTCGCAGCTAGTGTAACTATACCGACCAGTACGCACCCGCTCTTTGCACGCTCTAAAGCGGTAACAACCCGTGAGAACTGACATTTCGCCGGCGTTACAAGAGAAACATCGACGTCTCTCAGGCCCCTTCGACGCAGTCGCACAGGAAAACGCGTCTTTCAATACTCCCATACAAATTATCGGCCGTTCTGCTGGCAAGACCGCAAAGGTGCAGCTCTCCGCCCGTTGTGCGCTTAATTAAATTTGCGGCATCTTGGTTTTCCCAGAAAAACAATGAAAGCGTGAACGTCTTCCACACAACCCTGGCTGGGTGCATAAGCGGTCCCAGAGACTGTTTTTTTTTTTTTCTCTTTTTTTTTGGGGGGGGGGTGAATTTTGATACCGAAAAGACAGTAAAAAAGCACTAAAGAAGAAATAAGAGGGCACTCGTCGTTATTATTCGATGCTCCGCAGCATGCAGGTGTAGCGGTCCCCTTTTCAGAAATCAGTTGTTCCCAAGCCTGCGCTCCGCGCATAAACGTCACGTCAAAGGTCGCACCCCCACTACAAATCAGTCGATGGCCTAAAAACGTTCGTCGTGAAGCAAGCGGAACGTCCCGAAATGCCACATGCTGACAGGACCCTCCGATACCCAAACGGCAAACGAACACGCACCCGTGATGCCTCGGAAGCTGCCGGCGCACTGATCTCGGAATGCGTCCTGAGCCGTGCGCGCACGCACACACACGGTTTGTAGAAACGGTGAGGAAGCTGGAAAGGAGGCGGCCGGTGGGGAAGCGTGCGGCCTTCAATCCAGTGGGACACAGGGAAGCCGCAGTAACCCAACGCTCCAGCCTCCACGCAGTGTAGGCATCGGCAAAGGCGGAAAATGGGGCCGGCCGGCTGTTCTGCGGACGCCCCAGTCGTCGGCAACTAGTAAAGGAAGCGACTTCTTCGAAACAAATGCGCGTGGTTCGGCGGCCACGGTTGCAGCCTCGATAAAGAACCGCTCCCCTCCTTGCGCCACTTCTGCGGAGGAGGCGATAACCATTCCGGCGTGTGCGCGTATGCGGAGTAACCCGCTTGCCCACAAATCACTTGGCGACACAGTGGTTTTTGGCGCCCCTTAGGCGGTGCAATGGCTGGCTCGTGCCCGCATTTCTGACGGTCGCAACACGTTTGCGACCTCGCATAAGTGGGAAGCCTAAAAAAACAAGAAATAAGAAGCTGAGGAGCTCTTTGGAGAGGGGGGGGGGCAACGGTTCCGAGAATTTATGTCCAGTTGTCGCTCTGTTTCCGGTCATCCCCGAATTACTCACTTCAAAACAAACCAGAGCGTGTTGCAGTCTCAAAGAAGGCCTTCGACGCCGCGGCCGCCGCCTTGACATTTCGCGTCTTCGGGACAAGTCCACCCAGCGATTTATGACCCCGCCGCTGCGCTGCCGCTACCGTTTCCGCGCTGCAGCCTGAACACTCAACGCGCCCGGTGCGAAACCACATGGCCCCCGCCCCCCTCGCATGCTTCCGAGAATTCCCAGTTCCCGCCGAAGCGCTAAGCGGTGTCCGCCGCCCCTGGAGAAACACAACAAAATGCACTCGAAGAAAGTACTTCCATCTGTGGCGCGTCGCGCCCCTTGGCCCCTCTAGGCCGGCTAATTGACACTCAGTCCGAGCCTTTACGAAAATGAAAGAAAAAAAAAAAACAGTGCAAGCAACCCGGCCAATCAGCGGCCCGGTGTGTGTTAGTTGGCCTTCGTATACTGTTGTGACACTCATTTGGAGGCGTGGTTTCTGTGCCATAAAACTGAAGTGTTTGGTGTTTTGGGAGCAAGGAAACTAAAAATTCGAAGGTGGAGACGAGGGCCGGTCGACCGAACAATGTAGCGGGCCGGACAGAAGCAGTCGCTACACGTGATTGGCAAGAGTATAGAACCATCCGTCTAACCGTTTTGTTTGGCGGGAAGCGTGCCGTGTGAAAGTGGCTGTGCTGGGCTGCGCGATCGAGTGGACTGGACACCCATGCAAAGAAACAAGGCAAAGGTATGTGTGGCATCAGTTCTATATATTCAGCTGTTCGTTCAGACCGTAGTTTAGAATTACTCGCTACCAGCAGTCGGTGGAGATGCGTGTTTAAATTCATTCATTTTACCTTTTCTAAGCGTTCTCCGTTCCGGTGGCAATGCAGCCCTGTGGGTAAGCAGGGATCCCGACATTTCGGTGTAGTTCATTGCGGTGTGGGAGGTTTCGGTGCACGGGATCTCCCAGTCATTGTTTCGAAATTTTAGCTTTAATATTGTAATTTCGTCAGTTGATATGATTTTACGTTCGAGAGTTGTATTTGCGTCTCCGTTCGCGGAAACGAACGCTAAAACGAGGAGGAGCATCGGCGCGTAAAACACAATTTCGGTAGATGTTAAAAATTAAAGTTGTTACTTTACTTCCGTTGAAACTTTTTTTTGTTTTAACATTCATGTGAACAACCCTAATACTTTAGTGTTACCGAAGCGCTTGATTTCACTTCACTCAACGCTACAAGACGCTGTCGCTTGTAGTTCCACGGCCGCTGGATGCGCTTTGATCCAGCGGCCGTGGTAGTTCATTCCTATCTCTCCTTTCCCCCCTCTCCGCCAGCAACTCGGAGAGAGAGGGGAAAAGCGCCGCGCAACGCCACAAACCCAGTGATCGCGCAATGGCTTGGGCGTCAGGATCCCCCCAATGTATACGTGTATCAAGACTCTGATTCGTGATTTTATTTGTTGTGCTTTCACTTATACATGTCTCCATATACTTTGTGTGTGTGGGGGGGGGGGGGGGGGGAAGGGGGGGAAGGGTTATATGCATTAGGTGTGGTTTTTGTAGATATTTCATTTTTCATGCTTTTGTAGATATCCCATTTTTTGTTTATTGAACTATAGCCCCTAATGTATTTTTTTACAAAAGAATAAATGATGCCACCATGTATCAGTTTTCTCAATTTTTTGTCCTACCGTTTCAGCGAACATGTAAAACTTTCTGAGCTCACGCGGGGCACCGATGCCTTCCACCCCCGTCACACTCTCACGACAGATTGGAAAATTGTACGCGTATGCAGTGTGTGCTACGTCAATTCAGCAGTAGCCGCGATCAGCAAAGCCCGCGGGAAAAGGGGATGTAGACAGCTAGAAGGTTAAAAATAAGACAACTAAAATAAAAAAAATTATATATATATATATATATATATATATATATATATATATATATATATATATATATATATATATATATATATATATATATATATATATATACATGTGTATTTGCCCCCACCGGGAAATTGAAAACTCTACGCCTATGACCTCACCAGTTAATTATCACTCACGCGCCCAGCCGCGAAAACTTGGTATACAGCAAATGCTTAGTGTCATGAAAATTCAACAAGAAACTAGAAGAATTAGACACCCCCTCCCTCTCAACCGATCATGCGGATCGCGAATGGTGCCGTACCCGCAGGTAACCTGAATTCCGAGCCCACAGCGACGCATGAAACTTAACAGCCAACCATAGCTGCCTGCTAGACTACTCATATGTACTCAAACTCAAAATGGACTCAAAACTCCTATGTACTCAGAACTCAAAATGCACTCAAAACTCAATATGTACTCAAACTCAAAATGTACTCAAACTCAAAATGTACTCAGAACTCCAAATGGACTCAAACTCAAAATGTACTCAGAACTCAAAATGGACTCAAACTTAAAATGTACTCCGAACTCAAAATGGACTCAAACTCAAAATGTACTCAGAACTCCAAATGGACTCAAACTCAAAACGTACTCAGAACTCAAAATGGACTCAAACTTAAAATTTACTCCGAACTCAAAATGGACTCAAACTCAAAATGTACTCAGAACTCAAAATGGACTCAAACTCAAAATGTACTCAGAACTCAAAATGGACTGAAATTCAAAATGTACTCAAAACTCAAAATGTACTCAGAACTCAAAATGGACTCGGAATTTACTGGGTCTTAGGCGTACTGAAACTTAATCGGACTCAAACTCAGCCCGGCTCACTCGGCTCAAACTCACTCAAGCTCAAACTCACCATGCCACACTAGCCTCGCGCTCACTCAAACTCAAACTCACGCGTGAGTTTGAGTCCAAATGAGTCTGATTGAGTGGACTCATAAGTGAGTTCGCCGACCTCTGTTTATCCTCGGTATTTCATTGCGTGGAATGCATGCAGGCAACCAAGTGTGCGCCGCCATATTTGTGGCCAAGCGTCTGTTGCTAGGCGACGTTGTGCGCACGGCCCGCAGATCAGGCACCCCTCTTCTCCTCCATGCAACCGTGTGAGTGCGCCAGAGTGCGCCGTCACTCGTTACGTCGGGCTCCGCGGGATAGCAGCACTTGTCCAGCTAAGCACGACTGTGAAACACATGACTGTGTTTCACGTTACGAACTCTTCGCCGAACACAAAGAATTGCGTCGAGTTCACTGTGAGTGCGATTAATAACATCTCTGTTGGCGCCACAGTTTAGTATCGGATTGGAACGGAGCAGATGACGCACGCCGGTGTCTTTTTTTTCTTCGGCGTGCGGCCGCAGTGGCCCAGGCTGCGCCGTGTCTGTGGCGCCTCGGCCATGTCTGTGGCAGTGTTGCCAAGCGAAGAAATTGACCGCTAAACTTTTCAACGAATACCGTCTATACCGCGGAGCTAGAGTGGCGCCCCCAGCGGAGTATGCAGCGGCTACGGTCGCGTCTCTAACCCTAAGCTGCTTCGCATTATCGCGCGCGGAGCCGCAGGTGTTGCCATTCGTTGCGCAATCCCGGAGAGGAGAGGAGCTTTGGAGAGGAGAGGCGGAATGCCGGAGAGGAGAGGAGCGTCAAAGAGGACATGAGGAATGCCTCGCATACTACTCAGGGTTTCCTACGGGAAGATGACGGCGGTGGTTGAACGTGAAGCTATCTTGTGATAGATTTTTTGGTTGGTCAATCCCTATGGGCATCCTACCACAATCATCATCAGCGGTGCCTCGCCAGGCATGCGCAGTGGGGGTGGGGTACTCAGGGTTCCCCTACGGGAAGATGACGACGGTGGTTGAACGCGAAGCTATCTCGTGATGGATTCTTTGGTTGGCCAATCCTAGGGGCATCCTGCCACAATCATCATCAGCGGTGCCTGGCCAGGCATGCGCAGTGGGGGTGTGGACGCCGCATAACGGCGCCCACACAACGGCGGAGGGAACAGGCTCGACCATAAGATGCTTCCCATCTAAAGCTGCGGCACCTGTAAAGGGTGCGCCACCGCAGGTATGGTATTATAACAGTGAAGTCGGCTTTCGAGCTTGTTAGACTGTCAGCACAAGGGGCGTATGCGTATGCGCACCTCTTACTATACCATTTCAAAGATACTAGTCTTTTTTGGATTGTACAAGGCGAAAAAAAATTGGTGCAGCTTGCAATAGTGGTGCAAGGCTGGGGAAACAGCATAGCTGGGGGCCGACCTAGCTTGTTTCCCCCTTGGATCCCCTGGCAGTAGGGGGTGGGGGGGAGGACACTGGAACAGCCTTGTAAAGTCCGGTTAAACTTGATCTCACCCCTCAGCGGTCATCCTAGCTTAGCAAGAACATTGCAAAGCTTAGCGAACACAACAAAACTTAGCAACACCGGAAGAAACTAGGTTGACCCCCAGCTCCGCTGTTGTTTTTTTTGCAAGTGAACACCTATTTCACACCGTTTCAACAACCTACAGAAATCCAAGCGTGTTGCAGCCGCTAAACACCCTTTTCGCCACACGACTATAGTCTTTTTAATTTTGAAGGTTCAAATTGGTGTTTCACGTGCCAAAGCTAAAGTAGGGGCATGAGGTGCACCGCATATGGAAACGAGCGATCATTGCATACGAGCAATTATTTTTTTTTGCGTTTGAAGATTTTTTGCGAGTAGAGGAGTATGTGAGGTGATGTCTTCTTCTTTACAGTGCTATTATGCATCTAAGCATGGCCTTATTCAATGAACAGCTGAACATCTTTTCCACACTGTTTCAACACCCTAAGAAAAACCAAGGGTGTTGAAGTTGATGAACACCCTTTTTTCACACAAAAAATATGTAGAGCTAAGAAAATGGTGTTAAGATTAAAAAAAAAGGGTATAAAGGCCTCCCAACAACCTTTTTCTACTTATGCTTCTCTTATGCTTTTTATACTTATGCTTTTCTACTTCTACACCCTTTTTGGCTACAAGGGTGTAAAAAAGTTTAGTGTGTATGCCTCCACACTCCTAGCCCCTAAAAAAGACGAGCGGGAATGCTCAGATATTTAAGTTTCTTCTGCGAACCTTGGTCGACAGTGATATATTCGTCTCTAGCCTTGTGGCGTGGCCTCCGCGATCGGCTGCCGGCGGCGCGCCGTTGCTCCGGCCGTCCCATTCGGCGCGCCCCCCAGCAAAAACTTGTAATTTGGCTAACTCCGACACACGCCGCGAGGCGGCGCCGTTCGCCTAAGGTTGAAGCGAGGCTCATCTGACCGACACTGCCTGCGATTTCAGGTGTTCGTCAGTCTTCGTTGTCGAGTTTTCACTGCAGACAAACCTTGAGTATGCGCTCGATGTGTTTTCACTCGTTCCTGCAAGCAGTACAAAGTTAAGGTACGTCCGTTGTTTAAAAGGCACATGTTCGTTTTGCGTGCAGCCGGTTTGGTTACGTGCAAGTCGAATGAGGCAGCCCAAACTCTTTTCGCATTTCGTGCAGATTGAATGCCAGTGTGCTGAATTCTTTTGTAATTTTTACGGCCTTTTCGCGAGCTTTCACGGCGCTTTACCTTTTCATGCCTTGCAGGCTGTTTCGAAAGTACTTCACCACAGTGCGCGCGTGTTGTTTCACGGCGCGTGTGCTTGCGTGTGCGGTCGCGTGCGCACGCGTGCCTGTTACGTGTGTGTGTGCGTGGGGGTTCGTGCGCCTGTGTGGCGTGCGGGTGTGTGCATGCGTATGTGGGTGGGTTCGCGGCGCGTGTTTATGTGTGTGTGTGTGTGTAGGTTCGCACGTGCGCGCGCGCGCGTGTGTGCATGCATGTATGTGTGCCTGCGTTTCTCGGTGTGTTCGCGGCGCGTGTCAATGTGTGTGTGTGTGTAGGTTCGCACGTGCGCGCGCTCGCGTGTGCATGCGTGTGTGTGTGCCTGCGTTTCTGGGTTTTCTTTTCCGTAATTAAAGTATAAAGTATCCTGAAATGACTTTGTTTGTCCTCTTGCCCAGATATATCTTCGGTGCATTAGCCTCCAATGTTTTTGGCAACCACGGGTAAAATGTTCTGCTGAGTTCAAGGACGCGGGTTCGATTCGCGGCCGCTTTTCTGCTGGAGGCGAAAGCGAAAGCGCCCGTGTGTTCCAGATTTCGGCGCTCGTTAAAAATCCCCCGGCGTATGGGCGTCGGCGGGAGGGAGGAGGGGGTGCAAAAAAGGCACTTGCTTCCCCCCTCACCCAAACCACTCTAACACTTTACCCCATGCCCTCTCCCTCTTCCTTCGCGCAACAATAGATTTGCCCCCTCAAGGTAAAATCCTGCCGACGCCCATAACCAGGTGGTCACAATTAATCCGGAGCCCTCTACTACGGCGCGCCTCATCGCTTATGTAGCGTCGACGCGTTAAACCTCATAATAAATAAAAAATTGACCCAGTTCCAGCCAGGCAACTTCAACGAAAGCATTGCAGGAAGTTTGTCTTACCCAACACTGGATCGGAACAACGCTTTGTAAGACACCTATGCGTCGTGAAAGATTAAACTTCACTTAACAATTTTTCTCTTGAATGAATGCAAACAAAAAAAGTGATATCGTTGGTACTCACAAAAAAAAAATCAATGCACTGCGCTCTTTCTTTGTATCACGCGCACTTTCATGTACTAAAATAACAAATACAAGTTTTCCAGAAATAAAACCGTATCTTTTTAAATATGCGCGACAACAAAAATAAAAATTACTGATGTGCAATGAATTCACTTACGCTTCACAGCGGCCCCAGTCCACGTCAAAAATTAAACGGCTAGTAATTAATGGCACCTGTAACTACTTCTATCTACTGCATTGATGAGCGGTTGTAATTTTCGATTATACGTCTCACACACGCTGCGCAGGCCGAGTTTTCCTCCTGTGCGCCTGCCCGCGCCACGGAAAGTGACCTTAGGCTAAGCGCGCCGCGGTGCGGCGGAAAACGGCGAAACGGCCTCTTCGGAATTACGCTCTCTCCGGGCGATTGGAACGGCCGGAGCAACGGCGCGCCGCCGGCAGCCGATCGCGGAGGCCACGCTTGTGGCATCGCTTTGTCGCTGTTTGCCGCCTCGCGCGTCAGTCTTTCGCCGCTGTAGAGGTTCTGCATTCATTTGAACTTCCGTAAAAACCCCGTTCATTGTCTCGTTAAAAGGCGACGATTGTAATCTGTTTCTAGTAAAGGCAGGGGAGAACGTAATGCAAGTTCTAACACACAGCTTGCGTGCAGACTACAACCCCGGTAGCCCTTTTTGGTCACTCGCATAGCTTCTTAGCATAAAATCTTAGTGATATACCTGCAATTCCTCTACAGTCCTTCTTAGTACTACACGAATCCACCTGGTTACAAGAAGTTACAAAAGCCGTCTTGTAATTGTCTTTGAAATGCGATAGACGCGGTACTTCAAAATGTCGTTTTCTTTTACCCCCTCGCAGAACGTTTTTCGCAAGACACTCCAAATCTTAAATCGATCTGCCAATTTAAATGAAATTTTCTTAGGAGTCAAAAGTGCTTTGTTGTTGTCGATAGTTTCTAGAAACATGGGGCAAGCACCTATAGCTAACGAGAAGTGGCCGCCTCTTCACATTGGTTCCTATTTAAACGCATACTTCTCGTACAGCTATTCCCGCTGCGGAACCACGCAGGATTCTTAAAACGACGCCACCATGTGCACACATACATACGCACTTTTTCTTAGCTGACCGCAAAGCCGCCCAGGTAGAAAAGTGACAAGCTACGTCCTCTGTTTAAACGATTTGATTAAGAATAGATTTAGTATAACAATAAATGCCTGTTCTTTCTTCTGGTGCCTCCCCGAGCACAACTCATTCAGTTAAGGAGTGCTGCGTGGTCCGGAAGTAACCACAATACTGGCTATCTGAGATGCTAAACTAGATAGGTTTAACCATTCTACAACAAGGTCCTTTGGTACACAAATATCACTCCCTCCTCAGAGCAGGATCTGGTCATCCTGGTGCAGCAATTGGCCGCCACCTTCCATGACTCACCATCTCAACCGTCTGCCTTCAGCCCCCAGCAGCAGTAGAGCACCCGACCACGGCGGCGGTGAGGCCAGCAATACAGCAGAAAGTGCTAAGAATCTCTGGGTCCGGACAGACTGCCGTTGGTTGACCCCGGCAGCGTTGAACGCGCGAAGCCTGTCTAGCTAGAGAAGCTTAGCTGTACCAGAGTCCTTAAATGCTTTGGTTGTACTAAAGGAGAGAAGTTAGAAGACCGGAAGAAAGTTTCATGGAGCTGACTAGCGGGCATATTATGTGCTATCGACGACCTAAAGGAAAAAATGAAGGAAGCTCACATCAACGCGCAAGACTTGAAGGTAGCGAAGTTTTAGGCAACCTTCAGGACCATCACGTCGGTTTTAGTCGATGATTGCAGACGATTTGCTTCTTCCCTGCTGCCGCAACGACCTTTAGTCCATCATTATTGCTGTAAATGTGAGCTTCTTTCATTTTTTTGAAGTGATAATCATTGGACATCACCTTGGAGGGGCGTACGCTATGACCTGTCTTTCTCGTTCCGAGCAAGTGTTGCCACGATTATGGCTATCGCTGAAGTTTTTTTTTTTTCTTTTTTGTCAGTCTTGGCCAATCTTCCAAGTGGGTATGCTTGGCTTTCAAACGTGCGGCGATGAAGCTGCGGTAACCGCGAAGCACTCACACACGAGCGTTCGGCATTTTTTCATTTTTTTGACTGCCGTGCGGTAGCCGCAGTCTTAGCCAACGTCCCTAACTGGGTGCGCTTGAATTGACTAACGTGCTTAGGGGACGCTTGGCGGTCGTCGCGTGGCACGTACACGTGAGCGCTGGGCTTTTTTTTTTTGGTCTTGTTAACTGCCAAGCGCTCTCTGCGAGGCCCGCGCTCACGTGCACGCGCTCGGCAATTTCTTTGTATTTCTAACTGCGGAGACGAAAAATTACAATTTGTTATTAAGGATTTTTAATCCACAGGAACAGCAGGGAATGTGGAGGAATTCTTCAGCATCAACGAAGGAGTCGCTGTCGTGATCAAGCTAAGCAAGTGATGCAGGCTAAAAATAGCCCAACTGCTAGCTACGATGGTTAAGCCATAGACAGTTACTACGAGGACGTCGAATCAGCAGTGAAGGAGGGAATAACTCCATTCAAGATTGGGATGGGAGATTTTAACGCAAAAGTAGGTGACAAGCAAATGGGGGAAAGGTGAGTGGGAAGCTTGGCAACAGTCGAGGAGATACACTGGTGGTATTTGCGGAGACAAATATTTTGAGGGCAATGAACACATTTTTCTGCAAACTCAAGTATAGGAAAAGTCCCAACGATCGAACAAAAAATAAGATTGACTTCATTGTAAAGGACAATTATTGTGCAGGACACGGAGGTGTTAGGCAGAATTCAGAGCAGCGATTATAGGATGGTTGGGTGCAAAGTAGGGCTGAATCTCAAAAGACAAAGGAGGAAGCTGTTGAAAAGTGAGAAACCCAGCATAAAATCAGTCACTGCCAGGACGACGGAATTTAAAATAACCCTTCGAAACAAAATCGCTCTTCTAAGCGAGGATAACCAGCATAGTGTAGAGAGGCTAAATGACAACGTAACAACGACATTTACAGAATCAGCAGAAGCTGCGAGAGTAGCAGCATGTAGGAAACGAACTGGAAAACAAACTTAGAAAATTATGGAACTAGTTGCGGAATGTAAGGACATGAAAGGTTCGAGTTGGGCGGATAAAATTGAATTAGCATAGCTGTCGAAATTCATTAACAGACGTAGAATGAACGACATCCGTGCGTACAACGTGGAAATGATTGAGAAAACGCTGGAAATAGGAGGTACCTTAAAAGCCACTAAGAGGAAGCTAGCTATGGGCAAAGACAGAATATACTCACTCAGAGACGAGCAGGGTAACATAGCGCAAAACATGGACGAGAAAATAAAATTAGCAGAACGATTCCACACCAGACCGTATACGTCAGTGACGTTAGAAAAAGAGGAAACTACTGAGCGTTCACACTTAGCTTGTGATGTCCCACAAGGAACTAAAGAGGACGTAGAAACGGCTCTCAGGAGCATGAGAAGGGTAAAAGCTGCAGGTGACGATGGCATAACTCTGGATATTTTAAAAGAGTGACGAGATATTGTACTGCAAAAACTTTCTGCAGTATTTTCAGAATGTTTAAAGCGGCCACGCACACAAAACACAAGTTTGGGTCATTCGAAAGATTGCTTCGTTAGAATCATACTGACACCACTTCTGGCGTAAACTTCGCTCAAGTAAGCTATATAATTAAAAAAAAAGGGAATGGCCATGGGACTCACTAGCTTCTTTCCCGCACTAGAACCTATGTCGCAATATGCACATCTGTGCGACTCGCTGAGGCCGGCAAAAGCAAACACTAGTTAGGCAAGTCTTATAAGCTTGCAGGATTAGCTATTTTGTGGTGCAAATGTGGTGCATATTCATTTTATAGCAATAAGAATGCTGGAGTAACCAATGGAAGTTACGAAAGCACACATAAACATAGCAGTACCAGTGCGTTCTGTTGTTGGTGCTGCGCGCACTATGCCTGCTGTAGCTGCACAGCAGTCTGGCGCTTTCGGGTTGTCCCACACGACACAGGCCGATTTGCGTAAGCGACATCGTCTTACTTGACCCTGCTTGTCGAACATACCCAATGTTTCACGAAACGATTGCTACCTACCGTAACAAAAACAAGCCAGGTGTAAATACGGTCAGAAAGAAAGCAAGGGCAGACAGCGGCCCTGCGCAGTATGGTGGTACGGCGATCTAGGAGGACTAACGGTACAGAAGGCGTTCCGCAGTATACTGCAGAGTAAACAGTGCCCTAACGTTCGCTTGAAGACCTGCCCTTGTTACATCATCGCAGACGTCCCAAAACCCACGATTTGGTGGGGTAAATAAAATTTTAACTTAAATTTGTTAAATTCTCAGGGAATAAAAAATGAGCCCCGTTTGCTGCCGGACAAG
Source organism: Haemaphysalis longicornis (assembly GCF_048455015.1). Lineage (NCBI taxonomy): Eukaryota > Metazoa > Arthropoda > Arachnida > Ixodida > Ixodidae > Haemaphysalis > Haemaphysalis longicornis. The sequence goes on from NW_027526203.1 coordinate 257,570,157, forward strand.
CGCCGGAGCAGTATAATAAGACACCATATTTTTCGAATAAAACAAACTTGTATTTTGTCTGCATGGCCCCTTAAATTTAAGGACTCTAAAAGTGCCCATCGCCTGGAAAAACGCTAACCCAATTCTGATTCACAAGAAGGAAGATTCCAAAGACTTTAAGAATAACAAACCCATTAGCCCACTCTCAGTTGTATACTAGCTGTTTACCAAAGTAACAGTTAACCGCATAAGTGACCGTCTTGATTCTCAACAATCCAGAGAGCAGGCTGGGTTTGGAAAGAGGTACTCAACAATAGATCACATCCATGCCGTCAAACAAGTGACAGAAAAAACCCGCAAAAAGCAGTAAACCCTTTTACATGGCATAGGCTATGAAAGAGCGTTTGACTCAGTACACACCGCAGCAGTGCTGGAAGCATTAAAAGACCAGGGAATAGAGAAGACGTACATAAGTCTTCTAGACGACATATATAAGGCATGTACGGACAGGATAATCATTCACAAGCAAAGCGACAAATTCTCAATCCGCAAGGGCGCACGACAAGGAGGTATACCAATCTCCCCAGGGGCGTAGCCATAGAGGGGAGGTGTTTCGGTGTCAGAACCCCCCAACCCCCAGATATTTTCAGAGTTCCCCGTTCCTTCCTCCCCTTCCTTTCTTTCTCTTTTTCGCCTATGCTATTTACTCACCGAATAGATACACTGCAATGTAAAAATAAAAATAAGAAGGGTATCGGTGTATTAAAGGCAAAAAATAACAAATTTTGTTGGGACGCAGGATCTCTTGTTTTTTTTTTTTTTTTTCCAGCATCGTATAACACCCCTGGAAAATATTTCTGGCTACGCTAATGCATTTCGCCAAAACTGTTCGCAGCATGTCTGGAGGGGGTACTAGGAAGCTTGGCAGTGAAAACAGCATTGCGGATAAACGGAGAATACTTTAGCCATTTGAGGTTTGATGGCGACTTGCTCAGTCAGTCTGCAGAACACTTGCAAAAAAAAAACGGTCGAGGAACTACAATCATAAATCATAGGCGTGGGGCTAGAAATGAATTGAATAAGTGTGAAGTAACGATAAATAAGCTGCCGAAAGCGCCCTCTTTAGCATATGTAACGAAACACTCGAACAAGCAGAAGAATACAATCAGCTCGGACAGGTTGTCAGTGCTCAGCCCAACCATGTATACGAGAGAGAGATCCCACGCAGAATAGGTATAGGCTGGGCTGCACTCGGCAGGCACTCCCAAATAATGAAAAGTAAGCTAGCTCTATAACACCGACGAAGAATATACACACAATGCATCCTGCCGGTGATTACACATGGAGCGGAAACTTGGTGCCTATTAAACAATTGGAAAGCAAACTTAGGTCGGCTGAACGGACAATGGAACGAATAATGATCGGAGTAACACTCAGGGACAGGAAACGAGCTTCTTGGATCGGGGCGCAACATTTGAGTAGGGGATATAATATTTCAAATAAAGAAAAAGAAATGGACTTGGGCTGGCCATGTAGTTAGGCGAAGTAACATCACGCAACCGGTGGACCACCAGGGTAACAGAGTGTACACAGAGGAGGAGGAGGAAGAAAAACTTTATTAATGGCGAAAAATAGATCTTCGTCATCCCAAGTGAGAGGTGTTTGTGCGGCGGAGAAAGAGGGAGGCGACATTAAACGTTGTTGTTGTTGTAAAATTTATTATGAATAGGACGGCACTAGGCCTGTTGCGGTGGGAGGGGGAAAAGGGAAGGGGGTTACGTGCGTCGCACTATGGAGGCTTCACACGCAAATGTCCACAGTGAGAGTAGAATTGTGCATTAAACGTTAATATCAGAGAATATCATGATATGTCAGAGGGATTGCCGCTGGAACTGTGGACTGGTTGCTCTGAAATGGCCGGGATTGGATAATCATAGCTCGGGCTGATGCATACGCTCGTTCGGTCCAGGGCGCTGTGTCCTGGTGTCCAGATTACTGAGGTTGTGGGAAGTTGTCTGGGCGAATGTTTGGTAAGTATTTGATGGACGACGTGATGGCTAGCGCTATTGCCGTTTCCTTTGCATTGAGGGGGCGGGATGTATTCACTGTCGCGGTTGTTCGTTCTCGCATGTCTTCATCAATAACGCTAATGACATTAGCTGGCCTCCCTGATTAGCTGGCTGCGTCGGTGTACCGCATGTCTTTGGATTTTTGGAATTTGTTTTGGAGAGCGCGGGCACGGGCTTCTCGTCTCCCTTGGTTGTATACAGGGTACATGTTTTTAGGAATAGGTCTTACGTGAATTTTATTGCTATACATCTGTGGGAGTGTCATCCTGTGGTTATGGCCTGTAGTTTGTGTTGGGTATCCTAGGCGTTCGAGAACCTGCCTGCCCGTCGGGGTCAACCGGAGTCTTTCTCGTTGGCTGACTGGCGAGGTGTGCAGCAACGTGATCTTCTACAGTATTGTGAATGCCGAGAACCAGTAGCTTCTGCATCGAGGTAGCGGGTGTAAAATTGAGGACTTTCTTGTAAGCTTGCCTGAGGAGGGATTCTGGTTGCTCCTGTAGTCGCCTGTTGATTGTGATGTAGGGTACGGTGTAAGTAACCCGGTTAATGACGAGTGGTGTCTTCTTTTTTTAGGCCATGGCGCCTGTTTGCGATTCGGCTCATAACGCGGATGACTTGGTTTGTGGTGTGCTTGAGTCGTTGAAGTGCGTGCGATCCACCGCTATCTTGTTGAAGGTAATAGTCCGAGGATTATGATGATCTGTACTTGTGGAATATCTTGATTGTCCAATGTGAGGGAGGTTTGAGGGGGACCGTACGGAATTTTTCCGCATTTTTTTTCTTTATCAAGACCAGCTCCGACTTTTCCGTTGCACATTCAAGACCACTGCTGCGCGCGTACTGTTGGATAATGTCGGCCGCGCGCTGCAGGGCTTCCTGGATCTCGCCGTCGGAGCCGGTTCTTGCCCATATGGTGACGTCGTCGGCGTAGATAGCATGGTGCATGCCCTCTACCACCGCTAGTTGACCTGGAAGTTACATCATCGCTATGTTAAAGTATGTTGGCGACAATACAGCTCCTTGCGTTGTTCCCAAGTAGCTGACCGTGGCGGTACGGTTGCGGAGAAAGACGATGATGTACGCGAAAGTACCGTTGCCCGCAGTTTATGTCGCTGAGGTTGCTGAGTATTGTTTAGGGGTTGCGTTATCGAATGCAGCCTTGAGATCTAATGCCACGATGGCTTTGGTGCTGTAGCGGGAGATCCGCTGCGTAATTTATTCGTGGGGTTGGAGGAGGATATCTTGTGTGCTGAGGTTAGGACGAAAACGAAACATTGTTGGTGACAAAAAGTTATTGTTATCTATGTAAGGCTGAAGTCCGTTTAGGACAACGTGCTCGAGCAGTTTGCCTATGCAAGAGGTTAGTGAACTAGGCCGCAGGTTTTCCAGCTTGGGTGGCTTGCCTGGCTTGGGAATCAGGACAATATCAGCGTGAGTCCATTCCCTTTGCAGCGGTGTGCAGTCTTTGACCAGACATTCGCGTCGAAATAAACCGTACGCGCGACCATCACTGCAAGAAACTCAGGACAACTCCGACATCGCCAACCATGGCAAATGAACGCAAGAGGAGGCAGGAGCTAATACTATGGCAGTGGAACTGCAGAGCATAAAACCCAAAATCGCATCTCAGATGCAGTACATCGGGCCCGGCTGCGGAATGCCTGATGTCATTGCACTTCAAGAGACAAACGCGCCGGCAAAACTCCCGGGATATGTTACACATGGGGACACGGGAAGACATAATTCAAGCACCCTCATACGGAAAAGCATAACTGCGATTCAACACTCCCTAATTCAGCAAGAGCAAGTAGGAATCTTGCCAGAACTGATACTGAGAAAAGCGGGGAAGGCTAGCAATCTCTTAAATATGTACTGCAGACCAAAGCACAAGTCTGAAATCCATTCTATTATTAAACAGGCGGTCACGAAATCGGCAGGTAACCCGCTCACTGTGGTCGGGGACTTTATGCCGCGCACCCCCTGTGGGGTTATGGCTACACGATTGGCAGGGGCACAGAACTCAATCTCGCCATCGAGGAGGCGGATCTCCCGCTAGTGACTGACCCTTCGGTACCTACGAGAACGGGCAACAGCGTGACCAGAAATACGGGCCCCGACCTCACGCTCGTTCGAAACATTAACGGAGTTCGATGATGCAACACTGGAGAGAACCTGGGCAGTGACCACAACATAATCTCCAGCGTAATCCTTGCGGACGATTATAGTGCTTATGTCGGGGAAGCGAAACTCACAGACTCGAGCAAATTTCGAGAGCGTCGGGAGACTCAGTCCCCGAAAGAAATTGAAACTATAGAGGAATGGGCCAACGAAATCAGGGCGGACATTAATGCCACGACGGAGAAGGTTCACCTCGCGACGGAAATCCCGCGCGTCGACCGCATGTGGGAGGCCCGGAGGAGTCTCATTCGTCGTTGGAAGCGACAGCGATATAACCGGAAAAAAAGAAACGCATTGCCTCGCTTACTGAAGAAGCGGCCCGGTACGCAGTGCAGCTCAGTCGAGAAAATTGGCTCTCGCTCTGTGACGAGTTAAGGGGGACCCTCAGTACCTCCAAGACATGGAGGTTGTTGAGGCACCTTATAGACCCGACAAAAAGCAAGGGTGATTCCGCCAGAGTAATGGCCACTGTTATGCACTCGTTCCCCAGTACGCAGGACGACCTCCTTCAATAACTGCAAACAAGATACATACCAAAATATTCCACTCCACCCTTCCCGAACTACACAGGATAGCCCAACCCCAATTTGGACTGCGACGTTCAAATCTTCGAAGTCAAGGCAGCACTTGCAAAAATTCACAGGAACACCACCCCCGGCCAAGATCAAATAACAAACAAGGCATTGTGCGAATCTTGATACGCCCTCGGTGTTTGCGCTAACCGAATTTATGAATACTTGTTGGAGTGACGGTACGCTCCCCGCGGAGTAAAAGACGGCCGAGGTCCGCTTAATTCCGAAAACGGGGAAAAAGCCAGACATCGAAAACCTCCTTCTGATCTCCCTCACCTCTTGCGTGGGGAAGCTACTTGAGCATATTATCCTCGACAGACTTCAATCCTACCTGGAAAAAACAAACAAGATGCTACCAACCATGTTTGGTTTCTGCCGTCACCTTTCAACCCAGGGCATTCTCCTGCAGATAAAAGATGTAATGGGCCAAGCCAATCGCCACACTCCGAAAGCCATCCTGGCCTTGGACCTGAAAGGGGTTTTCGATAACGTCACTCACCAAGCGATTATGACCAACCTGAACAGCCTTGACTGCGCGACACGGACTTACAATTACGTCCAATATTTTCTATCAAATAGAAAGGCCATACTCAGGCTTGGTGTCTTGTCCTCCGATCTCGTTGACGTGGGTGGCAGAGGCACACCACAAGGAGCGGTTTTATCTCCCCTACTTTTTAACATAGTTCTTATAGGCCTACCTACCATCCTGGGGGCCATCCCGGATCTGCACCACGGCTTATATGCCGATGATATTACAGTGCGGACAGGCAAGGGCTCGGTAGGCGAGATACAGGACCGTCTCCAGCTTGCCGCTGATGCTGTGAGTGACTACGCAAGGAGGTGCGGGCTTTCCTGCTCACCAGACAAGTCCGAACTTCTTATGTTCGGAAAGAGAAGAGGAAAAAAGTCCAAGATCCGGGTATCCAGATTACCTTGGACGGCCATACCATCCTGCCGTCACCTCACATCAATGCCCTCGGTACGACTTTTCAAGAGGACTGTTCAAACACCGTTCTTCTCAACAGGCTCAGCCACAATACGGGACAAATTACCCACCTGCTCCGAAGAATAACCACCAAAGCGAGGGGAATGAAGGAAGCAGACACACTTCGTCTGGTAGAGGCCTTCGTCATCTCACGCATTAACTACGCCATTCCCTATGCTATATTAAGCAAGGGCGACTTGGCCAAGATTGACACCATGATCCAGAAAGCCTATAACATGCTCTGAGGCTCCCTATTAGTACCTAGACCGACAGGCTTCTAAAATTGGGCCTACATAACACGGTCAGTGAACTAGTCGAGGCCCACCTCGCCAGATATAGCGTCTGCGACTAAGCCCGATACCCTTCTGTAGGAGTCTCCTCACCAGACTGGGAATGGCATCCCCCGAAGAAAAATTCCAGCAATTACGCGACCTACCTCCAAAAATAAGAATAAACATTGGTGTTGCCCCTATACTCCGTAAGATGGACCCAGCTCACCACGCAAGAAGAAGAGAATCAAGAGCGCGCACTTTTGGCAAACGACACAGGGACCGAGATAGCACGGTTTACACCGACGCCGCCGACTATGCCAGAAGGAGAGCCATTACCGCCTGGTTACTTCAACGGTGAACCACCTCACTAGCATCACCTTGCCCTTCACAACCATTACTCAGGCAGAGGAAACGGCCATTGCTCTGGCCATCTTCCAGGCAAATGCGGATACCGTTATTACGGGCTCGCAACAGGATTGCTGAAACTTCCTTCGTGGTAGAATTTCCAAGGCGGCTCTGGACATTCTGCTGCAAAAGCCACCCGAAAGAAAAGTGAAGATTGTTTAGACGCCAGCCCACTCAACCCTCCAGGGCAACACGACCACCCACGGCATCGCCCGAGATCTATCCTGCCAGGCGACAGTGTAGGTTAGAGACTGCGTGTCCTTTGGTTACATATCAAGACATAACGGGGTACTATAAGTGCCAAAAATGATCTATCCCCCCGCTCATGAATCTCTAACCAAAGGGAAGGAGCACTACCTCCGGCTCCTCCAAATAAATACCTTTCCTCATCCGAAAAAACTTCACTTACTTCATCCAACGCAGTACTTCCCGGTGTGTGAAATTTTGCGCTGCCCCGGGCACCCGGTACCATTAGGCATGAGAGTGTTCCGCAAACCCCAAAATTCAAAGAATAGGGCACCCTTCCCGTGATCAGTGGGAGAAAGAGCTGTCCAGATCCGGTCTCGATTTCCAGCTTAGGCTGGTGGAAGGGGCCGTGGCGGCGGGGGTCTCCAATGGAGTCCTGGACTGAGTGCCCCACACCACATTGCGATGCTGTCAATAAGGTTTATCCTCCTCCTCCTCCTTGGCAGCGTGCCTTCTTCCCAGTGGTGGTTGAAAGGAGTTGTAAGGGCCTGTTTGCAAGTATCTTCTAAGTTTCGGAGTATGCGGTTCATGGCTTTATCTGCTCCCGCGGTAGTGTTATTGGTGAGGGCCTGAACCACCTGCTTGACTTCGAAGAGGGTGATTGTTCCGTCCAGGTCTTCGTTCGGGTCGCATCTGTACTCTCCTGGCGTGGAAGACGGTTGCTGTTGCCTTATATATTTCTCCCGTAGAGCATCAAGGATGTCTTGGTTGGTTACTGGGTGTTGGTGGATGATTTTCTTGATGGTGTATCGCGTAGCTGTTCTGCTTTTTGTAGGGTCCAGGAAATTTCGCAATAGCGCCAATGTTTTGCATTCCTATGTGCCTTGGAGGTGGTTGCAGAGTTCGTTGCAGTTTTGCAGCATGAGTTCCACTGCGTACTTGGTACTTCTTCCGTAATTTTTGCTATTAGAATTTTGAGTTTCCTCTATTCAGTTTCTTTCGGGCGCCATCTCCTAAGCATACTTCTTCGGGCTTGGCAGAGGTGAAGTGGGGGTCGAAGGCTGCTTTTTCTTCCGATAAAGTCAACTCTGGATTGCCTGGATACGTCTTCGTGCACATCCCGAACCCACACTTCTATGCTAGTGATCTCCGAAGGCGGGTTGTTTTCTCTCTGCTTTCGAAATGCATCCCAGTTGACGAGGCGTGTTTTCTTTCTTTACGGGACGGTTTTTGCACGTGGGAGGGACTGTGGTGACAAGGATACAATGGTCGCTCCCAAGTGTCTCTTCAGAGTTGTGCCATTCTTCTCTTGGGAGGTTTTTGTCGTCGTCAGGTCGGGACAGGTGTCTCGTGTTATGCTGTTACCAATTCTCGATGGGTAGGTAGGATTCGTGTAAAGGGTGATTCCTTGTTGATGGATGAGTCCCCATAGCTTGTTTCCTTTTGCCGTTGCTTTGCCGTATCCCCAGACCGGGTGTGGCGCATTAACATCTCCCAGGATGACGACTCCGTTTCTCTTGACCAGTATCAGAGTTATGGCAAATAGGTAATGGAAGTTCTCTTTCTTGCGGCTTGGAGGGCTATATAAATTCAGTACAGAGAGACTAGGCTGACCCCTTTTGGTGGGCAGGATCTCTATTAGGATGTGATCAATATCTCTGCCCTCTATTGTATGTTGTACGGCTGTAATATATCTGTTGCAAGTGTGGCTATTCTGTTGTTTGTGGATGCTGTTGTGTGGGTGTTATAGCCTGGTTTGGATGGTATATATATATATATATATATATATATATATATATATATATATATATATATATATATATATATATATATATATATATATATATATATATATATATATATAGATCTAGTTTCTTGTATGTCTATTACGTCTGGGCGGTCATCTTACATTTCGTATGTATGAACCCTATAAACCCTATGAAGTGTCTCTGTTAACTGTAAGGCGAAAGGTGCCCCATTTTACGAAAAACCAGCATTGGTGTGATTGTTTTTTCCAACACAGAAAATGGGCGCCGCTGCAAATAATATAAACAAGCAAATTTAGGTTCGAATGGGAATTGAAGCCGAGAATTCAGAGAAAGAACCGAGGCGTTACTTCTGCGTCATTTAAGCACCTTTCCAGCGGCGGAACTACGGGCGACTAGTGCGTGCTGGGCAACGTCATATCCAGTGGTAGGTGAATGCGACTGCACCTGCGTAGAACGGGCACACGCCAGCCACAGAGAACTCTGCTTCTAGGAAAGGTTACGCGTGAAGGTCACGAGTATGCAACACAATACAGTATACAAGAGTGTATTTCTCATAAACGTTACAATGTTATTTAGAAAAATATTTGCGCAGCTTGCACTAGGGGTACAAGGCTAGGGAAATATCTGAGTTGGCCGTCTCTTTCCCTTCGTCGGACACATGGCTCTTGCATCACCGTCAGGACGAAGACCTCTCCCATTGACCTCTAACCGCTTCTCCCCGCGCCGCTCAGTCCACTCTCTGCCTCCGAATTTCTGTTTCGTCCATCCACCTCTTTTTCTAGACTCGTCTCTCGGTATCCGCTCTGTCACCCGAATAGTCCACCGACTGTCATTTCGTCTAATTACGTGGGCAGCCCAAGTTCATTCCATTTTCTTTGTTCTATGATATCTTCTACTCTAGTTTGTTCTCTGATCCAGGAAGCTCGTTTCCTGTCTCTAAGTGTTACTCCGATCATTATTCCTTCCATGGCCCATTGAGCCAAACTAATTTTGCTTTCAAGTTTGAAGGGACTCAGCCCATACGTGCGCCACCGTGTGGTGATTACAGTGCAGCGAGCGCGCGTCGGATGGAGATAGTGACGTCAGTGCGTCATGTGCCCGTGCGTGCGTGTGCGATAAACAGTTAGCGGACAATGGAACACGTGTGGTGCGTAATAAGCCCGGAACATACGCACAACGGCCTCGTCTGGTATAGAGACTGCGTTCGCGGGTGCGGTCGGGGAAGTTGAATGCAACAGCTCGGCGGAAGCAGAATCAGGATGGGAGCAGCAAGAGGCAGACAACCGGACCGACGACCCCTGGCGAGCAGCTCGGACTAACCAGCACATGGGGTGGCACATGGGCGCACACGGAGTGGCTTGGTACCAGGACTCCAACGTTGTCGTGAGTGTAGAGCGAAGTGTTCTACAATTTTTCTGCACAATCGGTGCAGTGCGTTTTTTCAGTGTCGCGTTGTTTAAATGACCGTATGTGTTACGAGCCGCTGTTTCTACTTATGTCATTTTTTATTTGCCGTCCCGGAATAAACCGGTGATTTCTGTTTCTTTCGTGTCGGCGTCACTTCGTCGAGCGGGGTCAGGGTCGTGAACCCTTCGCACATGAAGGATGTTCCTTCAAGTTGCTTAGTAAGGCGTCAAGTTTCCGCTCCATATGTCATCACCTCACATTTGTTTCTGAACTGGCCGCTGAAAGTTCTGAATGACTGGCAGGCCCGAATCGTTTCGTCTGCAAGCTTTCGCACCTCTCACAGAGTGGACAGAAGGCCACGCCCGCGCTGCGAACTTAATGGAAATGATGTTCGCCCAGAATGCGGTGATATATCAGTCAGATGGGTACCGGTTTTATAAAGAGAGGTGCCTGTAGGTTCGATTCCGACCACGGGAGGCGTTTTCTTTTCTTTTCAATGGCTGCACATGGTATTCTTCCCAACCGCTGTTAACCCGTACCCCTCAGGCCAGTGGTTAGGTCGCCGATTTCACGGCGTAAAGGTCCGGGTTCCCTAACCGGATTTTTTTTCTTGTGGCTTCGGGGTTTTTGGGTACGACGGACGGATTCGTGTCGGCCTACGCAGCTCTGTCGCTAAAAGGGTATTAAAAAATCTTTTAACCAGTATTAAAAAATCTTTTTTCACATAAGGAACAGTAGCACTAACAACTTGTACAGCTCCTGTACGTTATCAGCCTGCCTCTTGTGTCGGGATCGGCGCCTGTATATCTTAATTGGTTACACACGCAGATGTTATCATGGGATAGGTGGCACAGATTCACTGGTGTGGTGGTGGTAAAATACAGTTAATTCGGATTTAGCATAACATCATGTCATGTATTGGCAAATTTTGGTTCCAAAGGGTATTAGGACAGATAAATCTTTCCCCATACCCTCTGACACCAGGAAGATAAAGAAAAATGGGAAAAGAAAGATCGGAGGGGTCGCAGGGAGTTATGAAGGCCAGACGACTTAAGGAACATTTCCGGGTCTCTTTCAGGGACATTAACAGGAACATTTTAGAGGAACATTTTATTGTACTACTGCTGGCCTCTATAGACCGCTAACAGTGAGCAGTTAGGCCCGCCTTAGCCAGATGGCGCCAGCACCGCACTAGCCACTACTCCATGGCCTTTTCCAGTTTCGGTTTCGCCGCCGACGCCCATTGTCCGCTCGAAATGTGTCGTTAGCAAAATTGGTTACGCACGAAGAAAAGTCATAATTTAATATTGTGGACGCAGTCGGAGCTCATGTTGGTCGTCGCTAAGTGGAACAGAACATTTTTGGAAGCGCTCCAATGTACGGAATCATATGTAGTCTGGAGCGCGGTACCACCAAGCGTGATTCAGTCATTCACTCCCAACAGTACAGGTTCCCGCCATAGGCCCCATCTGTCGCATTATTTGCGATGCGATAGCGCTCACAGCTGGATTACAGCTTTCTTACCCCCAGATTCATTTATGACGATTCACAATCTTCCCGTAAACCTCCGTATATTTAGTTTACCACAAAACGCCGTTACGCAACGCGCGGCCGAAGGACGTCCGTACTAGGGTTGCCAGAGTAGAAACAGGCTGCACCACCAGCCCCCTATCGAAATTTCACCTCTCACCAGTATTAAAATACGCCCACTATAACGTATTTCCTGCTGCTATATCATTTCTGTGCATGCAGTTCGCCAAAACAAAGCCTTGAAGATGGTGGTTTTGTTGCTTCTAGCAAACCATCCTATTATGGGTGGGCGTGACTTGATTGCCTCTATAAATAAAAATAGGAGGTGGTAACTTAATTACGTCTGTCAATAAATTAGCAAAATAGGTTTGAGAGAAGCGAAATAGAATTTTTTTATTCATATCCGTTGCAATGCCTGTTTATGGAGCATTAACTCCATTTTTTCTACGCTTGCTTCCTACATTCGTTTCTAAGTTCTACTTCTATGGGCATGCTCGCAAAGAATGTTGCTGCGGTCGCTGCCCTTTTCGCATATGTTTATAATCAAACGAGACGGGGTGCAACATGTATTTCTCTCAATTTAGTGAGCATTGGGCTGGTTATTGTACAACCAACGTGTCATACAAAGTATTTGTAGCTGTTACAAACTAGTGAGGAATTTATTAGAGGAAATGCTAGCGGTACGTCCTGCATAAAATATTTGCAATTGTTATTTACTGTGGTTTGTTTGAAATACAAAACGCCACATTGGGGTCTTCATGACTTGCAAGCAGTGGTGAAAACCCAAAATACTTATCGAGCACACTATAATACGCCCGTGAAGTAATGTAAGTGGCTGTTGGTGTTCAGGAGAGGAAAAAGCTTTCATTCAGGGAAAGAAGACCATGATTTAAAGCATACGCGTAATTTTTTCACCACTTTTCATCGGATATTGTCTGATGTAGCCGTACCAGCACCTTAGCACCTGCAACCCCAAAATTTCCCCATATTTTCACTATCTGGTGCCGTAGTTCACCATCTGCCGATGCAGGTTCGTATCTTGTATAAATAGCTGTACCTCATGTACGCAGCCCTCGTACGCATTCGATGCTGCTGCTGCTTAAAGAAGCTACCCGGGCTCGAAACGAGGTCTTGTGATGCTACCAGAGGGAGTCAAGGGACGGGAACTTGAAGACTCTATTTCGAACAGGACACGCTTCGCCGCCGGCGTCCCACGAGTCTCTGTTAGTTTCGCCATCACTGCGCTGTAGTCGCGCCCGCATGCGGCAGAGGCACATCACCTTGGCATTCCAGTGGCACGTCCAGCCATCTCAATTCCTGCTCTCCTGTTCGCTATCTCGACGTCAAGCTATTTTTCGGCCTACAACTACTGTCTGTGCAGTAACTTGATGCAGGTCAGTTATGCCAGTCCCGTCTCCCTCCTCTGTACTCCGTGACAAGCCGGCCAGTCAGTGCTCGCACCGAATCTTAATACAGCACGGACGACTACGGGTGGGGAATAATTTGTGCGAAACAAACAAAATCAAATAAATTATGTTGCTAGATTTATGGTCGGGGCAGTCGTAATCAACTAATGGACTCTAGGTGGCCGTGCGAAAAAAGTTATCTCATTGCGATTCTGATTCAAAGTTTCGAACAGTCACTACCGCTATTCAGTAAAGGCTTGAAAAATTTCCTGTAACCACACATGGCCATTTTTCTCTGATATTTAAATAAAACGTTTGAAAGAAGCAAGCAGGATGGGCAGCATTTCGGCTGGCGTACCGCAAATTTTCCCCCTGGTCTACCATGGCTGCCAGACCAGGAATTCCCTCGCCGCTAAAAGAGCGACGGCAAGTGGTCACCAGTTTATGTGACACCTTCACCTAATGTGAAGGTGTCACATAATGTGAAGGTGTCTCCTCCCACCCAAAGCAACCAGCCCATCGGAAACACCTCAACAAATCTCCCTCTCTCCCAATCTTCATGAAGTACTTCGAAACATCCACCAACAACAAGCTGCCCTCAGCGAACGCCTCAATTCTTTGGCCGCAGCTGTACCTGCTATTCAAAGCCCCTCCTTATGAACCAAACCCACCCACAGCTCTCCCACCACAGACTTTAAAAGGCGAGCATGCTGCGGCCATCCTTGAAGAGAACATACCAATACGAATAATCCCCCTCATCGACCAACGCCTGGAAAAGGCCATCGGCGACCTCCAATCCACCATCACAACATCACTGACTTCTATTCAGAAGATGAGCGAAGTGCTTACTGCCCGCATCACAAACATTAAGAAGGCCCTCGCTAGCAACTCTTCCTTTCCCATCTCGCAACCCAAGAAAGCCAAACTCCAACCATCCAATACGCACGATCCTATTGCCCTAGCCACTGCCCTCCCCAACGACGATGTCTAACTCCCCGGCCCTGACCATCTATCAATAGAATTGCCGATACTTAAATAACAAAAAAAGCTCAATAAGGATTCTACATCACCCCTGCCCCTCCCGATATCACAGCCCTCCAGGAAACCGACACGCCTGCCCCTGGAATTAGTGGGTACACGGCCTACACCCAAGATCCCTTACACCGCACTGCAATACTAGTGGCCCAGCACCTCACCGCCCAAGAACATAGCCTAACCTCCCCCAGCCTTTACTGAATAGCGGTAGTGACTGTTCGAAACTTTGAATCAGAATCGCAATGAGATAACGTTTTTCGCACGGCGACCTAGAGTCCATTAGTTGATTACGACTGCCCCGACCATAAATCTAGCAACATAATTTATTTGATTTTGTTTGCCTCGCACAATTTTTTTTTTTCATGGATGATAGTCATGTGCTTAAAAGTGAACTGTTGTCATCTGATTCAGCGCCCCGTTGTACGTGAGACGTGTATTGGTTTACTGCTTGTACATAGTTCATTTGTCGCTTTCATTGTCATTCCCCATACCTTCCATATTCATTCCTTTCTCTTTCTGTCCCCAGTACCCTCCCCCCAGAGGGAAGTAGCAGGCCTAAGATCAATTTCTCAGGCCGACCTCTTCTCCTTTTTCAATAAACATTTACTCTCTCTCTCTCTCTCTCCCCCATCGCCCACACATTTGTCGAAATTCTTCCAACTCGGCGAAACGAACCCAGCGTTTTTGTTCTAAACGTATACAGCCCACCTCTCAGTCCTCAGCAAGCGATCGACACCCTCGTGCACGACGCCAAGCGGACAGAGCATCAAAATCCTTTGTTTCTGCTCGGCGATTTTAATGCCCCACACTACTCTTGGGGATACTCCCAGGGTACAAAAAATTGGTAGTGGCTTAGCTCTGCTATGCCAGGATATATGTAGCGTGAGCTAATGTTCAGCAATTCAGTCCAATCCAGTCCAGTCCAGTCCAGTCCAATTAAGCCTTATCCAGTCCACTCCAGTCGTGTCCAGTCACTTCTCCTCCGTCATCAGGCAGAGGCAGCGGCAGCAACAGCGCCGGACGGACTCGACTCGAGACCAGATCCCAAGCCGTGGGCAGAGGGACCGGTCGGCAACGCCAAGCAGGGGTGCGAGAAGAAGCTCCAGGGATCCCACCATGAACGGTAGCAGCCAGAGGAGGCGACAATCAAGATCAAGCTCGCGAATCAACGCAGCCGAACATAATCGCCACCACTCTCGAAGCAAGTCGTCTACCCGCCCACAAGACCAGAACGAGCCCAAACAAGTAAGCTGGGCCCAACGGGTCTCTCCCACAGCTCGTTCCCAAACTACCCCTCCAACACCCCCAACCTTACCCCAAAACCCTACTTCTTGTGTGGATTGCAAACATCTGTCTCAACTACTTGAGCAACAAAACACACTAATAGCGTCACTCAAGGCTCGCTTAGATTTACTTGAGCAAACACAGGCAACACCCAATGAAAAACGCAAGAAACCGAATCCGGCCACAACAGAGGCCCCTCCCTCTCCTCCTGTGGCGAAAACACAATCGCCTCCCCCACCTCAGATCCAAGACATGTTTTCTGAATTAGCTAGTCGGTTGACTTCCATCACCCAAGAACTCCAAAACAACCACCAAGAAAATCAGTTGCTACAGCAAGAATTCCGGTCTCTGCGTTCCGATCACACTTCCCTCCGACAGGAAATTACCACCGCCGGTAATTCAACCGATCACAATTATGAACTGGGAACCACGCGTCAAGAGAAGTCTTCCACAGGGCCCATCAGAGCCCATAGCCGAAGCGTCCCATACTCACGCACTCCCGACAACTGCATCACCGCATCTCTTGCAGATGGCCGGGACCCAGTCTAATATTACGACCATCCTTCAATGGAACTGCCGCGGTCTTAAGCAGCTGCCTTAAATCAGTTCATTAGCACTCTTGACACAAAACCGGCGGTTGTCGCCTTGCAGGAGGCTAATTCATCTGTCAAACTACCTGGCTACGTCGCTTATGGTTCCATTGACACGTTCCCTACGCTTACTCTAGTGCATAAAACCATCTCAGCGATTCATCACGTCACCCCACAACGGGGATGCAATCAAGTTCTCATCGAGCTCCTCTCCCCTTCGACTAAAACTAAGTCTAGCCTTTTCATCCTGAATGTATATTGTCGCCCTTCTGAAAAGACAGTTGATATCGCCGCCACTATAAGAGATACAAATCTCCTTGTAAATGGCTGACCATTGATCATAGCGGGCGACTTCAACGCCGCCCACCCGCAGTGGGGTTACACGTACAAAACAAAAAGAGGCGCCCTGCTGGCCCAGGCCGCAGAAGATTTCCAGCTTATCTTGCTCAATCACCCGGATTCACCCACCCGTACGGGCACAAGTACTGCCAGGGACACAACTCCCGACTTATCTTTTTTAGCCGGGAATCTCGATGTCATGTGGACTTCAACTCATGAAAATTTGGGCTCTGATCACGACATTGTTCAACTCACCATCCGGAATAGGCATTACAACGCCAAAACAGGTGTGGCCCGTATTACTAATTGGGACGCCTTCCGAAAGGCTACATCCTCCCACTCAATTGACACCACTCAACCTTTTAGCGCTTGGATTGGCGACCTCGTCCAAACAGTACGAACGCACACCAAAAGCATCGCCACGTCCTACCAAACACCCAGCGTCGACCCCAAGCTCCTTCACATTTGGGAAGCCCGTCGAAGCCTCACTAAGCGATGGAAACGCCAACGACACAATCGCCGACTTCGCCATAAAATTGCCGCACTAAATCAAACTGCCACTGAATATGACAAACACCTATCGAAAGAAAATTGGCTTCAACTATGCGATAGCCTTCAAGGAACCCTGACCACACGTAATACTTGGCGCTTACTTAGACATCTGATCGACCCCCTAACTAGCAAGAGTGAATCCCAACGAAGCATGATTCGGACCATACATTCGTTTCAAGGTTCCCCAAAAGCCCTTCTACAAGCCTTAGCAGATCGGTACCTCAACTCCAGCAAGAACTTTTCCCCGCCCTCATACACAAGACTGCCGAAGTACCTACTTGATAGGGACTTTCAAATTTACGAATTGGAATCCGCTCTCTCAGAATGCAAGAAGAATAGCGCTCCTGGACCAGACCAAGTAACTTACAGGCTTCTGGCAAACCTGGACGGCAACTCCCTTGATCACCTACTTCACCACATTAACACCCACTGGTCATCTGGTCGCCTGCCTCCCCAATGGAAAACGGCGGAGATACGCTTCATACCTAAGCCCAACAAGTCACCTCATCTGGACAACTTGCGCCCGATATCCCTCACATCCTGTGTGGGTAAGCTGGTAGAACGGCTTGTACTGAGGCGTCTTCAACCATTTCTGGAGGACAGAGGCCTATTCCCCAATACCATGTATGGGTTCCGCAAACACCTCAGTACCCATGACGTCCTCCTCCGTTTGAAGGAAGAAGTCTTGGCGCCGGCTACCCGTCATTCTCCGAGGGCCATCCTAGCACTTGATCTTAAAGGCGCCTTCGATAACGTTTTACATTATGCTATTCTCTCCCGGCTCAATCAGACTGGATGTGGCCATCGCGTCTACTCCTACATTTCAGATTTTTTAACCCAACGTCAGGCTATCCTGAAAGTTGGCGACCTCACGTCGGATCCTATATTGCTTGGTGATCGAGGCACGCCGCAAGGTTCCGTATTATCCCCACTTCTTTTCAATCTGGCCTTAATCGACTTGCCCAAACAACTGGATGCCATCTCCAAGATACATCATGCTCTATATGCAGATGATATCACCATATGGACAGATACAGACTCTATAGGAAACATGCAAGATGCTCTCCAAGAAGCCACGGGCATTGTGCAGTCTTACGCATTGTCAGTGGGTCTTCAATGCACACCTCATAAGTCAGAATTAATAATTGTGCGCAAGCACCCACCTGCTCGAACTATTGAGCCCATCTCCTTACATTTGGACGGCCAGGACATCAAACCCAGCTCTTCAATCAAAATTCTCGGTCTCACCATACAAGCAAATACGCGGAACGATCTGACCTTATCCAAATTATCCAAGACGTTCACTCAAGTTACGCACATGCTCCGACGCATCTCTAACCGCCATCGGGTCCTAAAAGAACAAGATATGATTAGACTGATTCGAGCACTTCTGATCTCTAGAGTTATCTACGTTGCTCCATACCTCTGCCTCACGAAAGGTGACTTGGACGCCCTTGACAAGTTCATACGCAAGGCATTCAAACAGGCATTGGGCCTACCTATGAACACCTCTACTCAGCTGCTTCTACAACTGGGTCTTCATAATACGGTTTCAGAATTAATTGAAGGCCACCTTGCCAGCCAACGTGTCCGGCTCACTCAAACACTTGCGGGCCTTTGGTTACTCAAACGCCTACGACTCGCGCACCCAGCATCTCCTCCTGCTCTTCTTGTCCTCGCCGAGGCTTGGAGATCTGCTGTACGGGTTCGCCCAATACCGAAGAACATGCACCCTGATCTCCACCCGGGCAGAAGACAAGCACGGAGTCAAGCCCACGAGAACATCTATGGGAACCGTCTGGACGTCGCGTATACAGACGCTAGCTCGTATCCAGGCGGGCAGCACAAGGTTGCAACCGTCACCACCAAATCGGCCCTTATAACCTGTGCTTCAATTACCACGACATCCACGCATATTGCTGAGGAACTGGCCATCGCACTCGCACTTATTCACACCAAGAGCGCGGTCATCTTAACCGACTCCCAAGCTGCCTGTCGGAGCTTCTTGGCGGGGAGGGTGGCCCCACCAACTTTCCGCCTCCTCTCGCAACATCAGCCACAAAGAAACGTCGCCCTCGTCTGGACACCCGCCCACTGTACATTGACAGGCAATAATTTTGCCCTCATCAAGCCTGCGCACTCTCCTCCCAGGCCCCAGAAGAACAAGCGGAGTCCACACCACTGGTTACGTTTCAGGACATCACACAGTACTATCGACTCTACAGGCAACGATTCCCTCAACCTCACTCCAAGCTGTCCAAATCAGAAGAAACGACTATTCGTCGCATCCAAACGAATACCTTCGTCCATCCAATTCGCTTACACCACATGTTTCCTACTCAATTTCCCGCCCAATGCACTTTTTGCTCTCAGCCTGGCACACTCGTCCACATTTTATTAGAGTGTACGCATAACCCTGACCTCCCACCCTTTTCTTCCCCCCTCCCCCTCCATGAGCTGTGGAAGAACCTGATCACCAGCGACCACCTGGACGTCCAGCAACTACTGGCATCTAGGGCGTCGGTCGCCCGGTCGTCACTTGAATTCCCGGACTAGGGAACCACTCCTACATTATAAGGCTCATTAAAGTTTCATACTACTACTACTACTTCTCCTCGCGCATGCTCAGCACGGCTCTTCACGAGCCACGTGAAACGGCTATCAAGCGGCTCTGACGCAGCGTTAGACTTGGCTACTGCGCTATTGAGGCGCACACCTGGGCACGCGCCGGCGCCAGTGCGTCTGCCGCGGCTATGACGCAACACAATCAAACTCAATCCACTTTAAGCCAATCCAATCCAAATACAGTCCAAGCCAAGTCAAGCCAAGCCAAGCCAATCCAATCGAATCGAATTCAATCCTATACCCCTCGCACTTGCGCAGAACGGCCCTTCACGGCACACGCGAAACTGCTCAACCTCGGCCAGTGTAGCTTACGCTACAAAAAAGGGAAAAGCCCTCCTCCACGCCACCCACCATCACTCTCTCGTTCTTTACAATTACCTGGCCACTCCAACCAGACTGGGGAACAGTGTATCACGCGACACCTCCCCAGACCTCACATTCCCAGCCAACGTAGGGCATTTGACTTGGCAAAGGACTCCAGACACCCTCGGAAATGACCACTACCTCATTCAAATTGTGATACCTCAATTGCACACAACCCGAAAAATTGGTTTCACAAACATCACTAATTGGCCCGCATTCCGCAAGGATCCCACCGCCCTTCCGTACATCACCGAAAACCTAGAAGAGTGGACATCGGCCCTAGAAAATCTCGTCCAGAAGCATACCGAAACAATTCCCCTCACCGACAAGAATCCTGCCGCCGACGCCCATTTGCTCCATCTCTGGGCAGCCCGCTTAGGGATAGTCAAACGGTGGGAACGACAAAAGCATAACCGCACCCTCAAGAAACGTATTGCGGCAATCACTTTACAAGTGACCCAGTACGCTCAAACATTGCACACACAAAACTGGCACTTCTGTGACGAGCTAAGAGGCATTTTCAGCACAAAGCGCACCTGGCACATCCTCAGGAAACTAATCGGCGAGAAACCTACTCGAACGGCCACCAACCACCAAATTAATAGACTCATACATAACAGTGACCGGCCTTCCCGAGAACTCCTACATTCGATCAGAGATCACCTGTTCGGCCACCCAGTCACGCACCCACCCCCTCCGGCCACCAGCGTACGCGGGTCCGCCAAACGAAGCACTTGATGCCCCGTTCACCCACGTTGAACTCCAACAAGCCCTGGGACGCCTCACTCGCAAAACCGCCCCGGGTAGGGATGGCATTACCAGCAAGCTAATTCGAAACCTCGACGATGAAGCCCAAGAATCCCTTCTCACTCTTTTCAACCACCACTGGGAAGCAGGCACCTTGCCCCCTACATGCGTCACGAAGATATAACCCTAATTCCCAAACAGCACAGGCCTGTTACCCTCACCAATCTGCGACCCATTTCTCTAACATCGTGCCTGGGAAAACTTTTCGAACACATGGGGCATTCACGGCTTACTTCCTACCTCGAAACTGAAGATCTCTTTCCACCTACCATGTTTGGCTTCAGAAATCACCTGTCTACTCAAAACGTGCTCATCCAACTAAAAGAGCAAATTATCGACAACCTTAGCAAGACTTAGCCCAGCACCATCCTCACCCTAGACGTTCAGGGCGCATTTGACAACGTGACGCACGACGCCATATTTCAAGGGTTCCTTCACACGCAATGCGGTCCTCGAACCTTTGACTACGTGCGCGCCTTTCTTACTGACCGAACTGCAACTATCCGCCTTGGCCCATACAAATCCCCTACTTTCAACACACCAGCGAAAGGGACTCCCCAAGGGTCGGCCATTTCCCTTTTGCTATTCAATCTCGCCCTCTTTGAACTACCTAAACAACTTTCCACCATACCGGATCTACGCCCCGCCTTTTACGCGGACGATATGACACTTTGGATAAACAAAGCCTCGCCAGGCTACCAACAAGATGCCTTACAACAAGCTATCGACCTCACCCTCCAGTATCTCGCACCTCGCGGCCTAACTTGTGCTCCCCAAAAGTCCGTTCTCTTGGTCCTCCGCGCCAGAACGCGTGGTCGACCCCTGAGCGCCACACCATATCATCAAGTTACTATCAAAGATGCACTGGTGTCGAAAGTGAAAACCCTGCGAATTCTCGGCGTGCCTTTTCACGCGGATAAGTCTGGAGCAGCACTCCTCCCTCAACTGCAGGGCACGATATCGTAACTTATCCATCTCATCCGGCGAATCTGCACACACCAACATGGCCTGAGGGAACAGGACACTTGCCGTCTCGTCCACGCCCTACTTCTCACCGCCTCACATACGGCACCCCCTACGTCTGTCTCAAACCTCAAGAACAGAGCAAGCTGGATGCACTCATTTGCCGGGCTTACAAGGTCACTCTAGGCCTTCCAGCTTTCGCCGCCACACAGAAATTGCTTCAACTGGGGCTGCATAACACCCTTTCTGAGTTCCTCGAAGCACAACAGACAGGTCTATTGGCACGCCTGTTCCTCAGTCCTGCCGGCCGAACTGTCCTCAGGGCACTAGGCCGCCCCACGCCGAACCCTCATAACGAGCTTCACCCCCTCCCTCCCCACATCCAGACCAATATCGAGGTAGCACCAATTCCAGGTCACATGCATCCCGTATACAACCCCGGCCGACGCAAAGCCAAAGTGCAGCACCTTCAACAGAAGTACTCCTCAGCCCCGGATGCTTGCTATAGCGACATCGCCCAAACCCCATCACACCCCCGCTCGACCCTAGCAGTCACGGACAACGAGGGCACCGTTCTCAACGCCGCTACCTTCCTTCATCTCTCTTCAACCGCTTCTGAAGCCACCGCCATTGCCCTCGCGGCGGCCACCCACACACCTAACCATAATCACAGATTCTCAACAAGCCTGCCGACATTACCTCCTGGGAAGAGTGCTCCCGGCGGCGCTCAAGCTCCTGAAAGCCATTCCCGACCTACCTACAATAACCATCGTATAGACCCCGGGACACGCCTCACTCCCTGGGAATGAAGCAGCACATGCTGCGGCCCGCGAGCTTCACTTCCGGGCGTTCCCTACAGGGCCAGGCGGCTCGGACTCTACGACAGCCACTATCCATCCTCCTCAACCCTGCTTCACCGACATCTTGTCACACTACCGCCACGCTCACCGAAGGTATCCTCCGCCCCACCCTACCCTGTCCGTCGAAGAATCACGAATCTGGCGCATACTGCAAACTGGCCCATACTATAACTCCACCATCATCTCCCACATCTCCCCCTCACGCTTCGAGTACAACTGCCTGGACTGTCAAGTTTCAGTTACCACTGGAGATGCCACCAGGAGGCCAACCGATGAAGTCGTGCTTCCCGTCGGCTCCACCAAGTACCGGTCCTCTGATGTGCCAAGTGGATGCAGGGCCACTAAACTAGTAGCAATCGACAGAGATTATCCACGCGATCACCGGGAGACTAGATTTTCCCCAGGCAAGTCATTATTTCTCATTTTACAAGCCCGTGAAGTTTTGAAGCGGCGGCCGCCACGGTAACCATAAATCAAGGGTTAGCCGGCCAGCGGCGGTTGTTGTTGTTGTTGCGCCTTTAGGTATGGCACATACCCAATCAGGGGATCGGCCAATCAACAGAGGATGGTTAAAATGAATGGAATTCTTTTCTAATCACGCGACTTTTAGGAAAGATAATTTAGACCGGTTTGAAAAATTTTTGAGAAAAAAGGGGGAAAAAAAATCCTGAAAAATCAAAGCGAGGGTGACCAATCGCAATCATAAAGAGAATCGTTTTGAATTTTCAATGTAGCGCAGGAGGGCAGAGCATACATCCCGGCGGCAGAACCCCGTTTCGGAAGCCCCGAACGATAGAATAGCCGGCACTGTTAGGGATACCCCCAAACTGTTAAGTGGCACCTCCAGGGACTGACGTCTGACTCGGGAAAAACGTCGGCATGTCAAAAGGAAGTGATCGACAGACTCGTCTTCGTTGCAATAGCTGCACAGAGCTGTTGGCGCCAGACGAGACCTGTGCAAATACCTATTTAACTTGGGTACTCGACAACGTAAGGCTGTAATAATCACCTCTAAGTTGCGTGAAGGGCACCATTCAGGTTTCCATGAAAATTTAAGATGATTGAAATCCCTTAATGATAATAAAACCGATTCTCGCTGTACTTGGAGTTTCAGCATCCTACGGTACCTAGCTGCTGTTATTAAAGGTGTCGGCTCTACGACGTCTACTACAGGCCCAGAAAGTGCTACCCTTGCTAGAGAGTCGGCAGTCTCGTTGAATGTGATCCCTGCATGACCAGGAACCCAAAGAAGGTGAATTTCAGTGAAGTGAGGTGGAAGGAGTGACCGAAACGTCCGCAGAAGGGGAGTGTCTTTAGGGGAAGAAAGGGCTAGGCATACAGAAAAGGAATCGGAAATTATCATTGGAGATGTGATTGACACATCCAGCTTTCGTAGCGCCAGGACAATTGCCAGGAATTCCGCAAAGAATGTGGGGATAAAATCACGCAGACGAACCGAAAAGGTCCAGTTAAGGGAAAGGGAAAATATTCCGATACCGGATTTTTCTTCTCGTTGAGAGGCATCTGTATAAATTATAGCACCTGGCTGCATAGAGGCCAAATAATCTTCGAGAAGGCGATTGAGTAGCCGGGCTGGTAAAAGTTTAGCATTTTTGGGGAAAATGTTCCGGAAATTGATAGAAAGAGGTGAACTCCTGTCAGTATATGGAATAATCTGATTTATTGCTACACCCAATGGAGAAAGGAAGCTCTGTATCAAAGTGCTTTGTGGACATAAGGACCTGGGCCATTGGTGCACCATAAACGCACTTGGTTCTGCAATAAAGATAAACTGCTCCCTGTTCACCTCAGAGCTATAAGCTCTCAGAAAAGTTTCAACCGTCAGAATCCGGAACCTATCAAGCAGAGGAGGAACGCGCGCTTCCAAGTAAACTACTGCATTTGCTGCATTCTTAGGCAACCCTAAACAGCAGCGAAGAGCCTGGCGCTCCAGAATAACCAGACGATGAAGCTTATACGCCGCGCACCCAGAGAATAACACGCACCCAAACTCTAAAATGGGGCGAACGTACATTTTATATATCATAAGAAGGGTCTCTCTGCGCATGCCCTTCTTTCTATGACTGAGACTTCTCAACATCCCAACAGCACGTGCACCTTTGGCCTCAATGAGGGCTATATGTGGGGTCCAGTCAAGTTCACTGGTGTAAATAATCCCGAGGTACTTTAAAGAAGGAACCTGAGGAATTATGCACTGTCGATAACTGAGAGTAATGTTAACAGGACCTGAGATTGGAAAAACTAATAAGGAACATTTGTTCACATTCATAGAGAGACAAATACTGTCCAACCACGAGGCAATAATATTCAGATAAGACTGCAATAATTTGTGAAGAGATTGAATGTCAGGTGCTGATGCAAAAAAACGCAATATCGTCGGCATATACATATGTAGAAACACCAGAAACCACCGGAATAGCGCTTACAAGGATGTTAAAAAGGACAGGGGAAAGGACCGCCCCTTGCGGTACGCCCCTAGACTGTGGCCGCTGTGAGGAGGTAACATTAAATTTTACACAACTGAACTGCCTGTCTCTCAGAAATTCACAAATCCAAGCTATGATATACCTTGGGAAGTTTAAGACTTGTAACCGGGACAACAACACAGGGTATTCGACGCTATCAAAAGCTTTTGCTACATCTAGGGTTACTAGGGCCGAAAACTGGTTAGTGCGACGGGCAAGTTTAATCCGGCTTTCAAGGTCCATATGCGCACTCCAAATCGAACACCCAGGGCGGAAACCAATTTGTCTTGGGCTAAAGATTCTAGAACTGGACACCAATTGCATTATGCGCTGCTGCAAAATCCGCTCGATTAATTTAACCACATTAGATGTCAACGCAATAGGCCTGACGTTTTCAATCGAGAGGCCCTGACCAGCATTCTTAAGTACCGGAAGTATTCTGGCGAGACGCCAGACATCGGGGATCCATGCATGTCGAATAGAATAATTGATCATGTTAAGTAAATGATTGGGAGCCTCGTCAAATAATAACTTCAGCATTTCAGTTGTAATGCCATCTGGGCCAGGAGCTGCAGCAGTCAATTTAGTCATGACGTCAGCGAGCTCTGATAGCGTTACCTCTATGAAGTCGTCTACCACGTCTGGCGGAGTAACTAACATCGCTAAGAAGGATGAAAAACGAGCTTGAAGCCCATCAGCTATCGACTCTAGGGACTCTGAGAGTTCACCTGACGATAGCACCACGGAGTCTGTATTATCTGGAGAGGGTACTGCTTTCCGCGATCGAAGAAAGCGAAAAAGCGCACGCTTATTGTTAGGCTTGGAGAGACACAGAGATCGATCTGTGTCATAAGTCTGTTTAGCATTAGAAACAGCGCGTTTGAATACCGCTGAAAAATATTTGTAGTTGCACCAGTTAAGCGGGGATAGGTTATGGCAAAGTTTCTTCCAGGCCGCCTTTCTACGTCTAAAGCAGCGCGAACATTCTTCGTCCCACCAGGGACTCGGCAATACTGACTTCTTCGACATCACTTCAAATAATGACGACTGAGCTGAAGAGGAAAGGGCGGAACAAAGGCCTGTCGCACATTCAGCTTCATTTTGTGTGACCAGAGAGGACAGGGACTCCTTCAGAGAGGTTTGAAACCTTTTATAGTTAACAAAAGAACGGCTCTGGCGGTTAACGGAACGGATGGGACACCCAATGTCAAAAACTATTGGGATGTGGTCACTACTCGACCCGCCATCAACGGTCGACCAAGAAGGCACTGAAACACCTCGAGAAGA
This sequence comes from Haemaphysalis longicornis, assembly GCF_048455015.1. Classification (NCBI taxonomy): domain Eukaryota; kingdom Metazoa; phylum Arthropoda; class Arachnida; order Ixodida; family Ixodidae; genus Haemaphysalis; species Haemaphysalis longicornis. Next base: position 257,596,106 of record NW_027526203.1, read on the forward strand.
TATAGTTAAATCCAAAACAGATTGCGTTTGTCCCTTATGGTAGGTTGGAGAATCCGAATTTATGCATGTTAAGTTGTTATCTGTAATCCAATCCAACAAGCGATTACCGCAAGAATCCGTCCGGAAGCCCCAAGTAACGTGGTGGGAATTAAAGTCTCCTGCAAAGATAATGGGAGGTACAGCCGAAGCAATAGCCAAATCAAGTGGTTCGGAATCAACGACGCCACTAGGAAAGTACACGTTGGCCAATGAGAAGGGGAGGCAACCAGGTAGCTTTAATTCCAGCACTAAAATTTCACAGTCTGGGCGTTGAAGTTGGAAGGACACCTTCGCGGTGTGGGCAAACTTTGTAGATATCAAACTTAACAGACCGCCACCTCGGGTTGGCCTGTCTAGTCGAAAAGTGCGGTAATTATAAAGTCCAAATTTTTGGTTGCTACTAAGCCAGGTTTCCTGTAGCAAAATTACGTCTGGGGAAAATTGGGAGCACAAACAAAGTAAATCCGCAAAGCCTGCCGAAACGGAGCGACAATTCCACTGAACGACTTTTAGAACCCCTATGATTCAGAGAGACCGGCTGCAGCAACTGCAGCTTGTAATATCTGATTCTTGGGCTTTGAAACAGATTTACCTTTCTTGGATTTCGCTTTTGGCTGCACTTCCAGGGTTTCGGTACTAGGTGAACCGGAACGTTTACTAGACTGAAGAACAGTCTCCATAGGCCAAGCCTGAAGCTCCATGTCAGAGTCTGAAGAGGGCGAAAGGGGAGGAATATACTCGTTGTCGGCCGTAGGACCACGAACAGACGAAGTACCAGCCTCAGCGTAAGTAGGATGTTCCGAACCACGCACCGAAGTAGCGAGAGTAGACGAGACTTTAACAGAATCCGAGGTAAGATTAGCTGCTGAGAGCAGCGGACCTTCTGGGACGGTGGAAACTTTCTGTATCACTTGGGGAGAGGAGGTACACAAAAGGGGAGCGGGCTGCAAATGTGGCGCCAGCTGAGTCACCACTGTGCGAGACACGCACTCGATTATGGTGGAAGTTAACTGGGTGATTACTGAAGAGACACCCTTCTCAACAGCCGCTGCTACAACGGAAGCAAAAGCTGGGTCAGCGAGGGAAGACTGATGGAGCTTGGCAACGGCTTGTTCAACCGCTGCAACAATGGTATTCACTACGGCTGCATCAGCGAGTGATGGAGAGTGTTTGGCCGTAACTCCAGCATAACCATGTGTCCTTTCTTTAACAATTGTAACAGCATCCCCGCGCGAGCAGCGACGCTTACCCATGACCTCGACAACTTGGACTTCTTGAGCTCTCGCAGGGCAATTAGAATAGTCAGCTGGGTGTGCCGCTCCACACAAACAACATTTGGCATCTTGGGCAGTACATAGCTCGACAGAATGGCTCTCACCGCATGCGCGACACCGGGGAGACGATTTGCATGCCTTGGATGTGTGGCCAAAACGCCAACAGTTGTGGCACTGAAGAGGCCGGGGAGAGAGAGGTTCCACACGGTAAATGAGAGGCCATACTTTAATCTCCGATGGACATTGCGTCCCAACAAATGTAGCAATGACAGATTCTGTTGGCACCCTGTTTTTCTCTACAACACGGCTGCAACGGTAAACTGAGGTGACTCCCGCTACCGAAAACTGCTCTAGTACCTCCTGAGGTGTCATCTGAACATCAACACCTCGAACGATGCCCTTCACGCAAGCAAGGTGAGGGGGGATAAATGCACTCACCTGAACAGAGGTAAACATTGTACATTTCAAGAGGTCAGCGACACAGGTCTCGTCTGACGATCGGCACAAGACGCCACGCAATGGCTTCCTCTTCTACGAGGAAGACGGCGTCTCCGGAGGAGGATTTTGCGGCTTCTGGCCCCGGCATTAACCAGATGTAAGTCGAAGAGGAGGGAGAAGAAATTACAACCGAGGATTTTCAAGAGGGCCCTGGTCACTGAGGGATAATCTTCAATGAAATGGCAGACCAATTAGCCAATTTGGCTCTTGGGGATCCTGCCGTCGTGAATTGCCCAATTGACAGTTTTCTTCTGGGGGCGAGGTTCAGGCGCCTTCAAGTTTTACAAATTAATCGGCAAGATGCCCTTCGTTCATGCTTCGACTATATTCACCTCTCTCACTTATGGAAGCCTAAATTCTGCGAATCTCGTAAATGTGAGGTCGCAATCACAAAATTTCGTTGCAGAATCCCCCCTTTAAATTTTTATCTACACAAGGCTGGTCAGGCGTTATCTCCTCAATGCCCTTTCTGCAAGGCCCCTGAAACAATAGAACACTTTCTTATAAATTGCCGCAGCTTTTCCTCGATGCGACGCACGCACCTTGAATACACGTTTAATCGGCTGAATCTCCCTTTAGCTTTAACCGTTATTCTTTCCCTGGGTGCTTCCGTCATAGGATATTGCCACAGAGATGTCGTGATCGCCTTTCATTCCTTTGTTGCGGCGACAGGCCGGATGCTCTGCTAGATAGTTATGCCTTCATTCGCAAGTTTTTTTTTCCTGACAAGCCTGTTCTATCCAACGATTTCTTTTTCTACTCTCAATGTTTTTTTCTCGTACTTCTTTTTTTTTCTCTCTAAAATAAACCGGGTCACAGCCTAATTATTACAGGCAGCTTCTTGGCCAATCCCCCGCGTGGGTACGCGCCATGACATAAGGAACCAACCAACCAACCAACCAAGAGGGCTCCGGCTGGACGCACGTGGTCCAAAAAGCTAAGAACCAAGACAAGGAGGCTACGCGGCCGGCGACACCAGAGCGGCAATCTCGGCCTCGTGAACGGAACCAGTACGCCAAGAGAGTCATCGCCTTTACGGCAAGGGCGTCTAAAATGCCGAATGTGTTACTATGCGAAGACATCAAAATCGTCGTCAGGCCTCGGGGAGGTCTAAACATTGCCAAGCTGCAGACGAGCGTGGCGACGGCCATTCGCGCGGCAGCGGGGGTATGAAGGGAAGACGGCGCGGCAGACACGTTCTGTCCGAATGTACACCAGAACATCGTGGTGGTGAGCACCCAGGACGGGGGACGTGCCCGGGCCTACGCCAGAATTCAGTCCATCCGCATTAGAGATCGAGTGCACGAGGTAGGAGCATACCAAACTACGCCAGGCGGCACGGTGAAGGGAATAATACGAGGAGTTCCAGTGGAGGACACGCCGGCAGAAATCCACCGGAACATCGTCCACCCGCGCAACCCGCTGACGCGCGGAGCGCAACGCATTGGCAATACGACAACGGTAATCGTGGTCTTTGAGGGGCTGAAGCTGGTCAATTATGTGTGCTATGAAGCGGTACTCCTCCGATGCAGCCTGTACCGCAAGCACACTTACGTTTGCAGACAGTGTAGTAGGGTCGGACACAGGAGGGACGTATGCTCCAATCGCTGTGCTAAAGTGCGCTTCGACTTCGGCGTTAACAACCCGACCGAGGAGCACGACTGTAAGGTCAACTGCAGGATCTGCGGGGGGCTACACTCAACAGGCGATCACGACTGCAAGCATCGGTACAAGGTTCCTTCCGTGGTGACCAGGCGGCAGTGGAAAAGGAAGATGGAGGAGCAGCGTGCAAGACAGCAGCTGCCGAACCCGGACGAGTTCCCGGAACTGAGGACGTCAGTGGAGAGATCAACAACAGCTGCTACCGAGCGGAGCACGTCACGTTCCAGGAAGAAAACAGGGGCCGAAGCGCGAGTCGCCAGCGCGGCAGATCCAAGTCAGGAGAGCGCGTAAGCTGGGCGGACGCCACCGAGCAGGAATGAGGAAGAGGGGTCCATCGCTGCAGCAGAGCCCAGGGCCGAGCGGCGGAGGTAACAGCGGGGACAAGAAAGGCGACAAGAAAGACGAGGAGATGGAGCTACTCAAAAAGAACGTAGTCATATTTACCAGAGCAAACGAGTTACTCAACAGAAAAGTCGCGGAGCTCGTGGCAGCGCTAGACAAGTCCAACAAGGAAGTGATGGCGCTCAAGCTGGTTCTACCGGGGTGACCCGCGCCGACACAACACTTGGCGGTGGAGCGGCAATGCGAGCGGCGACAACAGCAGCCGCCGCATCTACAGGCAGAGCGGGCGCAGACCCCGGCCGCCGCAGCCCCTCAGGCTATGGAAGAGGAGACTGTGGAAGACGAGACGACGACGGTGGCAGCGGGACCGGTGCCCAAGAGGAGAGCCACCGAAAGCCTCAAAGAGCGGAGAATCATCGAGAGGCTCAACAGAATGGAAGAGCAACACAACGCGACAATCAGTGCATTCAACGAGCACTTTGCGAACATTGACACCGCTCTACAACAAATCATAGCGGCGCTGCAGGCGTCAGGAGGACAAGTGCCAAGCCAGCAACACTACCCACCGCAAGCATGGATAGAGCAGCAACAACAGCTACAGCAGTAGGGACCACGCGAGTACCCCTGGTCTGGCAGTGGAATTGTAACGGCTTCGCCAGAAAGAAGGTAGTCAAGCTCCCGAGGAGGTCAAGCTCCCAGGCTACAAGGCGAGCGTCAGCCCGCCGAGCCTGCGGGACACGACCGGCAGCACCGGTAGAGGGGCCTGCACCCTGGTGAGGAAGGGCATCACTTTCCTAGAGCACGAGGTACTCGGCGTGAACAGCCTGATTGAACACACTTTTATCGAGGTGATAACCGCGAAGAGGAGGACGAAGGAGAGCACATTCGTCCTAAACGTCTATAGCAGCCCGGCACACAGAAAACAGAAGTTCAAGGATCTGCTCCACAAGGCAAACCGCATCGCCGGCCCGAGCAACACACTGGTGATGTACGGAGACTTTAACGCGCCGAACCAGGCCTGGGGTTATAGCAGGACACTGGTCAAGGGCCGGGACCTCCTGCAGGACGCGACCGACCTTGGGCTGACCCTGATCACCGACCCAGCGGACCCCACGCGGATGGGCAACTCGGTCACCCGAGACATGACGCCGGACCTCGCGTTCGTTCGGAGCGGCGGCAGCGACAATGCGGACGCCGGACACGGGGAACTTTGGCTGGCGGAACACGGGGCACGAGCTGGGCAGCGACCACTACATCGTGGAGATCACCCTTCCGCTCAGCAGCGCCGACACGGGCACCAACTCCAGCAACTGCGTCAGGACGCACAAAGTCACCGACTGGAACGCCCTCCGAGGGTCCCCACCGGGCGAAAAGGTGGTGATCGAGGACATCGAGGAGTGGACGGCTGGCTAAGGCGTTGCGCTGCTGAGCATGAGGTCGCGGGTTAGATTCCCGGCCGCGGCGGCCCCTTTCTGATGGAGGCGAAAAGCAAAAACGCCCGTGTGTACGAGATTTCGGCGCACGTTAAAGATCCCCAGGTGGCCAAATTAACCGGAGCCCTCCACTACGGCACGCCTCATCGCCTTATTTGCGCCGGCGCGTTTATACAATCAATCAGGAGTGGACGGCGGGGCTCATGGAACGGGCAGCGCAGCGACCAGAGAGATTGACACGGATGCCAGTATCGAGCGAGTGGACAACCGACTGGACCACCTCATCGAGGCCAAGAAAGCCTTCCTGGCGGGGTGGAAAGCGCAACGCACCAACAGGAAGCTCCGCAATAAAATCGCGGAGCTAAACCGAGTGATACAGGCCCACTGCAGAACACTGTGCGCCCAGCGATGGCACGAGATCTGCAGCGTGGCGGACGGGCATATGCACTATGGGAGAACGTGGACCCTGCTGCGGCACCTCCTGGACGAAACCAAGACCAAGTCGCACCAGCGAGACCGGCTAACCAGGATCATGCACGCAGCGGTCACGGAAGGCAGGGAGGACGAGGTGAAAAGGCACCTAGACGCCAAGCACCTGCCGGCCACCCCGGTGGTGCATCACCTGGACTACCAGGGTGCGGCCAACTCGAGCCTAGACAGAGACATTGAGGTATCGGAGGACCGGCCGGCCCTGCACGACCTCAATACCAGATCGGCGGCAGGCCCAGATCGAGTGACGAACAAGGTGCTGAAGAATCTCGGCGAGTCGGCGATCGCAAGCCTTGCAGACTACTACAACCGGTGCTGTACTCTCCCCCGGCAGTGGAAAGAGGCCAAAACCATCCTGATCCCCAAGCCGGGCAAGCCGACGGACATTGGAAACCTCCGGCCCATCTCGCTCACGTCCTTCGTGGGCAAGATGCTGGAGCACGTCCTGATGAATAGGTGACAGCGGTACCTGGAGGAGTCGGGGTTCTACGCGGACATGGTCATCGGCTTCAGGAGCAAGCTAGGCACCCAGGACGCTATGATCCAGCTCAAGAGCGAAATTTTGGACAACACCAGGACGAGGGACAACCGTCCGTACCGTGCTCGGCCTGGACCTGCAGAGCGCCTTTGACAAGGTGACGCACTCTGCGATCCTGGCGATGGTGTCGAGACTAAACATGGGCGAGAGATCGTACAGATACATCAGGGATTTTCTGTCGGGTCGCACGGTTGAAATACACGGTGGAGACCTTCAGCTACCGGAGAAGAAGCTTGGCCGCGTGGGGACCCCGCAAGGGCCGGTCATCTCGCCGCTGCTGTTTAACCTAGCGATGATCGGAGTGGCCAAACGACTCTTATGCGTCATCGGGGTCAGGCACACCACCTACGCCGACGATATCACGCTCTGGGTCAAGGGAGGCAGCGACGCCCACATTGAAGACACGCTACAGGCGGTGGTGGACGCCATCGAGGAGCAACTGGATGGCTCGGGGCTGGTGTGTTCACCCAGAAATTCGGAGTTGGTAGTGGTGCCACCGAAGGGAGTGAGAAAGAAGCGAGGCCCGAGAAGGGACGGCGAGAAAATCATGATACGAACGAGCGGCAGCCAGGTGATCCCGCACGTCGAAAAGATCCAGGTGCTGGGCATGCTCCTAGAGCGAAGCCGAGCCAATGGCGAAACCATCAACCGCCTAGCGGCCAAAGTCAACACGGCCATAAGCAGAAGGGCCGGAGGCATGAAGGAGGCCAGCCTCACGCGGCTGGTCCAGTCCTTTGCCGTGAGCCATATCGCCTATGTGGCGGCCTTCCACAATTGGAAGGTACACGAGCGCAACAGGATCAACGTGCTCATACGAAGGGCCTACAAGGTCGCACTCGGGCTTTTCGACTGTGCAAGCACGGAGAAGCTCCTGTCGCGGGGAGTGCACAACACTCTCCAGGAGATTGCAGAAGCGCAGAGAACCGCCCAGCTGGTGCTCCATAACCTAGGACTGGAGCCGAGGAGAGCGGACGAGGAGATTGCGGAAGGAGCGGACGTACCAGAGTGTGTGCGGAGACACGTGCAAGTGAGCCCGATACCCAAGAACGTAAGTCCTCTGTACAACAGGGAGCGGAGGGCGGCAAGGGCCAGGGCCTTGATTGACCTCCACGCCAGAGACAACGGTGCCTTATATGTGGACGCGGCGGAGTATCAGGACAGGAGGGGAGCTTTCGCCACGGCGGTGGTCAGTGCGCTCACCGGCGTGACGAAGGCGGCGGCGAGCGTGTGGACACCGGCGCATCGGGCCGAGGAGGTAGCCATTGCCCTGGCCCTCGCCCACCCCGGATGCACGACTGTGCTGAGTGATTCCAGGACCGCGGTGCTGAATTACGCCAGAGGCAAAGTGTGTGTGGCAGCAGTGCGGGTGCTGCGCGCGGTGAACCTAACGGACAGAGCGGTGACAATCAAGTGGTTTCCGCGCCACATGGGAAGGGACGTGTCGGCCTGAGGCAACGCAAACCACAACGAGACGGCCAACGAGGCGGCGCGAGGTTTGACATACCGCCCCGCCCAACCGGTCGACTCGACGAAGGAGTGGTGGTGCGAATCCAAAGACAGGATGACAGAGTACAGAGAGGCAGCGACAAGAACAAGAGGCGATTCTCTTCCGATTGAATTGAACCGACTGGTGTAGCTCTGCTTCGACAACGCAAGCGGCAAGTAATCGAACATTTATCGAAGTTCAGTGTTGCGCGAAGTGGACTGATTTGGACGCTCTAAAATTGTGAGTTGCTATTGATATGTCAACGCAATTACACTCGCATCACTACAACACTCACAACACACACACACATACATAACAGTATGGCGAAGAAGTACTCGGACCAGCGAAAAATCTCGCAGCCACGGTCATCACTACACATCATCCAAGTTAATTCGGCAAGGTGTGCCAAAGGGAACGAGGCGTTAAGTTTCTACCATAACGAAAATCATAATCACATCTGAGCAATACAGGAACCTTATCATGTTAAAGGAAAGGTTATAGGTTTTCCCATCCGACCTCAAGTCATAGCACACAAAAATAACCCGAAAGTCGCTCTAGTAAATCATATTCCCGCTCATAATCAACCAAAAAATAATTGCGGGAAAGGTAAACTGGGAAGAAAAGGAATTCATTATAATTAATTGCTACGCTCCTCCCAGAGACGATTGCGAAAACACGTTAAACCTATTAGAACTCTTCTTTCAAGATTTTCCTACAGACCACGTAGTACTACTGGGTGATTTCAATGCAAAACACAGAGTATGGGGAGGAGATATAACCGATACAAGGGGTGACGATTTACTTGAACTTTCCCTTAGGCACGACCTCTCTGTTATAAATAGCCCTAACTCACCTCCGACATTCGAAAACAGTATAGGTAGGAGTTGGATCTACGTAACCATTTTAGAGCAAGCGTTATTACCAGCAGTTATTCACTGGGAAGTACTCGAAAATTACAGCAGCAGGGACCACAAATTTATTAGTTTACTTTTACACGATATCATTAACAAACCCAAGTACCGTCTCACCCTGAAAGGTGAGAAACATGTCCTGGAAGATTTAAAAAAGGACACTTGGTTCGAAACCGCTAGAAACGGGATTAAAACAACAGAAGAAATCGAAAATGGTGAACACATTGTATGATAAAATAGAAAAATTAGTAAGTAAACATAACAAAAAAATTAAACCATCCCACACACAACCAAAACCGTGGTGGACAGTTGAACTTGAAAGCGAGAGAAAGCTAGTAAGAGCACTAAGAAGGAGGTATCAAAAATCGCGAGGAGAAATCAGGGAATCATTTAAGCGCGAGTACTATAATGAATACAAAGCTTACAATGATAACTTAGCCACAGCAAAAAGAAAAAGTTGGGAACAACTTTGTTCACAAGTTCATAAAAATCCATTCACATTACCGTATAAATTAGCCAGAGGAACAGTAATCCAACCAATCATTATTTCAAGTTTGGAAAAAGATAGTGGAGGAAAAACAAAATCAACCGAAGAAACAGTTTAACATATATTAAGAGAGTTATACGATGTCGACAAGGTTTGTGACGAAGAAGAAATTCTTCTTGAAAGCGATAGCGATGAATCTGTTATGACTGAAAATGACATTAACGCAGTTATTTCTGAATTACGTAGAAATTTAGCTCCTGGACCAGATGGCCTAGGAGCCACGTTTGTACAATGTCTATATAATTACCAAAAATTATTCTTTCTTGAACTTTACAATGCATGTATCAAAACAGGATACATTCCATCACGGTGGAAGGAATCAAATGTGTTCCTAATACCAAAATCACGAGATAATCAAGGAGCCAACAAATATAGACCCATAGTCAACTCTATACTACTATACTAGTCAACTCTATACTAGGAAAAATACTTGAAAAAATAATTAGACAGAATATATTACTTCTTATCCCAGAAAAAACTCCATAGTACACAACAATTCGGATTTACCCATTACACGTCGGCAACCATCGCCTTAAACGAGTTAAAAAAGAAAATTGATCAAGCAAGATTAGATAAAGCGGTATGTGTTGTCATTTCTTTAGACATAAAGAACGCATTTAGCTGTATCAAATTATCGGTCATTGAAACTTTCTAAAAAAATCAGGGTGTCCGAGAAATCGGATCATTTCGACTCATAACTTTTTTAAAAATAGAAAATTATCTATAACATGGAGAATTCAAGAATTCAACTTTATCTTAAAGGAGCCATGAAGAGAAAATGCAATTTGGTTTTATTCGAAAGATTTCGTGTTTTATAGTGCCCCCAGCGCTTGTCCGGATACAAACGGTGCTTTATTCACTGAGAAATTAAACAATTTAGGTTAAAATTTTCATTTTCCCGCTCAATCGTGCGTTTTCGTGGTCCCATATGACATCACAGGAACCGACCGCTATGCAGCCTAGAATACCTTCATTCACGCATCCGCCGTACAGGGTAGAGACACGTATACGCTGGCGCCGCCATTTTCGGTTGCTCGCTCGCCGCCGAAGCAAGTCATTGTGTCAAAACCGCGCTAAAATTATCGCCGCAACGCGGTTTACTGAAGTTTGAATCATATTGTCTGTTTCGCGTTGCTAGGTCTCGTGGGAAACGAAAAGAATAACGCGTTGAGCCCGTTGGCCCAATTGCGGCGGCACGGGACCGTTCAAAGGTTGTCTCCACCCTGTACAGCGGTGTTGGTTTGTTCCCGCGTTTCTTTACGTTCCGTAACCTAGATGGCGCCACCATTCCGTGGCAAGCGTTTGGTTTGTTTTTGCCCGCATTTAAACCTGGCTTGTTTTTGTTCTGGGAGAAAATATTCGTTCCCTGAAACAGTGCTCGCTCGAAAAATGGGGTCACGTAAGACACCGTTGCTTGCGTCAATCGGCCAGTGTCGTCTGAGACAACCCCAAGCCCCGTAGTGCTGTGCAGCTAAACCAAGCATGCTTTGCGCAGTACGAACAGCAGAACGCATCAGTACTTCTATGTTTACATGTGCTTTCGTAACTTCCACTGTTTGTCCCATCATTCTTATTGCTTTGTAATGAATGTGCCCTAAATTTAAGCGCAAATCGCTCGTTCGTCTAGTTTGTAAGCTCTACCTAATTTTCGTCTGCTTCTGCCAGCCTCCGCCAATCGCAGAGCTTAGCTCATGTGACATCATAGGTTCTGTTGCGGGAAATGAGCTGGTGGGTCGCATGACCATTCCCGTTTTTCCTAATTATGTAGCTTATTTGAGCGAAGTTTACGTTAAAAGTGGTGTCAGTATGATTCTAACGAGACAATCTTTTGAATGAACCAAACTTGTGTTTTCTCTTCATGGCTCCTTTAAGGCAGGCTCTCCGCCGGGGTCACCTTTAAGTCCATTACTTTGGAACATAACAATTTTAGATCTCCTAAACAGCAAATTTCCTAGCGATGTATATATTCAGGATTTTGCCGACGACATAACCTTAGTAATAAGGGGCAATTCAAGAGATAATATCGAACAAAAGGCAACCGAAGCACTCAAAATAGTAGAAAACTGGGGAATAGACAAAGAACTTACATTTAACACAACAGAATCAAAATTCACTGTAATAGGGGACAAGTACATTAAAAGACCTCTCATTATCAAACTAGGAAACAAAAATATTAAATTCTGTAAAGAAATTTAAATATTAGGCGTCTACATAGACAACAAGCTCAGTTTTATCCCTCATATTAACTATGTAAAGGAAAAAGTAAATCAAATAATAAACAGCCTAGGAAAATTTACAGGATACAACTGGGGGCTTACCAGCAAACACCTACAACAAATTTATATCAGAGCTATAGAAAGAATCATAGTTTATGCCGCTCCAATTTCGTATAAAAAACAGGTACTAATGAGAAAAAAACTAAGAAGTATTCAAAGAACAAGCCTCATTAAAGTTACAAAAACATTTAAAACAGTATCCAATCCGGCCTTAAATATCATAGCTAATGTCCCACCAATTCATCTGACGATCGAAAAAGAAATCGAAACATTTAACGTACTTTTCGCCCGAAAAATGTTCACCTGGAAAAACCGCTCTTTTATGGGAGACCAAATAAGTAACACAGTAGATATATGGCAGCTGCATCCAGCAGATAAGATATATTTTACCTATCTTACCCAACCAATTTCGCAGACAGATGTTGTAGTATTTACAGACGGCTCGAAAGATAAAACCGACAAAGGAGCAGCTTTTATAATTCTAGACAAATCTGGCAAAATAGTAGAAACCAAACAATACAAACTTCCGGAGTACAGCAATAACTTTGAGGCAAAAGGAATCGCGATTTTAAAAGCACTTGAATACCTCCAAACTAGCTTCGAAGAAGGTAACGTACATTTTTATACTGACAGCCTATCAACCCTAAAAGCGATTAGCAATCCAAATAATCGGAACCCAAATATATTTAGAATTAAAGAAATGCTAAACAAAATAGCAAAACAGGTCAAAATAACATTAACTTACGTTAAAGGTCACAGTGGCAATGCCGGTAACGAAATAGCGGACGAAATGGCCAAAAAAGCAGCAAAATATGGCGAAAAAATTGATTGGCCTATTTCACTACAATTTATCAAAAAACAGCTCAATATTAACCTAAGAAAACATTGGAATGTTGAGTGGCAACAAGAAGGAAATGAAAGCTACACATTCCAATGGATAAAGAATATTCACAAAATTCCGGACCACTTTCCCACCAACTATTACACGTCACAGTTTATCACTGGACACGGTAGATTTCCGTTTTATTGTCATAGGTTCGCCATCACAAATAATAACGTATGTAAATGTAACCTACCAGCAGACAGTTTTGACCACTATTTACAGGACTGCCCAATAACAAACACAGAGAACAACTTCTTGATATCCATAGAAATTATCTCGTAAGAAGGAAACCAGAGCTAATAAAACATACAAAAACATTAAAAATTTTAGAATAAATGACAATACTAATTAACGCTAATATTCAACAATACTAACCCCTCAAACATTTTGTCACAATTTCACTCACACGCAGAAACAAAGTCAACGGCAAATAACGCGATAATAGCTTTTAGATCTTTTGTATTTATCATTGTTCTGTAGTGAGTCATTTTCTGCGTAATTATCTTGTTTAATTACCTTTCTACATTTTTTTATTTTAAATCCAAACAACCATTTTCAATTTATTTAATTTACCCTTTATACCTCGGTGGAACGGGAAGGGTTTCAATTAATGAGTCCGTTTAATAAAGAGAAGTGTTGAACTGGTATAGACTAGGGCGCAGGACTATGCCCCCGCCTCACCCGGGCCTGACCCGAAGCGAGGCGGTGACGTTCCGGCAACTGCAGACTGGGTCGCTACCCACGGCAGTGCTCATGAAACACGTGCGCTCTAGCGTACATGTGAGTGACTTCTGTCGCGTGTGGGAATCGGAAAGGGCTTGGAATTGTGAACAGAATCCGAGGGAGGCACGGACAGTGACGACGACCCCGGCGTGGCTTGCGGCCGCTGCGAAAAGCGGCCAGCGGGGAGAACAGACACGGGCCGCCCAGTGGATTTCGGCTGCCCTCGTAAAGCAGCGCCCGAGCGAAAGCACCTGGTGCTCGCTACCACCCCAGCACAGGGGCAAGCGCGGGTGCCAGAAGGCGGGAGTAGCGAGAGCTGCCCGCCGAGTAGAGGACGCCACGCCGAGATGATGTGTGGCCGCATCGAGATGACCCTCCCCTCGTGGGGCTAGGTTAGTCGTCCGCCGGATGATCAAATAAAGTCTTTTCACACAACCACCATGCACTGCCCACCTCGTCTTCCTTTGCCCTCAACACCCTCTCCCTCTCCCTTCCCCTACCCACGAGCAGTGGGAATGCGGGTTGACCAGCTCGGACCTGCAGGAGCAGCTCAGACTGATCCACCTGGCACGCGAGCAGCGGCGGCGAGCGGCCTCCTGAACTGAGGAGGCCACCCACCGTTTTTAAAGCAAAGCTTTTACCTCTACCCCCCAAGGGTTCTTTCGCGACCGTTGGTGTCAACAGAAAACTCCAGCGAACAAATAAAAGAATTTACCGCCGGGAATCGAACCTAATAGACTAACAAAGCGAGAGCCCGTTATCTTACCAGCTTAGCTACGAGTGCACGCGTAGACGGGGAATACAGGTGGTGTACTCACCAAGCACATCTACCGGTTTACCGCCTGCATTCTAGCTGAATTCCACGTGAAAGCGCCATGCGACCTTTCGCCCCGCGGTGCGGTCCGCCCACGGCCCGTCTATCGGCCCTGTGCGCGCCTTGCACATCTGCTTAAGTGTTACAAAAATTAAAGGAAGCTTAGTCACACCAATGCATGGCACCTCATTTCTAGTACGTCAGTGTACTAAACCCTGTGGCCTCAAGTGTTCACGTAAAAAATCACAGCTTCTTGTCGTCCGCCGTCAAGCGAAATCAAGGAACACATTCAAATATTCCTTGATGGCCAGGCCATTACTCGAAGCCCCAGAATAAAGATCCTGGGCCTACATCTCCAGGCCAAAATCAAGAGTAACGTATCCTTGCGGCGCCTCAAACACAGCATTAATCAAATCATGCACATGATCAGGGGAGTTGCCACCAAGAAGCGAGGCCTCAAGGAATCCGATACCTTTCGATTAGTTCAAGCTTTGGTCCTCTTGAGAATCACTTACGTCCACCCCCTGTCTTCTTCTCGGCGAGGAGGACATAAAGATGCTTTATATAATAATTGGAAAGGCGGTTGAGCAGGCCTCTGGCCTTCCCATCAGTGCGTCTAGAGAGAAGCTGCTTAGCACGGGGCTTCACAACACGGTAAAAGAGTTGATAGAAGGCTATCTTTCTGACCAGAAGCTCCTACTGAGAACTGCGGCGGGTCGCCGCATGCTTCACCAGATTGTCTGGGCAGCACAGGATGTCACTCCGCTTGATGTACTCCCGGACTCTTGGCAACTAAAACTAAAGATGCTCTCTTTGCTTAGAAATATGAACCGCTCACACGAGGAAGGTCGCCGACAAGCAGGGGCTCAAGCGATGAACCCCACCCTCGGTGAGGATCATGCAGTTATCTACACAGCCGCCTCCGAACATCGAGGGCAGCAATACGCCATCATCGTGGCTACCTCCAGAACCAACCTCCTTGCTTGTACCTCACTCAAGACCCAAGAAATGACGGCAGCAGTAGAGGCAGCCATCACCTTGGCTCTCACTCAACCAGGCGTTCGGAAGGTAGGATCCGATTCCCAGCAAGCGTACCGGAATTACCAGTTGAGTTGGGTGTCCCGACCAGCCAAGCGTGTGCTAAAAAACCACTCCCAAACGGTTCCATTCCGCTAATCCGGAAACCCGCTCACCCTTCCTTGGAGGGCAACGAATAGGCCCACCTACAAGCCTGCGCTTGTACCTCCCGTGCTATGGAGCTTCACGAGGAGTCACCGGCTTGTCTCGTTCAGGGACATAACCCAGCATTATCCCCTTCAGAGACAGACCCTACCTTCGCCTTACCTTGACCTTTCCAGAGAACAACAAACTACCCTAAGGCTCATACAATCCGGCTCCTTCCCACACCCGACGCGTCTTCACTT
The DNA here is from genome assembly GCF_048455015.1 of Haemaphysalis longicornis. Taxonomy (NCBI): domain Eukaryota; kingdom Metazoa; phylum Arthropoda; class Arachnida; order Ixodida; family Ixodidae; genus Haemaphysalis; species Haemaphysalis longicornis. Next base: position 257,611,445 of record NW_027526203.1, read on the forward strand.
AATGCACCCTAATCGCTACGACGCTCAATGTAAATTTTGCTCAGAAGTAAAACACTCCGCCGCATAATCGGGGTGTCCGACTTTAGCCCTGAGCACCCTACTCTCTTCCCGTCAACTACCCAACAACAGCAATGGGAGATGCTGCTGTCCAGCCCCTCTCTGCCTACCCAGCTTCAGCTGGTGGACAGAGCACAGGCGGCGCGGACTGCATATGGGCTCCAGTGAAGAAGGAACCACTCCTCTGGGCCGCACTCTGGGCCGTTCAGAAATCTGAATAGAAGTATTTACTCCTCCTTCTCCATGCATTGATTTAATCGTACCAAGAATATCTCTTTGAAGTAATAAATGGGGTGGTTTGGTGCATTTCACTTCCCTCTGGCTTCACTATTTGTAGAGCGACGCGAGTGAATTTAAGTGCCCTTGCATGGGTAATCGTTGTGGGTGCCGTGTACAACTTTGCTTTTCAACCACATTCACAGGGTGGATTGGTGCGATTTTTTTTATTATTATTATTATTTTTTTTTTTGCAATCAATGTTTTGCCTCCTCCTTTGTTCGGAATTCGCTTCCTCCATCACTCCCTTTTTTTCTGTCGTCCCCTCGCTGCCGATTCTCTTCGCCCGACTTGCCGCGTGAAATAAGCGGGTGTTTGAGGCCTGCGTCCGCGTTCGTTCTCTTTGTTTATTGTGTTTTTGTGCTTGTTTTCATCACATTCGTGGGCACGAAAGAGGCATGCGCGCCGGTTCCAGCAGCGGCTGTGTTGATTATATCCCATCATACATTCGCGGGTACTACAAACGTCTTGGGGCCCGTAAAGGCCGCGGATCTGTCAGTCCGCTCTGGTTACAAATTCCTCCACGCTGGCGCCGCGGCTCGGGCTCGGGCCCGGCTTTTTTTTTTTTTTTTTCGCTTCGTCCCCAGGGGTACTTGCACGCGTGTTGACGTTAAGGTTCCAAGCACGCAACTGATACCTATTTATTACAGTTGTTCGTGTTTTGTCAATTCTGCGTTATGAATTAGAGCAAAACCAACGCTTTCAGGGTGCTTTTAAGTGCGAATGCACTTCTTAAGCGAACCTGAAGCGTCCGCCGCCGTCCTCATTCCGCCGCCGTCCGCATAGCAACAGCTGCGGGTGCGCGCGCTCCTCGTCTTCCTTGGCAACGGGGGGAGATGGGCGCGCGCTGCCTGGCCGCTGACATGGCACATACCCACGTGGGGGATTGGCCAGGAATCTCCTCTTCTTCCTTGGCAACGGGGGGAGATGGGCGCGCGCTGCCTGGCCGCTGACATGGCACATACCCACGTGGGGGATTGGCCAGGAATCGGGCGTGAGAAGGGCTAATGCACCCGCTTAAAGGAGTACTGACACGAAATTTCATAGCTGAGATCCGCTCTAGCAATCAAGTAGAACGACAACACAAATAGGTGTCTGTGAATAAATGCATCTTTCTTTCTTTGTAGTTGTGTGTGTGTGTGTGATCTCTCTTTCGCGAACATTACCGAACCGCGCAAATTCAACTCGTGCATTCGCACTTTCACATTCTTCCTCTCGGGGAAATGCGGGTCAATTTTTATAGTGCTTATAAATGCCTATGTTGGCATTTGTGCCTAAATGACTTTAAATGGGCATAAATGCCTATTTTCAATGCCTATTTCAATATCGGCGCCTATGAGAACACTATTTTGTCTCAAGTTTCTCTTTCGGGTGCGTAGAGGTCTTTTTAGAATTTTCCCCACCCCCGAAGTACACAATGCGACTAAATATTTACGAGGTCATATCGCACATCGGCTACGTAGAAATTCTAGCCACCTTCACAGCTAATTCTGCCACGTTCTGTTTCTTTTATTTTCAGTAAATATGTGCAGTGGCGTATGCAGGGGTGCGGGGGGGGGGGGGTGCACCGCGTCGCCAGAATTCAAGTACTCAAGGGGCAATCATTTACCACCACAAAAAAACCAATGCACTGTTCTCATGCAACAGTTGATCGTACCTCTTCGAGAATAGGTATCTTTTTTCAAGAAGAAGTTGCGGGGATACCGCCGCCTAGGTGACCAGTTCACCAAACAGGCCTCCTATGCTGACTTTACCAGTCGGCAGGCGCACGTTCCGCGCTGCTGCGGCCTGTTTCACCCAAACACTCCACCCCGCATTCTTGCTCAGTTTTCTTGTTACCAGTAACGTGTTAGCGGTAACCAGTTACTTTTTTCTAGTTACTTTTCCTTTAGAGGAACTTGTAACTGTTCCGCGCTGCTGCGGCCTGTTTCACCCAAACACTCCACCCCGCATTCTTGCTCAGTTTTCTTGTTACCAGTAACGTGTTAGCGGTAACCAGTTACTTTTTTCTAGTCACTTTTCCTTTAGAGGAACTTGTAACTGTAACACCGTTACTTTTTTGCACAGTAGTTGTAAGGGAAAATGCTGCTACAGTTACTTCCTTTTTATAAAAAAATATTCAACAGTAACACTCGTTGAAAGCCGACGCACAGTTCGCGCTTTCCAGTTTTTCGAGCTTTCTTCTTCCCCATATCCGCTCCACCCTTCACCCATCCGCAACACGACTCCTCTCACGGTTTAGGAAAGAAGGTCACTAAGTGGTTCATCTTCCCTGCCGGAGACTGAGGTCGGAGGTCTGTCTTTGAGGTGATTTATTAAAACTTTTCCTTCGTCTTGAGCCGAGCTTGAAAAACAAAAAAGAAAGTGGCAATCATACCTCTACCCTGGATGAAACTGGCCTCCCCTTGTAAAGAAAGACCACCGCAGAGGGGCCCACCGAGAACGGGGCACCCATACGACACAAAGGGTGCATAAACCAAACAGTTGGTGCAATAAAACGAGGCGTACACAACGATTGTTGGTGTTGGCTTGATTGTTGGCTTGAGTGGGCCTCCTTTTAGGAGTCCCTTCGTCTGGGGTTTTACCATGTGCAATGGGGACAACCCGCATGCCTCCGTACGTTTCCAGTAAGTACAGTTAAATCTGGATGTAGCGAAATTGACAAAAGTTCGCAATTTCTTGTTATAGGCAGGTTCTCGTTACATACGGGTTTCAAGTTAAGGCTCGCGAGAATGAAGCAGAAACCACGCCAAAAGGCCAGTTTCACCTTCACCTTCACCTTCACCATCAGTGAAGGTGAACCCACCCTTTATGGATTTATTCCAGAGTGAAAAACTGCGTGAATTGCGCCTGCAGTTGCTTTCGCACTAGCTTAGGCCTACACAGTGCTCCAAAGAAGCACGGGCTCTTCCCCCGTATAGAACGGATTGTGGTCAGAAAGCCTTCGCGTACGTCAGAGATTTCCTCTCCAAACGTCAAGCATTCCTGAGGATCGAAGATGAGGAGTACGGTTCATATTACATGGGTACAAGGGGTACTCCACAAGGAGCGGTCCTGTCGCCGCTACTCTTTAACATCGCTATGATGCAGCTGCCGCACAAATTAGCTCGGGTAGAGGGTATAAAACATGCCCTTTACGCCGATGACATAACAATCTGGAGCACAGAAGGCAGCCTTGGGGAAATGGAGGACCGCCTTCAAAGGGCTGCCAGCATTGTCGAAAGCTATGCTAATGACTGCGGCCTCCAATGTGCCCCAACAAAATCAGAACTTTTGCACATTAAACCCAATCCTAAAGAGAACACAAGGCTTTGCATCTCTTTAACAGGTGGTTCTATCAGAGAAGTGGAAGAAATTAGGATCCTGGGCCTGCTTATTCACAACAAACTTAGTCCAGAGACCCCCATCGCCAAACTGAAGCGAACAGGTGAACAGGTCGGACGGATGATACAACGCGTATCCAACAAGCGCGGAGGGTTACGGGGCAGAGACGCGCTCCGGCTCGCCCATGCCTTTGTAACCAGTAGAATCCTCTTCTCCGTACCCTACCTCCGTACGAACAAACAACACGAGAATCGCATTGACGTCATCATTAGGAAGGCCACAAAACGAGCCCTTGACCTCCCGGTGGCTACCTCCAACACCAGGTTATCGGCGCTGGGAGTGCTCAATTCGTATCAAGAGCTGAAAGAGGCTCATCTCACAAATCAGTACACAGACTCGCACAAACGGCGTCCGGGCGTCACTTGCTTAATCGCCTACAAATCAAACATGAGTTCATCCCAGAGGAGACGTGCAAACTCCCAGAGTTGTGGCGGCACAGGCTCTGGGTGCATCCACTTCCGCGTAACATCACTCTTAATAAAAAAGGTTGTAAAAACGTAGTAACGGCCGTATTTACTAACTCCTTACGAACCTTACTACCCCGCGGTTTTGTACGTAGGATCTGGCACTAACAACGGCATGGTTAGTAAATTAACTGAGTGTAGGAAGTGGTAGCACTAGATTAAGGTCGTGCTTATGACTAGGTTGTGCATGGCCAGTTAGTAAACGCATGTAGCTCAGAAAAGTGCTATCGCTGGGACTTTACTAGTGGGGGTAGTGGTGCTTACTGCCTGCTTAGGTTAGTAATTTTGACAAGTGCTACATTTACTACCTCCAGTTACTAAGTACCTAGTGTATACTGGGACAAGTAACTTGTTAGTATTCCATTAGTGAATGCTCCGACCTTTTTTTTAAGAGTGATGGAAAAGCACACTCACGAAGGCAGGAGGGAAGCACGCGCTAAGACCCTGGAAAGGAAATACGGAAATGGGCGAGGTGTGTTCTACGTTGATGTGGCAGGACCGTCGCGTCTAGGGTTCTTCACTGCCGCTGTAATTAACAGGGACCAGCAAGTCGATGGGCTCTCCTACCGGGCTCCTAACTCCACGCAAGCCGAGGCGATTGCCATAGCGCTCGCCGCCTCGGACCCGAAGTCAAGGACAATAATCACGGACTCTCGCCGAGCCTGTGAAGGCTATTTAGCGGGCACGGTACCACCCTTGGCCTACAGAATTTTAAAACGAGTGGTGCGGTTCGTAGAACCCGCTCCTAAAGAAATTGTGTGGTCTCCAGGGCATCAGGGTCTGAGAGGTAACGAGGCCGCGCACGCGTCTGCCCGAGCGCTTACCCACCGGGCGCCTCACCCATGCTCTACCGGCTCGGAGATTAGCAAGCCACTTCTGCGGTTTAGAGAAATCGTAAAACATTACTGCGATAACCGCCGGCTTTACCCAGCTCCTGCAAAGGGTCTGAGCAAGGCCGATGAGCGAATACTGCGGCGCCTGCAGACGAACACATTTATGTGCCCTGCAGTAGCAAAGCATTTCGATCCTAAAACAGACGGGCGGTGTCTGCACTGTGTGGAGGTGTCCGACACCTTCCACATGGTGTGGGCATGCCAGCGCAACTCTGCGTTACCCCCCAACCCTTCCCCTACCAGAGAGGCATGGGAGGCGGCCCTGCTCAATTGCTCGGGGCTGGAGTCTCAAAGGGCTCTAGTTCGACGGGCGAGAGTGGCGGCCTTGATCAATGGGGTCCCGGAATAGGGACTGCACCTGTGCGGAGGGCCACAGGCCCTAACTCTCTTCTATTCTGATCAAAAATAAAGTTTCACTCCTCCTCCTCCGTATTAGCAAACTTAAGTACAGTCAAACCTCGATATATCGAACACGGGTATATCGAACTATTGCCTATATCGAACGCTTTGTATATCACGCGGGAAATCACATGCATTTTTAATTTTTTATTTCGAACAGGGACGGACATGAAATGGGTATATCGAACTCCGCCACCCCAGACTGCCCAGGCCGCTCGCGCTCTGTTGACAGGCGGCGGGCTATCCCGCAGTACCCTCGAGGATAGAGGTGGCGCGATGAGCGTTCCCGACTGCTGCGCATCGGTTGCACCGAAGCTGAATTAGACGGTGCAAGAGAAGAATGCGAGCTTGAAGAAACCTGGGCCAGCTGGAGTGCTTTGTTGGGGTTGAGCCACGGAGCATGTGCATTGATGACTTAGTTGGCGGTAGAGTGAACTAGAATTCTAGTTCACTCTAGTTGGCGGTGACGACAGCACCGGTACGACGGCGGAGTTGACGGGTGTGGAGATCCTAGCGGAGGTTACTACTGAGCGCACAAACGAAGGCGCTGCCGAGGTTGTACCCGCAAGCGCTGATAGTGCCCCGCTCCCGACTTCGACCGAGGCTTCAGCGGTTGTGGCCCTACCGCACCGCTACTGCAGCGCTATAAAAGGCACCGGCATGTCGCTTGTGGAACGTTTGGACTACGTTGAGGAAGTCGCCAGGCTACCCTGCTGCAGTAATTTAAGCCAAAAGAATAAATACTTTGAAGCACCAAGTGGGTATTTACTGCACAATTCGTTCATTTATTGATTTGTACCAGTTTATGACGCGTTTTCTACGTAATTATATATATCGAATTCTGGTTATATCGAACTATTTCGCGGGCACCGCGCTGTTCGATATATCGAGGTTTCACTGTAATACTTTTTGCAATTTGACACTTTTCGGTGCATTAACGCGTTTAGGTGACCAAACATGGACTGAAAGGGCGCTTTTTTGCGAACTTGATGCTCTTTTCCGCACTCAGAATTGATGACAGAGTGCTGCATGGATACTCTACCAGGCATCGACATTCTCCTTTCTCGCCGTCGAAGACGCCACTTAAAATTGTGAGCTTGCCTTGAAAAGACAGAACTTTTCGTTTTCTGGCAGCAGAACTCATCACCGACTAACCGACACTATACAGCAGTGAAGACGCGCGACTACACGCCGGCAAGAAGTCCTTAAAGCTTAAAACTTGTCTCGAACCGAAGCCGCCTCACGCGTGGAAACGCACGGTCTTTTGCAGTATAGTCTAAAAAAGAAAACGTGAAGTGCAGTTACTCTTGCTACCTGGTGTGGGGTCACGCTACACTAGCAAAACCAGAAGGGGATAATACGTTAGCCATGAGGTGGCGGCAAGCGCTCCGTTCATCACCATCATGATGACGAATTTTGTTTTTAGGCTCTTCTAGACGTTTTTGTTGCTGCTGGCTCCTTACAGTAGTGCCACTATTCGCTAAATTATTCTATTTCTCCGGCCGATTCTTAAGTGAAAGTGCAAAAAACAATGACTGATCCTACTTCGTTATATCAAGGTTATCCGCCGCAGCGTTTTGTTACGTGGAGGTCGCAAACACATGAGCTTCAATGGGGGTGGCAATGAGGAATTTAAAAGCTTCGTTAAATAAAGGAATTCGTTACATAGAACTTCGTTAAATCCAGGTTTAACTTAAACTCTATCGTTTGGTTTGTGATCTACAACTTAGTTTGATACAGTAACGGAAAAGTAACGACGTTACCTTTTCAGATTAACTGTAACGTAACAAGTTACTTTTGGAAACCTTGTAACTGTAATTGTAACAGAGTTACTTTGTTGGGTTAGGTAACTGTAACTGTGACACCGTTACTTTGTTCTGGTAACGTGCTCATGGCTGCCGTACCGTCAGTTGATCCGGCTCGACGTACGAAGGGTGAATCATGTCTACCGTTGCCGCGGAGTCGCGAAAAACTCGGCACGGTTTATTGTTGACCACGAGCTAACTTACGTAAGGCTCCAGAATCTGTTTGCTGTTCTCGCCGTGGTTTCCTTTCTCGCAGATAAATTCCCTGTCTCACCACAGTTATAACAAGCAGCCTATTTGCGCGCTTGAGGCGCGCAAATAGGCTGCTTGTTATAACTGTGCTTTCTTTCGGTGCTTTCTTATAGCTTTCTTTCGGTGCTGCTTACCAGCGTTGCACCCTTCTCGTTTTCCCGGCTCGTTTCACTAGACAGTTTTAGTTGAGCGCACGCAGCAGCTCTGCGCGCGCAAGGAACTTGCGGAGGAGCGAGAGCGCATGCGCAGTACGTAAGCGGCAGCCGCGCGCTTTGCGTGCGCCCGCAAGTTTTGGATTCTTGCGTTGCGGGTTTTGCGCGCTTAGCGGACCATGCGCGAGGCCCCTCCCGTCCTTTTTCCGGTCGCTCTCGCCCGTGAACGAAAGGAACAAAAGAACGGCGTCTCCCCCAAATGGTTTACGGCTTCTTCTGGCTAGGTTTACGTCTGGCGCTGGCCGACAACCACTTCTTTCGTTCGCCAATCTGGCGTTCAGGGGCGCTGCATGACACACAAAGCTAGGGTGCCTGGATGTTCTTCCCATAGAGTTTCGTTATATTGTAAGAAACTCTATGGTTCTTCCTCGCCGCTCCTCCATGACGGGTGGAGACAACTGCGTCGTCTGCTACGGAAGCCGCCATGTTGAATCCCGCGCTGGGGCAGCGCGCTGCAAGCACGGGGATGTCCTATCGGATTCTTATATGCACACGCATTCCGTGGCCACAAACCGCTTCCAGAGGGAAGGATAACTTATTTGTGGGCTTGTTTGCACGTCTTAACAGTGAAAACACTGCGCTAGCTAAGTCGACAAGACGAAATAGCGGGAGAAACACGGCACACAGAGGCGCATCCGTGCCCACCGCCTATACGTGCGTCTCCTACTTTTTTGTTTGTAAACTTAAGTCAGCGCAATGTCTCTACACTTTTAAATGTAACACGCATAATAAAGCATCAATGAGGCTCGCTTCTTGATCGTTAGTTTTGGTGTTAAATCTCATCTGCGAAAAACGTTGCGTCTTATATAAGTGCGTTCGACCGGCAATGTATTGTGAAAAGAATTCGCGGGAGAGGTATGTTACATGAATCGCCCTGTTCTTCCACTAAGTCTGTCTGATTTCGCAGTTAACTGATATTAATCATGAGCCTTCTTTGCCGAAAATCATAGCCGCAAAAAGCATACCTTGTATATGCAAGATAATGCGCAAATGGCGAAGCGAGGACTCAGTTGTTGTAGTAGTGTATGTAGTTGTTTCTCCAAGGGGAAAACAAAAGCTAAAAGTGAATGGACGAAATAGCAGAGGCTTATCTAAAGCACCGCGGTTAACACATAAAGAAAAAAAAAGAAAAATCTGCCAAGAAGCACCAAATGTAAACGCTTTGTAAATGAACAAAAATGCCTAATCGGCGAAGCCATTTAATAAGTACAGTAAATAGTGGCGCAGAATGCAGAAGTTAATTTTGGGTGAGGGGGTGGACCTTAGAGCTGTGCATGGGCCGAAATTTCTAGGCCCGGCCCGACCCGCCCCGATAGAGACACGGCCCGGGCTCGGCCCGAGCCCGCCAGAGTGTTGTTAAATATCATCCCTAGTCCGACAGGATATTAACATGAACTTGAAGATGTTTGTTGTTAACCTAAAAAGCGTAAGCACAAAGCGAATACGACTGTCTAAGATTTAAATTTCCTTTAAACTTGGACCGAACTTTGTACAACTTATCCTCACTTAGAAGCTTTTTTTTTTCGGTAGCCGTGTAACTTCATTTGCCAGCCTTCGAAATCAAGGCACACCCGAGGATACCTTAAATGATTCCGAGTAAGGGGATTTTTTTTATTATTGTAATTCTTCAACAGATATTGCACCTTGCGTTCTTCCATTCCTTGCTGAAATTTGATCTGACGATGCGTCCGGTTTCACCGTTTAATTTTAAGTGCGATGCACTTTATAAGCGACCCTGAATCCGCCGTCATCCGCGCTCCTCCTCCTCTCCCCTAGCAACGGCGCGAGGAGCGGAGAGGAGCGTCTGTAGCAACGGCGCAGCGACGTCACACCCCACGTGACCCGCACGCGCTCCGCCTCCCGCGCCGTGGCTGCGCGCGCCCGCGCCGGCTCCCGCACCGCTCCTCGCGCCGTGACGTCACACTCCCACGTGACCGCGCGCTGGCGCCTTTACGTCTGCTCCCCCTCTCCTCGCGCCGTGACGTCACATGCTCTGCAGCTGGCGCGCCTCTCCCCCCGTTAGGTTTGCACTCACCCTCGGCGCGAGCCTCTCCCCTCGCCTGACAGCTCCCCCTCGCCGGTACTGCGCCTCTCAAGGCGATGACAGAATTACTACGCCGTGTACTCTCGGCGCAAGAAATGCATTCGCACTTCCTCACGATTCCATTCGGGGAGGTGGGGGCAATTTTTTTGTCTATCCCTCTAGTTACGTTGGCAGCATGATTTTATCTGCGCTTCAGTTCTTTCTTGCCTTTAGTCATGGCTTTAAAGAAATTCTTACGCGAAATAATTATGGGCTCTGCTTAGAAAATTGGTTCTTCAAACTCTGCACACACTGCGAAATCCAGGCCACGTTTGTTCTGTTTGTTTTCGCAAAGGAGAGAGCAAATACAATCATGTTGTAGTCGGTGGCTGGAGTGTCCTCGTTTCCTGGCCCGCTCTCTCCCACTAAGCTGATGGTTTGATTGATTGTAGGGTTTAACGCGCCGACGCAACGCAGGCGATGAGGCGCGCCGTAGTGGAGGACTCCGGATTAATTTTGACCACCTGGGGATCTAACGCGCGCCGAAATCTCGTACACACGGGCGTTTCTGCTTTTCGCTTCTATCAGAAAAGCGGCCGCCGCGGCCGGGAATCGAACCCGCGACCTCGTGCTCAGCAGCACGAACTAAGCTGGTGGGACCAAGACGTTTCTTTTATTGATGTGAAGGCTTTCTAAGTGCAATCGTTTTTTTATCATGTCTTTTAACGGCGTGGTAGTGAATCAGCACTTCCTTTTTTTTGTTGTTTTCACGTTACCTGAAATATCAACGAAAAAACTTTCTCTTGCCAACAATTTAGAATTTGCTGCACAGGATAGCCGTGCCTCAGGAACTGCCCGGGCCGGATCGGACCGGCCCGGCCCGACAAAATTTTCGGTTCAAGCCCGAGCCCGGCCCGCGGGTCGGGCCGAGCTCGGGCTTTCGGGCCGGCCCGGGCCCGTGCACAGCTCTAGTGGACCTACCTCCAAAAATGGAGGAGGGGAACTTGTAAGAAAACTATCAGAAAAAAGAAAAATCGATTCACAATCGATTAATAATTAAAAGTAAAAGAATTGGGGATCCATTGGTAAAAAGTTCAAAACAAACAAACACAACCAAACAAAGCGAGAAGTCATGAAAGGGGAACTGATTACAACAGCAAGTCTCCCAGTTTGCTACACACAGCCACATCTCGTTATAATACTCAAAATGATGCAATGAAATCCCAAAAGTACGTGTCTGGTTCAGCACCTTCACTTGATCAATTAAAAATATTGCACAAGATACCACCACAGAAACATTCGCCAACCATTCCTGCAGTGGTTTGTGCACAGAGGCACGCAGCAACCAGGCATTTTGAGCCGCTAATCGCGTAATGGCGGTCGGTGGCTCCGAAAACCGGTCGAGGCGGCGAGGGACCCTGCAAAGAATGTCTCCACCCTTCACGGAGGGGCGGGCGAGGAGGAACATCCAGGCACCCTACACAAAGCGCGCATTTCGGCGCTACTGGTTTATCCACGCACCAACTTCTGCGTGCGGTCACTAAAACTGGTTCTTCGCGAGAACTTCGCTGCGCGCGCTGAGCTGCCCCTACGTGTGCGCGCAACTCTGTGCGTACGCTCAACTAAAACTGTCTACTATCTAAGCGTACGACCTTGTCAGCTCCACCGTCTTCCTGGGATGCTCTTCCTTTCGGCCCTGACTTAATTGTCATGCCTCTGCCTGAACTCTGTTTGGTCGTCTTCCGGCTCCTGCGCACCTCGACGTGCGACGAACTCGTCCGCGAGCTGAGCTGCACGATCCATGGACAGTATTTACCCCAGGCCGGTCCTGCACCCAGTGTTTCACGTTTTCCAGTAGTCGGCGGTAAAACTGTTCTAGGGCGAAGCACTCATCCACCTTGTGGTGCTCTCCGAAAGCCTTTTCCTCTTTGAGCCGCTCTTCCATGTTACCCTTCAGCTTATAGGCGAACTCCTAGTATGACTCGCACTTAGCTCTCTCGACCTCACGTGCTATGCAGACAGCCTTCACTTACGTAGGAGGCTCGACTTGACTTTATGGTAGTCCTCTGCCTCCTCTTTTGGCAAGCGGGCCATCCTGTCGGATGCCTCACCTGCAAAAGCGTCAGTTAGCTTTCGCGGCCATGTGTCTCGGATAAACTGGGCTTTCTGGCACGTACGTTCGAAATTGGCTAAAGAAAGACCGATGTCCTCTCCTACCGTCACACCTCCTGGGGTCGTAGAGGTGACTCATTCGCAACGTACGTCCTTCAGTCGCCGCATACTGCACGCTGCTGTCACTCTCACGCCTCGATCTCTGGACGTTTCACCTCGAGCTCATGTTGTCGCTTATCTCACTCGAGTTGGAGCTGGTGGTCTCATCTCCTTTCCTCCTGTTGGAGTTTTTCTCGCTCGAGCTCCCGAGATGTCCCATTCGGTACTGCTCACATACCGGGACATCACCCAACATTACCGCCTCCTTCGCAGACAACTTCCCCCTCCCCACCCCTCCGTCAACACCGAGGCTGCCCACATGTGGCGCCTTCTTCCGACGCACTCGTTTCCTCACCGCACTCTATTAGTGCATACGCACCCTCACCTCTTTTCCTCTACCAACTGTCCCTTGTGTGACGCGCCGGACACGCTCTATCACTCACTCTGCGAATTTCCGCGCGACCTTTCCCCCCTCTACCCTCCCCCACTCTCTGGGAACAGGCTCTGGGGTGCTCGGACCGCGACCGCCAAGAACTGGTCACAGGTCGGACCCTCGACGTCGCGGCGGCCCTTTGGGCCACCGCCACTCCCCCACCCTAAAACCATGCAGAGTTCCAATAAAGTGGATTCTCTCTCTCTCTCTCTCTCTCTCTCTCTCTCTCTCTCTCTCTCTCTCTCTCTCTCTCTCTCTCTCTCTCTCTGGATTCGCTCCTGCAATACGAACGAGACACAGATTGTAGACGGGACAGTTGGTACATAACTGAGTTACAAACAGCGCAGGAAGAGGATGATAGGAAGATCACACAAACACGGCGCTGACTAGCAACTGAAGTTTATTGTCGTGAACAGGCAATAAATATGAAAAGACAGAAGACGTGTGACACGCTAATCTAGGAATGACAAATACAAAAAATTCGCGCCACTCTACCCCGTGAATGTGGTTGGAAAGCAAAGCTGTAAACGGCGCCCACAACGATTACCCATGCGACTTCACTTAAATTCACTCACGTCGCTTTACACATTGTAAAACCAGAGAGAAGTGAAATGCACTTAACCACACCATTTATTACTTCAAAGAGATATTCTTGGTAAGGTTACATCATGAACGATGATTGGTTGAGTTGCATTGGTGTAGCACATGAGTGGAGACTCTTTTTTATATAAAATTAAAGGAAGCTGAATCCCGGTGTTAGACGATCTCACTTCTCCTTCTCTGCCGCCGCGGACGGAGGCGACAACAATTGCCGCAGAGACGGGGGAGGAGAAGGAGGAAGAGGAAATACTTTTACTCCGATTTCTGAACTGCCCAGAGTGCGGCCCAGGAGAGTACTTCCTTCATCGGACCCCATGTACAGTCCGCAACGCCTATGCTCTGCGCACCAGTTGAACCTAGGTAGGCAGAGAGGGGCTAGACAGCAGCATCCCCCATTGCTCTTGTTGGGTAGCTGAAGGAAAGAAAGTAAGGTGTACAGGGCTAAAGTCGCACACCCCGATTATGTGGCGGAGTGAATTCGTACTTCTGAGCAAAATTTACATTCAGCGTCGTAGGGATTCGGGTGCATTAAGAGAAGACGTGTCGGGTGTGGGAAGGAGCCGGATTGTATTAGCCGTAGGGTAGTTTGTTGTTCTCTGAAAAGGTCAGGGTAAGGTGAAGGTAGGGTCGGTCTTTGAAGGCGATAATGCTGGGTTATGTCCCCGAACGAGACATGCGGGTGACTGTCCTCGTGCAGCTCCATAGCACGGGGGGTAAAAGCGCAGGCTTGTTGATGGGCGTATTCGATGCCCTCCATGGAAGCGTGCGCGGGTGTCCAGATGAGCCGAATGGAACCGTTTGGGGAGTGGTTTTTTAGCACACGCAGTGCAGGTCGGGTCACCCAACTCGACTGTTAATTCCGGTAGGCTTGTTGGGAATCGTTGACTACCTTCCGACCCCCTGGTTGAGTAAGAGCCAAGGCGATGGCTGCCTCTTCTGCTGCCGTTATGTCTTGGGTATTTAGTGAGACACACGAAAGGAGGTTGGTTCTGGGGGTAGCCACGATGATGGCGTACTGCTGCCCTCGATGTTGGGATGCGTCTGTGTAGATAACTGCATGATCCCCACCGTGTGCGACCATTGCCGTGTGAGGGGTTCATATTTCTGAGCAAAGGGAGCATCCTTAGTTCTTGTCGCCAAGAGTCCGGGAGTACATCAAGCGGGGGACATTCTGTGCTGCCCAGTGACCCGCCGCAGTTCTGCTCATCCGGAGCTTCTGGTTAGAAAGATGGCCCTCTATCAGCTCTTCCACCGTGTTGTGAAGCCCCGTGCTAAGCAGTCTCTGTGTAGATGCACTCATAGGAAGACCAATGGCCTGCTCAATCGCCTTTCTAATCATTATATAAAGCATCGTTATGTCCTCCTTGCACAGAAGACAAGGGGTTGACGTAAGTGATTCTCGAGAGGACAAAAGTTTGAATTAATCGAAAGGTATCGGATTCCTTGAGGCCTCGCTTCTTGGTGGCAACTCGCCTAATCATGTGTATGATTTGCGTGATGCTGTGTTTGAGGCGCTGCAAGGATACGTCACTCCTGGTGTTGGCCTAGAGATGTAAGCCCAGGATCTTGACGCTGTGGCTTGGAGTGATGACCTGGCCATCAAGGAGTATTTGAATGTGTTCCTTGATGTGTCGTTTGGCGTGAGGGCGGACAAGGAGCTGTGATTTTTTACGTGAACACTGGAGGCCACAGGCTTTAGCACATTGGCGTACTAGAAGTTAGATGTCATGCGTTGGTGTGAGCTTCCTTTAATTTTTGTAACTCCTATCACACGCGCAAGGCGCGCGTGTGAGCCACAAACAACGCTCAGCGGAGCGAGAGGTCGTGGGACGCTATCACGTGGCATTCAGCGAGAATGCAAGGGGTAAACCCGTAGATGGGCTTGGTTAGTCCACCCCCTGTCTTCCCCGTTTCCGCGTGGGCTCGTAGCTAAATCCGTAAGACAACGGACTCTCGCTTTGTTACTCTATTAGTTCTAGGTTCGATTCCTGTCGGCCAGTAAATTCTTTATTTGTTCGCGGGAGTTTTCTGTTGACACCAACGGTCGCGAAAGAACCTTTGGGGGGTAGAGGTAAAAAGCTTTGTTTTAAAACTTCTATGTCGCCATAACCTGGACTGCTGTTAAATCTGCAGCAGCTAGCACAGTTTATATCAGAGCGCCCACACAATCTCTCCTAGCTACCAAAATAGTCAATTTCTTTTTCAGTGAGGGCGATGGAGGGTGTGCTGATGCAAATCTGTTTCTGGGTGCGAAATTCCCAGACCTCTATGATCTCTCGCCGCAGCCTGTCCTGATACCTGGCCACAACGTGGCACTGCTCAAACGAAGGCGAACAACTTGGGCATTTCAGCGCCGTGTTTGTGTGATCTTCCTATGGTCCTGTTCCTGCGCTATTTGTAACTCAGCTATCCACCGGGATGGTCGGTTTTTATACACAGAATCCGTAACGGCTCCGGGGCTTTCCCAATGATTCTGTGCACACTGCCCGAAAATAGTATGGACACAAACAACGCTCTTTTCCGAGTTCGTGAGAGCAGGCAATAGTGGCACTTCGTTGAGTCTGAGAGGGGGGGAGAGGAGATCTCGGCTGCGGCATCCGCTTCCCCGGTGCACGCCTCAACATCGTGTTTTAAAACGACCACGGCTCGAGTCATCGCTTTTTCGAGGAAGGCGGGCTTTCCGCAAGGCCAAGGTGGACTACACAACGTGGGTAGCGGTGTGTTGAATCGTAGCAGCGGTCGCTTGTCATCGCCGTTCCACGTTATGGCCGGACCTACGCACCAGCAATAAAAGTTGGAAGCCAAACCCGCCTCACTGTGTCCACGGCTCCTTCCAACGAAGTAAATGTCTTCAATCTCACAGAACAGCTTCTTTAGGGCCTCGTATCTTTCGATGAGGCTTTTGTTAAGGCAAATCAGCCTTAATCAGCAAATCACCAAATCAGCCATTGGTGGGTACTCGGCATCCATCTGTGACTTAATGGTGGGAATCAGTGCGGTGACGTCGTTTCGGATTAGGCTCTGTCTCTGGCAAAGGGCACCTAAGCCACTGTTCTTAATGTCTGTGGTTCGTCGAGAAGGGTCATGATCGGCGAAAAATTGAAGATATTTTTGTTGGTCCCCTCAAGGAGTCTCCTGAGAATCGATATAGCTGTTGATGGATTCCGATCAGGCGGTCACTTTGTCAAGCCCTCAATTTGTCCTTCGGTTTTATTCACGTCCGCCCCCGTTCAGGTGTCAGTGGCAGCAGTCCAGTCCCATCGCAGCCGTGTCATTCACGCCATTATTGTATGGCGGTCCGCACTCAGTTTTTCAACCGTTGAAGACCATCATCCTGGTCACGGCACCTTTTAGATGCGAAGCATCTCATGCTCGGGGCTGTGTCCCTCCCTCCCTCGTTGTCGTTGTCCGCCGTCCGCACTCTACTGCGCATGCGCGTCTCTTCAGCCCCGCCAGCGTTTGGGCTGACGTCAGCGCAGTCCACTATAAAAAGAAATAGTTAGGCGGCGCCGGGTTTCGATCCCACGAATCTCTGGCCGCAACGGGAGGTACGTGGCGCTCTTCCCACTGCGCTACAAACCGAGACGGCTGTAGTAGTAGTAGTACAGTCGAATCCACTTATAACGATACCGCTTATAACAATATATCGGATATAACGATGGACAACGATTGCACCGTCCAATTTTGTATGCTTTCTATGGTAAAATAACCCGCTTATTACGATGCTCCCGAGCCGCGATATCGGATATAGCGATTGAATCCGTTTACCGCCCGCGCCAAAAATGCGAAAATGCGTCACGAGGAGGGAGCAGGCGAGTAGGAAGCGATCCCAGGGGAGGCCACGGAAGCACCCAACGATGAAGGGGTGCCACAGTTATGGTCGGCGCTTCACGAAGACGCGTCGGGTCTCGACGATTTTCTCCATGCCGACGATGGTGTGGAAACATCCGAGTGCCTCAGTGACGAGGCGATCGTTGCGAGTGTGCGTGGTGCAGCGGGCAGCGGTGAGAGCGACGACGACGACGACGCGGCTGAGCAACCTACCCACGTACCGTCATCGCACGAGGCCCAACGAATAATACAGTCCCTACGGGACTTCATTTTTGCGAAGGACCTCCCGCTCAGCTATGTGAAGCAATTAGATGCTCTCGAAAAAGATGTGCGTCAGCTTCGCGTGAAGCAGTCAAAGCTGACTGACTATGGCTTTTCTGCAAACGAGTAGTTGCACTACCTCACTTCCATGCTAATAAAATGTTTTGATCTCTCTTGTGGCTTTTTTTTTCTCGACCCGCTTATAACGATTATCGGTTATAACGATGGGATTTTCTTGGCACTTGGATATTGTTATAAGTGGACTAGACTGTAGTATGAAACTTTAATGAGCCTTATAAAGTAGGAGTGGTTCCCTAGTCCGGGAACATGTGCTACGAACGCGCCTTATGTCCTTCACTCATTCAAGTATACGTCAAGAAGCTACCGATACAACGAAGGCACGCGAAGCTGAACGTCAACGGAAACGACGAACTGAAAACTAATGGGAACTTCAGTCGACCCCATGGCTGCTTCGCATACTACTCAGGGTTCCCCTGCGGGAAGATGGGGTAATTTTTGTTGAAGACAACGAGGCGCAGGCCACGGGACATGAGCGGTTCTTTAATGGTGGGATGAAATTGCTAAACAATTATATAAAGCTGCTGCCAATAGACACATTTTCTTCCTCTGTAATATTTTCAACAGTTACAAAAGGTCCCAACAGATGGCGCAGGAGCAGTGATTGAATTCAATCTATCAGACATGTAAAACACATTGTTTGGCAAGTTCATGCATACTTATTCTAAAATCAAGAGCGTAGTAAACACAACGACACGGAAGAACTACAGGGCAAACAATATAGCAAACTCCACGCGTTTATCATTGGAGGAGAGAGGTATGGGGGAAGAATTTGAGGAGTGGGAGGGAGCACGAGGCGAAGGTGCATGTGGCATGGGCGACAGAGTCGCCTTTCAACGACATTTAAGCAAAGCAAGCAGATACGAGGCTATTTTAAAGCAAAGCTTTTTACCTCTACCCTCAAGAGTTCTTTCGCGACCGTTGGTGTCAACAGAAAACTCCAGCGAACAAATAAAAGAATTTACCGCCGGGAATCGAACCTGGAACTAATCGACTAACAAAGGAAGAGCCCGTTATCTTACCACCTTAGCTACGAGTGCACGCGTAGTCGGGGAAGACAGGTGGTGTACTCACCAAGCACATCTACTGATTTACCGCCTGCATTCTCGCTGAATGCCACGTGAAAGCGCCATGCTACCTCTCGCGCCGCTGTGCGGTCCGCCCACGGCCCGTCTATCGGCCCTGTGCGCGCCTTGCACATGTGCTTAAGTGTTGCAAAAATTAAAGGAAGCTTAGTCACACCAATGCATGGCATCTCATTTCTAGTACGTCAGTGTACTAAACCCTGTGGCCTCAAGTGTTCACGTAAAAAATCACAGCTTCTTGTCGTCCGCCGTCAAGCGAAATCAAGGAACACATTCAAATACTCCTTGATGGCCAGGCCATTACTCGAAGCCCCAGAATAAAGATCCTGGGCCTACATCTCCAGGCCAAAACCAAGAGTAACGTATCCTTGCAGCGCCTCAAACACAGCATTAATCAAATCATGCCCATGATCAGGGGAGTTGCCACCAAGAAGCGAGGCCTCAAGGAATCCGATACCTTTCGATTAGTTCAAGCTTTGGTCCTCTTGAGAATCACTTACGTCCACCCCCTGTCTTCTTCTCGGCGATGAGGACATAAAGATGCTTTATATAATAATTGGAAAGGCGGTTGAGCAGGCCTCTGGTCTTCCCATCAGTGCGTCTAGAGAGAGGTTGCTTAGCACGGGGCTTCACAACACGGTAAAAGAGTTGATAGAAGGCTATCTTTTTGACCAGAAGCTCCTACTGAGAACTGCGGCGGGTCGCCGCATGCTTCACCAGATTGTCTGGGCAGCACAGGATGTCACTCCGCTTGATGTACTCCCGGACTCTTGGCAACTAAAACTAAAGATGCTCTCTTTGCTTAGAAATATGAACCGCTCACACGAGGAAGGTCGCCGACAAGCAGGGGCTCAAGCGATGAACCCCACCCTCGGTGAGGATCATGCAGTTATCTACACAGCCGCCTCCCAACATCGAGGGCAGCAATACGCCATCATCATGGCTACCTCCAGAACCAACCTCCTTGCTTGTACCTCACTCAAGACCCAAGAAATGACGGCAGCAGTAGAGGCAGCCATCACCTTGGCTCTCACTCAACCAGGCGTTCGGAAGGTAGGATCCGATTCCCAGCAAGCGTACCGGAATTACCAGTTGAGTTGGGTGTCCCGACCAGCCAAGCGTGTGCTAAAAAACCACTCCCAAACGGTTCCATTCCGCTAATCCGGAAACCCGCTCACCCTTCCTTGGAGGGCAACGAATAGGCCAACCTACAAGCCTGCGCTTGTACCTCCCGTGCTATGGAGCTTCACGAGGACAGTCACCGGCTTGTCTCGTTCAGGGACATAACCCAGCATTATCGCCTTCAGAGACAGACCCTACCTTCGCCTTACCTTGACCTTTCCAGAGAACAACAAACTACCCTATGGCTCATACAATCCGGCTCCTTCCCACACCCAACGCGTCTTCACTTAATGCACCCGAATCGCTACGACGCTCAATGTAAATTTTGCTCAGAAGTAGAACACTTCGCCGCATAATCGGGGTGTCCGACTTTAGCCCTGAGCACCCTACTCTTTTTCCGTCAACTACCCAACAACAGCAATGGGAGATGCTGCTGCCCCGCTCTGCCTACCCAGCTTCAGCTGGTGGACAGAGCACAGGCGGCGCGGACTGCATATGGGCTCCAGTGAAGAAGGAACCACTCCCCTGGGCCGCACTCTGGGCCGTCCAGAAATCTGAATAGAAGTATTTCCTCCTCCTTTTCCTTCTCCGTCTCTGCCGCAAATCTCGTCGCCTCCGTCCGCGGCTCAGAGGCGGAGAAGTAAGATCCTCCAACACCGGGTTTGAGCTTCCTTAATTTTATAAAAAAAAACAGTTTCCACTCATGTGCTACACCAATACAACTCAACCAACCACCGTTAATGCACAATGCATTGATTTAATCGTACCAAGAATATCTCTTTGAAGTAATAAATGGGGTGGTTTGGTGCATTTCACTTCCCTCTGGCTTCACTATTTGTAGAGCGACGTGAGTGAATTTAAGTGCCCTTGCATGGGTAATCGTTGTGGGTACCGTGTACAGCTTTGCTTTTCAACCACATTCACAGGGTGGATTGGCGCGAATTTGTTTGTAAATTTCTTTCTCCGTACATCTGACACACCCCCTCTCTTCAGGTCCCAGTGTCATGCCACCAAGACCACCATTTTGTTTATAACATCGATGATTGCTCTGCTCTTTTAAGTAAATGGACTCGCCTCAAGCATCCTAGTATTAATTTACAAGGAACCGAGCCAATAACAAACGTTTGTTTTGTTTTTATGCTTGTTTGGGCATATCTCCAGCTAAGGGACGAGCGAAATTGTAGTGGACATGGTAGACGTGCGGGCGGACAGTGTTGGAACTGTGCATCTCCGGCCAACCGTGACAACTGTAAACTCAGTCCATCGCCCACTTTCCTTATTAAAATAAATGCTGTCGTTTGAGCAGTCCAAAGTCCCGCCATTTTTTTTTCGGGTAGTTACGTCAAATCACGAGTTCCCGCCTTGTAAACATACTCTATACTTTGTGCGGTGACTCAGTCACTAAGGCTCGTGCTGTTAATTGCGCCCAAAGCCGCAGTTTCAATCACGGCCGTGGTGCCCGTGGTAGTGACAAAAAACGAAAGATCCTTTTCGTCCAGATTTGAGCAAGCCTGAAAGGTCCCCAGGTTTCCTAAATACATCCGAAGCCCTCTACTACGGCGCGCCTCATAAACTAGGTGTATGCAAAACCCGCAGCCCATAATCATCTTGAAACCATGACTCCTCCTGTAGAAGCCACTTCAAGGGCAGTAGACAGGAATTCCTATTTGCTTACAGCTTTACGTGGAACTAATTATGACCAGTAAATGAAACTACCCGTAGGGTCGTACAGCGCCCAGTTTTCATATAATTTGCTTCGCGATTGTTGCGATAAAACACGTGATACAGCCGTTTTCTGTAACCACACTCCCCCACTCACGGTGTACCACAACTGGACCCGATTCCCTTCTCTACGGTTCTGAGATTGGCGCTATGCATTTTATGTCTAATATATATTACAATTACCCCTAGATCATTCGCTGCAGATTGTTGATCAGTACCGAGTGCATGAATGTTTTGAAAAAAGGTGGAGTCAATAAAATACCAGGAGTACTTCGATATCCTTCGAGAGTGTTTTATAGCCGGTAATAATAAAAAGCCGTCCATTTCACAGTTCGTATGCTACAAAGTTGTCGACGTGACAGCAACTAAAGATTATTTAGAGAATACGTTTATTAAAATAATTTGATTTATTGGTATTGTTGCGACAAGAAAGAAATTTTACCAGGGGAATATCCCTTCGAGTTCATCATGCGTTATCTCGACGGAGAAAAACTAATTGCCGGGTCATTCGGAATAGAGAAGATGCAGAATTAGTTCTACATCTTCGACCGCGGATCCTCGCGGTGGGATGCACAGCCTGGTGGCCCGGTCGAGAATGTTGAGCTTCCGCCGGATGCCTCCACTCCCGGAATCTATGTATGTACACGCCACGGTGAACAAAGACGGCTCCAAGGCCAGGTTCTTCCTCCGCTGCGAGGCCCGGCCGGTTCCTGCAGGAGAGTGCAGTAGCAACGATGAAAATATCTTGAGAACAAGCTCCGGTGGCAGGTCGTTGACCTGAATTTACATCGGTTAACCGAACCCCACATCAACAGATCGTGCGCAATGACCAAGCAACCTTTTGCGCCTAGCCCCTGGATTGGACTTCTCGTGCCAGTTATTGTAACACAACCTTTGTTGTCGTCATAATAAAAATCATCGTCATATTGAAGTTCGGTTTTTCCATCCGAGTTCGTTCTCTAATATGACATGCTCCTTTCATACAGTCAAACCCGACTACAACGAACCCGGATAGAGCGAATTATGCTATATGTCGAACAAAAAGAAATCAGTTACGCAAATACACGCGAAACATATTCCTTATAACGAACTTCACATCTGATATATCGAACTCGGCATGCCTAGAATGGCCGCCAAAATGCATGGTCACAGAGAGGCGATTGAGATGTTGATTGGCCGCGACCACTGAGAAAAGGCCGCGACTGAGACATTGCGCCTCGTATGGAGTGACATGACGCCCGAAACTTTCATTAACTGTTTCCGACGCGCGGAACTCACGACGGAACCCACCCAGTCAGTGAGTCCAGACCAAGACGGCAGCTCGCCAACCTTTCCGATGCTGTGCCGAAAAGAGTGCCCTTCGAAGATTTCCTGAGTGTCGACGACGACGTTGCCGTCACTGTAAGCCCCTCGGACGCGGGCACCGTCAGCAGCACCATCGTAATGCTGATAAAAAGCATCGAGGAGGCAGAGGATGTCGCGAGTGAAAGCCGTCCGACGCTTAATGAAGTGCTTTCGGCAGTCGATGTCCTCCGCCAATATTTCTTCGATATTTGAAGGACACGGACTCGAACTGGTGCAAACAATGTCTCGTGATGCTAGTTGACGCTGCCAAAACGTAAGGGAAAACAAAAAGCGCCGTTTTTTTTTTAAGTAGGCACTTCAAGCGTTAAGGCGGAAATTAGCTTTATTATTATCAATAAATCGATTGTTTTGTGTATGGTAATGACATACTTTATTTTGTTCGTTTCTGCATGCGGGGATGGCAATGGGATTCCCGCGTATTGCGAACTCGTAACAATAACCTCGTTATAGGCGGGTTCGGCTATATCAAACTATTGGATATATCGAACTAATCGTGGCTCATATTGCGGTTCGCTATAACCGGGTTTGACTAATCCAAAGCGTTAATCCTCTCTCCCTTCTCTGCATTGCTCGTTCGGCTGCCCTAAGCCTTCCTTTGAAGTGCTTAGTAAGACGCAAAGTTACTGCCCCATTAATTGTTAAACCTTCTCGGGTAAGCGCAGGAAACAAAATGCCTTAACATAAATACCCGAGAAGGTGGAGGGGAAACAACCCCGCCGGTAGCGTAGTGGTCATTCCACCAAGCGCGTATTCCATATATATATTGTAAAGGAGATACTCGACGTTCCTGTAGAAGGATGGGCTCGTTTATTCGTGAACGAGGCGTCAACGCAGGAGGGGCGAACCGAAACGACCAGCTTTTCGCGAGGCTGAGCTTGAACGAGAGCGTCGTTTTCCTCGTCGGCATCCGCCACATACCCACATATGGGGATTTGCCCGTTATGGCTGATGCTCTTCACAATTACTCTTCCATGTGCGCTACATGCACACTTTGTACAATGCCCCCGGCGAAAAGGGGGAGCCATCCTGGCGACTTAAGGGGTACACGAGATGAGCTGGTCATAGTAGGGCTTGAGCCGCGCGACATGAACTGCATGTGTCACGCCCCCGACGGCGGCGGTCTGAAGTGGGCGTTACAGGCTCTACAACATAATTCACCGGCGATGTTCGCTCCACAACCCGGTAGGGGCCGTGGTATTGCGACACAAATTTCGGCGACAGTCCGGGAGTCGGGCACGGTACGTAGAGCAAGACGAGTGATCCGTTCAGGAAAGTTGGAGCTGAGACCGAAACATCGTGACGTGCCTACTGGCGCTGCTGGTCTTCCGATGTAAATCGACGAGCAAGCTGGCGACATTCCTCGGCGTGTCCAGCGACGTCTAAAACTGGCATAAATTCGGAGGCGTCGACCAGGTCGGTACGGAAGTATAGTGTCCAGCATGCATGAAAGCTCACGACCGTAGAGCAAAAAGAACGGCGAAAATCCTGTGGTTGTCTGCTTAGCGGTGTTAAGCTTACGTCACAAAAGGAAGAACGAGGTCCCAATTAGAATGGTCCGAGGAAATGTACACCCTTTGTCAAAATTTTGTGGGCCAATTTTAAGCCTTCTTGACCACAAAGAATTGAAAGAATCGGCTTTGCCTTTAAATATACCAAAAATTTTTTTATGACAGTAAGAAAGAGAAGTGTTTTCTCTAGCTTTCCTGCATAAAAAGTTTCAGCCTCGCTCGGGACGTAAGCTTGTACATTGAATTTTTTGCAGCCTGCACGTTCCCGGCTTGGTCCACAAAATTTTGACAAAGACTGTACATTGCGATCATATCCCCCAGTGTGCGGTTAAACTGCTCCGTCAGAC
Organism: Haemaphysalis longicornis; assembly: GCF_048455015.1. Taxonomy (NCBI): domain Eukaryota; kingdom Metazoa; phylum Arthropoda; class Arachnida; order Ixodida; family Ixodidae; genus Haemaphysalis; species Haemaphysalis longicornis. The sequence goes on from NW_027526203.1 coordinate 257,635,773, forward strand.
CATTGGTCTGTGGGTGGTATGATGTGGTTTTGCGGTGGACAACGTTGCATTCAGCTAGAAGGGTCTCCACGACGTCGGTTAAAAAAACGCGACCTCGATCACTGAGTAGCTCGCGAGGAGCACCGTGACGAAGAACGAGCCGCTGAAGGAGGAATGACGCTACTTCTCGAGCCGTGGCCGCCGGTAGCGCAGCTGTTCGGCGTAACGCGTTATTAGATGATCAACGGCGACGATGATCCAGCGGTTACCGGAAGCTGTGCTGGGAAGTGGGCCGTAGAGATCAATGCCACTCGGTTGAAGGGAACCGCTGGACAGGGCAACGGCTGAAGTGGAGCGCCAGTGTACTACGGAGGAGTCTTGCGCCGTTGGCAGTCTGGGCAGGATTTAACGAACTTTTTCACAAAGGTATACACCCCGCGCCAGTAGTAGCGAAGTCTAAGGCGCTCGTGCGTTTTCATGACTCCAGCGTGAGCACATGCGCGTCATCGTGAAAGGAAGAGCAAATTCCTTCTCTGTTACAGAGTAGTTCGCTTCCGCCTTCGTCAATGTACGACTCGCATAACTGACTACGTATTCCTCATAGCCGTCCTGTCGTTGGGCGAGGACTGCACCCAATCCCACACCGCTGGCATCGGTGTGGAGTTCGGTTGGTGCGCGCGGATCGAAATGTCTGGGTATGGGTGGCGACGTAAGGACACGGCGTAGCCTCAGAAAAGCGTTTTCGCAGTCAGGGGACCAGTCAGAAATTTCCCCACTTCCACCGAGAAGTTGCGTGAGGGGAGCAATGATGGAGGCAAAGTTATGTACAAAGCGCCGGAAATAGGAGCAGAGGCCGATAAAGCTTGGCAGGTCCTTCACCGTAGTCGGCTTTGGGAACTCCGTCACGGCACGGAGTTTCGCTGGATCCGGGAGGACGCCGTCTTTCGAAACAACATGGCCCAAAATGGTGAGTTTCTGAGAAGCGAAGCGGCACTTTTTAAGGTTCAGCTGCAAACCGGCGGAAGTAAGGCATTTCAGTACTTGTTCCAGGCGTGTTAGGTGGGTCGTAAAATCTGGTGAAAAAACGACGATGTCATCTAAGTAGCAAAGGCATGTTTTCCATTTCAGACCGCGCAATACGTTGTCCATCATTCGTTCGAATGTCGCGGGCGTATTACAGAGTCCGAATGGCATGACATTGAACTCGTAGAGGCCATCTGGTGTTACAAATGACGTTTTACAGCGATCGGCGTCGGCCATGGGCACTTGCCAGTAGCCGGACCTCAAATCCAATGATGAGAAGTACTCGGCCCCTTGCAAGCTGTCAAGAGCGTCATCAATTCGAGGCAGCGGGTAAACGTTCTTGCGAGTTATTTTGTTGAGACGTCTATAATCCACACAGAACCGAGTGGATCCATCTTTATTCTTGACAAGTACCACAGGAGAAGCCCAAGATCGATGGTCGAATGACGTCGCGTTTTAGCATATCCTCCACGTGTTCCTCAATAACACGACGCTCGGTGGAGGACACACGATGCGGTCGCTGTCGCAATATGGTGCGTGGGTACCAGTGTCGATCTGATGCGAAACAGTTGACGTGCGGCTCAAAGGAGTATCATGACAGTCGAATGACGCGTAGTTGGTCACGTTGGGTCGAAGTAAGGGCGTCGTCAATGGCGTTGAGCAACATAGTCGCATCAGGCTAGATATCACGTAAGCAACCGGAGCTAAGCGCGGGGATATGAACGGGAGAAACGTCTTCAGCTACGTCGATTAACAGAAGGGTCAACTTCTTCTATAAGGCCAAGGCATTTACTGCGAAAGATTTTGATGGGGCACGGATTGAGGCAGGCACAGAACAGGAACCGGATTTGATGTCGAGGACAGCGAACGGCAGTGGAAAGGATTTGCGAAGCTAAGAGACCAGAAGGAGCGAATATGACTGTGGCGTCCGAAACACTGCTGCACGACAATGGCACAAGCACAGATGAGTCCGGTGGGATGTCCGTGTTATGGTGGCACCATATCCGTGTCGTCAGCATCAAGCAACTTTGCGACGGATTTCTCACAATCGTTTTCAAGTAACGGAAACAGCTCTACTTCAGCGCGCGCGCAGTCAATGATGGCGTGATGGCGTGACAAGAAGTCCCATCCGATAATGAGATTGTGAGAGCACGACGGCAGGACGATGAGCTCGATGATGTAGACGACCCCTTGAATTGTAACCCGAGCAGTGCATGCGGCCTGTGGTTCCACAGGTTGCGCATTAGCGGCTTAGCGGTGCGCAGAGTAACACCATGTATAGGTGTCGTCACCTTTCGTAACGATCGGCAAAATTTATCGTCAATAACAGAAAACGCTGCTCCAGTATCAATGAGCGCCAGCTAGAGTAGGTACACCATCAACATACAATTTGATTAAATTAGGCGGCGAAGAAGGAGGACTGTGGCATTTCGACGGTGACGCAGTTTTTGCCTCGGGAACTGCGGCGTCTAGTTTTCCGTCTGACTAGTCGTAGCCTAGGGCGACGGCGCATCGGAGAGAGTGAGCGGCGTCGTGTAGATATGCCACGTGCATTTCATACTTTTTAATGCCTGTTTGAGGGATTCAGATTAAGAAAGCTTTTAATGGACCAGGTATACGTGCGGTTATTTTTTTGCCGGGAAAGGTGGCAACCCTAGCGGTATGCTGAGGCCACTGAGGCCGCGCGAGGCAACGTGTGACGTGTATCTATAAACGTTGGCGCGAGACGTGCTCGGCGGCGGCGGCGGAAGCGAAGCGCTGCGAGATTTCGCGAGTAGTGCGCGCCTTCGTGTCTTCGTTCGTTCGCTTATGACGTCACCGAGAAGAGTACGTTCGCGCTGCGCTCAAATTTCGCATTAGGTAGTATCGTAACCGTCACTCAATTTCTTTTATTTTATGCTCAGCTGCACAATCCAGGGCTAAGTCGAATCTGCACGCTACCTTGTGAAGCATATGCATGGTGGCGTCTTTGGGTTTATCACACCCACAAAAAAGTTAACAACTCCATGGTTAACAAGCACCACGGCTAGAGTGTACTAAACTTCTAGTACACTCTACCACGGCCGCTGGATGAGAGTCCAGCGGCCGTGCAAGCACCCCGTTAAATCGACCGCTGCTTGTACTTGTAGGAGCCTCGGCAGAAATTATTATCTTCACATCGTTACTCCGGAACTTAAACTGAATTTTTAAGCTTCGAAGATTTATTTTTCCCTTTGAGATTTGCTTTACTGATCCGCGGTACCTTTCTAAAGCCCGCTTTGCCGTTGTCAGCTAGGTAACTCTATGCGACCAACGTTGGGTACGACCATGTGTGTGACCACTATAATTTGCTTCGAAAGTTAAGGACGCCCTGGGTGACACTATGACTTTTCGATGTCGGTGAGGACACCGAAGATACAGTTATTTTACGGCAAGAGCTTAGGGTTCTCGAATACATATAATTTAGTTACCCTAGCAAGACCTTGGATACGCAACGACCCGAACATCTGGCAACAAATATATTTGAATAAAAAACATGGCCAAGATTTCAAAGTAACAAAAGAAAAAACATGTATTTAGTGTTATTACAAAAATTGCAGAAAGATTCATAAGAATTACGTAAAAGTGAAGCAGTTTGTATAGTAACAAAAGTTTGGCCACATTGACTTACGTGTTAAAACACTGGCAACATTGTAATTAAAAACAGACATAAAGACGTTACAGCTTTATTATGTAAAAAAAACTTACTTTAAAAAATTTATAATGTTGTATAAACTAGCATTATATCATTGCAAGAGAAATTATTTTGTAAATTTGGTACCAAAAGTTCGGCCACAATGGTGCATCTGAAATAGTGGCAACCCTTCTTGCAAACAAACGAAGCTTTATTGTTTTTTTTTATTGAGCAATATATTGGGCGCGGATGAAGTAGAACTTAAAAGGGAGGCTGGGGAGGCCTCATGAGAGGTTGTTAAGACCACGGCGCCCAGCGCAGTGGATTCTTCACAGCTACCAACAAATCGCCCTACAGGCGAGTGAAATTAACCGTGACGTTCTATGGAGCGCGGCTAACGATAAGGTAAAAAGGCTGGGGCAGAGTCGGTGCCGGTCTCTCCTTCCTTCTGTTCTCGTCATTAGCGTTGCACAATAATGTTGTAATTGTTTAGCATACCATGCGAATGGTCGTTCAAACGACCACTTTTTTACAATCTTTTCAGAGCCCTCTGTAACAAGGCTTGGAGAGAGCGCCACGTGAAACTTCGCAAAGTGCGCGCCACCAGATCGTCGCAGCCGTGGTTGCTGGGGCAGGGAAACGCGAAGTGGTACGCAGTCCCTGGAACCGTACGTCCGTACTGGGGATCTTCGCTGACCCGTCCTTGTTCTACGCGATCGCCGGATAGACTGGATAGCGTCCGGATATTCCCTAGACCGATCCGAACAGAGCTCCCTCGGGAACACGGCATCGAAATGAGTGCCGGAGTGCATCGATGATACGCGGCGGATACAGTACCACCAGTGAGTGTTGATCTTTTCTCACTGAAGTCGGGAACGTGTCGCCCCAGCCCAATTTCTCTGCAATAGAACAGTCTTGTGTTCAGTCGGAGAAAAAATCCATCCAATTGCAAGAAAAGGGATACAAACGACCACTGTTTCTTTGCGACACTGCAATGTTTTCCCTGCGATTCTTTTTTTTTTTTTAACGAGATATACAACTTCATCTCTCAAGCAATCGCAATGCTTCACGACCTTGCTTGTGAAGGAAGGGGGAAGAGTGAGCATTCATTGCATAAGTTGAAACAAATTAAGCCCTCGGAAATAACTGTGTCGCCAGTTTTTAAGGCGCACAGGATCGTTTCATGCTGGGAATGAATGCATGCCTGCAAGTATGCTATCCGAAATTATGATACACTGATGTCGTGCCAAAGCATCGAACCTCGCAAATATGCTGTTATGAGATCCAGAACACCTAACTTAAAAAAAAAAAATGAAACAGCTATGTACGTCCCTATGTTAGCAAAAAATTCAGTTGTGAATACAAAAACCGAAAGTAATTCTAAACTACTAGCTAAAGAGGCTAAGGTTATAGCTGCGTAATTGAAGCAGTTCTAGTGTTAATCTGCGGGTAGGTATATACAGACAGCTCTTATGCTTGTTACAAGTGTTCACATTCTGCTAAAATGTCAGTAGTGTGATAATGCATTTAGCAAGATATTGAATGGGACAACAGCTAAACAGTGCATGAAGGGCAAACACGTTCATAGGGGGACAAATATTTCAAAATACTGGTTCCGGGATCACCTTCTAAAGCATTAAATGTGATAAAAGTATGCATAGATGGCGACCATGAAAAGGGGATACAGGCCAATTAAAAACAACGGTGAGAAGAAGGATCAAGCTGAGCAATATTTTATTTTGATGTGCAATAATATGCCCAATGGCATAAAAATAGCGTATTTTACGGGTACAGGTTGGCACCTGTCTCGCGGAGGAAGGCAACAGGGAAGCGTTGGTGGAATCTGCAGGGTCACTCCTGGAGGTCGGGGATCTCCCAGGATGGGGGCGTGTGCCTAAAGGTGTTGACTTCTTGCTGATTCTAGTGAAGGGCATGACCATAACAGATCATTCGCATCAGCTTGTTCAGTAGGAACTGTGCAAAAGGGCTAGGTCTAAGCTAACGGCATGGTAGCCATGCCCAGGTCACAGCAGGGGAAAGAGCCACTCAAACACGAAGTCTGTGCAGCAAAACCTCCTCCCAGCGAGCAAGTCTACTGGGGTGGTCAGTTCCTGCCGTGGAATGAAGGCCCGTGTGGGGCGACCCAGATCTTCCTTCCGTTGGAGAAAGTTTATTTCTGGAGCTGTTTTCAACAATGGCAGCAACAAAGAATGAATGTAGGGTGGTAAACTCTATCTGCCTCAGTGTAAGTGGGGGAGCAAACCATCAACAGCCGGAGAGGTTGGGCATGCACCAAGCAGTAAATGTGTGCAGCAGAAAATCGCTCAACACACGATTGCACAACACAAAGGGGTGGGTTATGTGATGCTTGCATTATGTTAAGTATAGGACATTTGAGCATTCCCATGAAACCGCCACATGAAAGTTGCAATTTTCTGCTGGCCGAGAGGTTGAACCAGCTGCTAGCCACAGGATGAAAAAGAGGTGGTATGCCCGTCGTAAATGTACCTTGTGCCAAATTAATTTTGCCCTAAATGTGCAAGAGATAACCTGCCATTGTCAGTTCAGAACTATGCTGTGCCAGCAGTTTTTCTGATGGAGGCCTCTAGCGATGCCCCTTGTATAACTTTGGTGCATAAACGTCTGAATATGTATTGAAGTTTAAAGCCCCTTGCACAGAGCTAGGAGTCATACTCTGGGCCACAGCCTCACAAGTGCTTCTCATTCTGCCTGCAGGATGCACGAGCTGGAATTGAGGAATGCCACCTGCAGACAGAGCACCACTTGTGGATCTGGCCTTGCCAGCCTTGTTTGGGTAATACAGGAGTGGCTGATGGCCAGTGCCCTCCACAAGTTTACCATATTGAAGGGCAAGTAGATATCGGTGTCCTTCCCTGTACTGGTGGCATGCACTAATGTTTATTTTTTTTTAATGGTGTTAAATATTTCTGCAATTGGTCCCTGATGCATATATGCAAAACTGTACGAAGCGGTAGTCTGAAATTCAGCATCCATAGCCGAAAAGTCCACCATGCTGACTAGTGAGCTTTCAGAACTTTAGACAGGCTGCTTTGTGACTAAAGGAATAGTATAGGAGCCTTGAGGGCTCTGCATGACTACATCCTTACTGCGAGCAATTCTAAATATACTAAGCTGCTTTATGAACTGTTACAGCTCAACAGTGTTAATGCGGGTACAATGCATGCTACCAACTTATCCAAACCACAGGAAGATCATCAGGCATAGAAGTTGTGTGAAATGGTGGGCATTTGGTAGCAAATCTCAAGGAATGTACAGCGTGCTGCCTCTGCAACTGAAAAGAACGGTGCACAACCAGTGCATAGATCTGGGGCTGACGTATGGGGCAGAAACTCTCGCTGTCTTACTAAAAAGTCTGAAAGAAAACCTAGGTTAGCTCAAAGGGCGATGCATATGATGTTAAGGGTGGACTATGAGAGGAAAACTTCATAATGAGATGACATATGTACCTGATTTAGTTACCCGTCGCAAAATAAAACGACTTTGCTTATTCCACAAAATATTTTATAATCCTGCATTAAGCAACAACCTAATTTCTTCACCGAACTATGTATCATCACGTTGTGAACATGTCCACAAAGTTGCCATCCCTATGGGTCACACGCATTCGTACGCATGTTCATTCATTTCACGAACAATAAATGACTGGAACGGCCTTCTGGCAGCAACTGCGACTATCGTAAAGAATGATGCTTTCCGATCAGTTATTAGTAATCAAAACCACTCCAATAACTATGAATGATTACTAATTTCCTCTTGTGTTGGCTTGATCTTTTGTGTAAAAGCAATGTTGGCTTCTCCTTGTAGGGTTTGACCCTTTGTGCACAGAACTTGTGAACCTTTTTGTGATGTGTTCTCGCGCAATTCCTCCTATTTGTATGTTTGCTTGACATGCACTGTAAGCTGTACTTGTTCATGACTCTTAAAACCCATTCCCCTTTATAATGCTTCGGCCCTGAGGGTACCTGTAAATAAATAAATAAATAAATAAATATGAAAATTAGGGTGATGGGGCGGATCCTTGTGATGGAATATAAAAGTGCTAGTTAGAAGTGCATGTATTATATATACATACACGTACACATGCGCATGCACATACACATGTTTGTGCTGCAATAGTGGGGATTATTAATAGTCTCAATAGTGGGGATTATTATTGAGGTATGCCAAAAGCTATAAATAAGGACTAAAGCAATGTGTTACTACCACAGAGTCAATAGTAATCAGTTATTTTGCAAGCAGACACCGTTAAACAAACTTCCAGAACACCTAAGCAATTCTTATCAGTTCTGAGCGCAAAAGCATTGAGGCCCGACTGAACACCTCTGAGTGTCATATTTAATGCTGCAGGGCACCCTTTTCTGTGCTAACTCAGCAATCTTCCTGCTGAAATCAAACTGGTTTAAAGGGGCCATAAAGACAAAATACGAGTTTTTTTTTTTTTCAAAAGATTTCATGTTCTATTATAGTGCCCCCAGCGCTTGTCCAGAAGCAAATGATGCTTTATTCATTAAGACATTAATCAATTTATGTTAAAATTTTGATTCTCCCACCAAATCGTGTGTCTTTAAGTGTCTGCAATGAAATCACAAGAACAGGTCGCCAAGCTGCTGCAGAGCCTTGTTTACCATTAGTCAACCTAGATGGCGCCACCATACTATGGTGGGCCGTTTCCTGCCTTTACTTTGTTTTTGAATGTATTTGTACTTGGCTTGTTTTTGTTCAGGTAGAAAATAATTGTTTCGTGAAACATGGTGTTCGCTCGACAAATATGGTCATGTAAGACACCGACGCTTATGCCAATCGGCCAGTGTCGTTCAAAACTACCCCAAAGCCCTGCAGTGCTGTGCATCTAAACCAGGCATAGTGTGCGCAGTACCAACAGCAGTACGCATCGGTACTTCTATGTTTACGTGCGCTTTCGTAACTTCAGCTGTTTGTCCCACCATTCTTACTGATATTAAAGAATGTGCCCTAAATTTAAGCGCAAATAGCTTGTTCAGCAAGTTCTGCCTAATTTGCATTTGCTTTTTCCGGCCTCCGCCAATCATAGAGCTGGCTGGTATGACATCATAGGTTCTGTTGCGGGAAATGAGCTAGTGGATCGCATGGCCATTCCCTTTTTTCCTAATTATACAGCTTATTTGAGCGAAGTTTATGTTAAAAGTGGTGTCAGCATGATTCTAACGAGGCAATCTTTTGAATGAACCAATATTGCATTTTGTCTTCATGGCCCCTTTAACCAGAGCCACTCTACACTTTCTTGTGGGGCTCTTGGCATGCCCGTAGGGTGCTTTTCGTTGTATTTTACTGCATCAGTTGTATACACTGTGGAATACGTTGCAAAGTGCTTTTGTTTGTGACGCACATTTTATGCAACACGTTGCAGTCAGGTAGCTTTTAATGCCCCCGAAATCAATAACGACAAAGTGCGTATGAAAATTAGTCTTAGAGCGATTGACATTGTCATGCATTTGTGTCATTATCCTAAGATAGAAAGAACAGTTATCAAAAAGGAAAAAAAATGCCTTGGCGACGCAGGTGACATTTAAAGGTACGCTGAACAAACACTACCTTTTTGGTGTTAGTCACTGTTTAGTAAAGCAGTGAAGCTAAAGCAAAACAAAGGAAGTTTGTGTGACCGAAGAGTGTGTTATCGAAGCGAGAAAACAGCTACGAGCTATGTCTACCAGATCACAGTACGTGATGACTCGTGTTACCTACTATTGCAAGAATTAGTGCCCCACATTATCAGGGGCTTGGATATGTGCCCTTTTCTAGTTACTATCTCCAGATGTTGGGCCTGGTCGGATGCCATTCTATGGAGTAGTCGAGCGAAAAAGTTAAAAAAGAAACTAAGCAAAAAATTCAGAAACACTTAAAGGGGCCACGAAGACAAAATGCAAGTTTGGTTAATTTGAAAGATTGCCTTGTTAGAATAACAATGACACCACCTTTAACACAATTTTTTATGCAACCTAAATAATTAAGAAAAAGAGAATGACCATGCAACCCACTAGCTCATTTCCCACACTAAAACCTGTGACATATTATGGGCAGCTGTACAATTGGCTGAGGCCAGCGAAAGCAAACGCAAGGCAGGGTTTATAAGCTCTTGCAGAACGAGCTATTTGCACTTGAATTTAGTCCATATTCTTTTTATAGCAGTAAGAATAGTGGGGTAAACAATGGCAGTTACGAATGCACACGTAAACATAGAAGCACCAGTGTGTACTGTGTGCACTGTGCTTGTTATAGCTGCACAACAGTCTGGCGCTTTGTTGTTGTCTCACACAACACTGGCCAATTGGCATAAGCGACATTGTTTTACATGACCCTGTTTGTCAAGCATACCCAATGCTTCATGAAACGATTCCGTAAGAAAAATAAGCAAGGTGCAAATCTGGTCAAAAACAAAGCGAGTGCGGACAGTGGGCCTGAGCGATATTGTGGAGCCATCTACAGGGCGGATAGTGAACAAAGCAGCGAAAGATGTCTTTTCGCCCGCTGCAGCCCTAGTCAACATACTATGGTCACAGCATTAACCTAAAATACCTGCCCTGGATCCATAATCGCTGACGTCACGAAACACACGGTTGAAGTACTTGAGAATTGAAGTACTGGCTTAAAAATGTGTAGTTTCTCGGTGAATACAGCATTGTTTGCTGCCAGATGAGCGCTTGGGGCACTATAAAACACATAATCTTTCAAATAATACAAACTTGCATTTTGTCATTGTAGCCCCTTTGAAGGGAAAATAGAAGCTTGACAAATTCACTTCAGTGTTCCTTTAAGACTGCTTACGTGAGGGAATGTGAAAACATTACATTTCATATCAAACTGTGCGATTCTTTATGTCTAATCATAGGTCTGTCATTGTTATGTCATCTGTTGTGACAATGCCTTTGCCTTTAGAGGGATATATGTCTGGCATGTAATCTTCACATGGCAAGGCTTGTGGAAGGCTTGGTTGTTTGTTGTGTTAGCTGCAGCTAGTGCCTGCATCTTTGCTTGCCATATGGCACTTTTGTCTTTCCTTGCATCTTCTTGTGAGATGTCCTTTTGTGGGCAACCACATTTTAGAGCTGCCACTGAGGTCCATTGTTGTGGACTCAGTGTGCAGTGATGTGACTGTGTCCTGTCATTACCATTCTTATGTTCTTTTTCCCATTGTGTCGTTTTCTTCTCTCTGTTACTATTCCCGAGAGGCTCAGCCAGTCACTCTCGTTAGCACTACATGCACGCTATTAGTGTAGATGTGCTTTCATACTACTGTAATTAGCATGCTCGAAATGCTCCGCAGGCCACCAGTGGTACAATTGTTTCCTCTTACTACCATCCTCATAATGCTTTTCTCTTTGCATCATTTTCTTCTGAGTCTTCATTAGCCGTACATATATGCTATTTCCTTGAAGTTGCTTTGCTACGTCTGTAATTAGCATGCTCAGATTACTCTGTAGGCGTCAGTATTTATCTCTATTACACCTTTGTAAGCTGATGGCTGTAACACATTCACTAAATCGACATTGGCCGTGCCGCAGTGATACGTGATGGACTTGCATTCTGTAGACCCCGGGTTCGAAACACATACGGAAATTGACCCAATTTTGTTTGTTTTTTTTTCAGTTATATCCTGTTGGCCCTATTGGCAGTTCTTAGGACCAGTTGTCGGTCACGCTGATGCTGGATGCCGTATGTTTGTGTTATGGGGAATTTAATGCTTTAGCACTAAAAGAACTAACTGTGCAGCAGAAGCAGGAACACCTAGTAAGGCACTTCTGTCATGCCTGTTCATTTTCCCTTCTTGTAATCAGCCAAACAGCCTGCTGGGTGCTGCCCAGGTTGGAAGATGTTCGGAGTACAATCTCATAATTGAGATGTGGAGTCCAGAAGTTTTCAAGAATGCTGGGGGCCTTTTGAATGTATTTTCACTGTCTGTGCTTAGCATGTCCCAGGTTTTTCCAGTGGTCCAGTGGCAGTGCCAAAATGGCTACACTGCTGGAAACAGCTCACTTCCTTACATCCCCCCCCCCCCCCCCCCTTTGAGTTGTGGAATGCTCAATTCACTGCAGTTTTCACTTATCAGCTTTAACAAAACTTGCTCTGTGATCCTTTTGGTGACTTGCACGAAAAACTAAATCATGCTTATCATGTTTTAAGACGTCCATCCAATCAAACCAACCTGTTAAGACTCAATTCATTGAGTGAGAAGTTGTATGAATCTTGTGTGCAGGTATGCCTATTTGCAACGTCAAAAACTTCGGTGATAGCAGACAAGTTACTCACATGTCACACTTTATTTGTCAGTATCATATATATATACAATACAAAATCTGGAGTTGGGTGCACTGAGCAGATTCAGCAGACATTGAATCGTTTTTTTGCATTTTCTTTCTGCTGTCACATGAAGGTCAGCTGAACTGCCAAGCATTAAGAATCCAAATTGAAACAAAATTTCCTCTTATAGCTGTGCTCGTAAGTTCAATGCATAAAAAAAATGACATGCACAAGCAATTTCGATGAAACCTGTACGTGTGCTGCTTCATATAAACCATTCACAAGTAATATAAAAAGGTGACTAACCAACTCATGATTTGTAAGTTATTTAACCTTCTAACATGGTGCCCCTCCTTTCCAAACCTGCCAGTGTCAACTTTCCTTGATGAAATTATGAATGAATGCTTGAGGAATAAGATTCATCAATGAAATAAAGATAGCTGTGCAACCTAGAAAGTAATTGATTCTACTGTAGGAATTGAGCATCTCGACTACTACACTGCCTGTTGCCACTTTCCCACAGTGCATACGGGAAGACAAATGCATAGTTGATAGGCGCTCATGCGCTGTCATCAGTAAGCAAATAAAACTGAAGCACATTCATTAATTCGAAAATGAAAAGAAAAAGTCGGTCGAAAATGAAAACTCCCATGTGACAACAAGTCATCAAGCTCCTTCTGGGACTTTTCATTTGTCATCCAAAAGCTGATGGCTGCCGTATGCACATATGAGGCTCCAGAGCCAGTTGGAGGCCAAAAACACACTGTGATACAAGGCCTTAGTGCAGGCACCTTGAGTCAAATATAGTGCACCAAATGCTTTCCTTTGGTAAGGGAAGATGGAATTTGGCTGCCTTACTAAATGAATGGTGGGAACACCATTTCCTCCCCTACGAGTTAACAGCAAATTACCCTTACAAGTTACCTTAGCGAGCTGTTTTAAACAGTTACGTATTAATAAAAGACATATACTTTCTTGAACACAACAGTATCCTGGACACTGGACACTTTCAGTCAGGTGCATGCACGACTCTGAACTGGCAGCCTTTCAATCGTGTGTGAAAGGCACCTGCACTTATGATAAGCTACACTGTCTGTACTTTTTTAATTCATCATTTGGTGGTATGGTGCCCTGTGCAACCTCAAATCTTTCAGTGCATGTGGAATTATGCTAAATACACCTGAAAACTACCTGTCAGAATGGTTCATATAGAAATTTAGGCAGCAGTTTCTCGGTAGTGTATGCAAGAAAACAGTCTGCCCTAGAGTGGTGTACTGAGCTGCATGCTCTTTATAGCTGAGGTGAATACACTGAAACAGGCATTGCAGCCATGATTTTTTACTCTTGCTCTGTATCTTAATATGAGTTTGGACCTGTTGAAAACACAATTGGGTCAAATGGAACCATTTGCATTTTCAAATGGTTCCATTTGAACCATTTGTGTTTTCGGCAGGTCCAAATGGTCCCCTAATTGTTTTTTTCGCCTGGGAGGACTGTGGCCTTTGCTTATGAATGGCAGATGAAACTAAGCATTGATGATTGAACCTAGGTCTTGTTAGAGACTAGAGTGGTTTCAAGGTCAATCCTGAAAACAGTGCATAGACAAACCAGAACCTAGTGACCTACTATATAATGTAAAAGCCATCTTCCTAAACAAAGCACACAAGTATGGTGTTCTAGCTGGCCAAAATGGTGACATTCATTTCACGCTTAAAGCAACCTGAAATAATTACAGAAAGGTAATGAAAATTCTAAAAGCCAGGTCCCATCAGACTTGTGTGGTGGAGACAAAGAATGCCTGTTCATATCTCACATATTTTTATGTGGAGACCTCGGTGGCTAATTTGAGTTTAAATCCTGGGGAAAAGCCGTTCTTTTCGAACTTCCGAAGTAATTTTCTTGAAAAGTACTTTTTAAAATAATTTCAACCCATTTTGAGCAGAAAACCATAGTAACAAGTAAAAGCTGGAAAAAGTTACAGTGGCTGAAGCAAACGTCCATCATTTTTTTACATTTTTCCAAAGGCATTTATTAAATGCGGAAAGTTCTTGCACGAGTTCTTATACATGTGAAAGAACATGTGACATGACATAACAATGCAAGTTGATTATCCTGGAATAACATTTGCCATATTAGCTAGTTTCACGCTTGGTTTCCAAGAACTTGCCTCCAACCTGCTTTTGCTTCTCCTCAGAAACTTCAATGAACACTTATGTGAGCAAAAACTTTTTTGTGAAACAATACTTTGGTGAAGCCTCGTTCACACAATCGCCAACTAGCCTAATTTCTTTAAGAGGCATGGCGGGGAGCTTTTATGGTGTAGGATACTCGCGTAAAATAACCGATTCGTAATACTGTTTGCCCTGGGGGTGTATATGTTGCTTAATAATGTTGTGGGATGGCCCTTTTTGTATATACCTTGTATGCACGGCAGCTGGAAGGTGCTGTTCCATGGGAAAGCAAATGGTCCTGCTTTAATTTATGGTTCCTCTTGGGTTCTTGCTTCTGTGTAGCAGCCTCCCCACAAGATGGGGGCCATCAAGCTCTGCAGTGTTCCATGGTGTCCTGGTGGAGGATGGCGCACGGAGCATATCGGGCATCTACGAGGCTGTCCCATCGGAGGGAGGTTCTGCAAAAGGCTGAATACATCTGCCTCCAGTCCTGGTGACACACCGTGAGGTCTTGCTGCAAGAACTTGGTCTCCAAAAGGAATGGGAGTGGCTACGAGGGGGGCTGTCAAGGCAGGTATTGATGGACCTCCTTGATCATCTACTTCTGCACTTGCCACACACATTGCCCAGTTGTAGATCTGGCATGCTTGTATCACTCTGTTGCAAGCCCTCATACTGCTTGTGGGGCATAGTCTTACGTTGGAAAATTGGCATGCGGGGCCAGTGCACAGCCAAGCAAATGCTTCATTGGAAACATTGATATCCCCATGGTTTATGCCAGACCAGTCTTCAGGAAGGTCCAAAGCCAGTATGTAGTTCAGTCCAGCAGATGCTGGGCAGACATATTCCGAAATACAAATACGAGCCTCAAGTGCAGGTGCTGAGAACACTGATCTTTCGCAGTGTGCGCCCTTTTAGGAGCCATTTCACTGCTATGCAGTCATCGATGCTTTATGGTGGATTTCTGCCCAGTAGGCCATTTAATGCTTTCGCATTAAAAATTCTTGCGGGAAGAATAACCTGCTTCCAAAGACAGAATAAGAGAAAAAAAAAGCAACCACTGGTCTATGACGTCATGCCGCTTGCGAATTATCAGTTTTCCTCCTTAGACTTTTATCGTGTATTCCTTTCCTCATACGAATTGAGTTTTTTATGAGAGACCAGTTGATAGTTGAGTTCATGGTGTTCTTTTATTTTCGCGTGTCCTTCATGACTTTGTGTACCCTAGTAAATTTTTGCAAATGTGACAACCAGAATTAAATGTCTCTACAGTAGTGTGAAAACCTGCGTATCGAGTGTAACCACAAATAATAAGAGGTGAAGTTTGTAACAGCAAAAGTGCGGCCGCTTTTCTGATGGAGGTGAAAAGCGAAACGCCCGTGTGGTCGATATTTCGGTGCACTTTAAAGATTCCCAGTTGGTCAAAATTTATCCGGAGCCTTCCACTGCAATGCACCTCATCGCCTGTGTAGTGCCGGCGTGTAAAACCTCCTGATCAATGAATCAACAGCAAAAGCGGAAAAAAAAATTCATCTACTAAAAATGCAAGTCGGGCAAACTCATTTGCATCGCACTACACAGTTCAGTCATCATTGTTCTTATTTGCACTGTCATTCGACAGTTTTCTGTCTCCTCAGATTCCTTCAAGATACCACGTTTCATAAATGCAATGCACACAAGGCCTCTGAGATGCCCATCGCTCATCCATATCTGCAGTCGACTTGGACTGTGTGGCTGGTAGTGCTAGCTCCAGCTGCCCAGGCTCACCTGACTGCACCCATTCTGTGTAGCATCACTTGACCCGAGATCCTTGAAGGGCTTCGTTATGCAAACACCTAGATGCTGCAGCTGAGGTGGGATCCGTCTGGGCATTATGGCAAGTTTAGTGCTGGGTTCACGTAGCAGTCTCATCACAAATTCAGGCAGATGGCGCCGAAGCACATGCAGGACAAGCGTGGACGGGAATGACCGCAGTGTCCAAGCCACCAACACCACACGGACTCAGCTTAGTGTGCGGCTCACTGTAATCTCGTAAACTTTGTCCGGCATAATTTTATTTTCAGGAGTGTCCCATCCTTTAGCCGTTGAAAAACTTCTTTGCATGCCATTGTGCATGAGGGAGGGCCACCTTTTGTTGTCAGCAACTGCAAATTCTCTCCTCCATCCTGCTGAACTGCCTCCCTGCGGCACAGTTGCCAATGTTCTCTGCAGCTAAAACCACCTTCCTCCTGAAGGTGGTCGCTGCTTTCTTGGTTGCAGAATTCTGCCGCTTCATTGCTGCTTCACTGTGAATGAGACGGAAAAAAAAGTGATTTCCCGAAAACAAGCATTTTGTGTGAGATGTGGGCTGCCATGGAACGCACTCCTCTAAGTCGGCATGTAATGGCGGCCAAGCCCACACTGGCGCTAGATGGTCCCTCCTGTGAGCTAGAAAATGATGGGGATGATGCAGCGTAGACAAAAGCAAAAGAATTCTTCTTCTTTGTATCCGAATATAGCATGGGGGAGGAATTTGGGATGCTAATAGTAATTGGGAAAAGTCTTTGTATACAGGTTTTTACCTTTCTTCATATTTGAAATATTCCGACTGCACTGGTGGTGGCTCCCAAATATTTGAGAGTGATTCCCAAATATTTTTATTCATTTACTCGCAGTTGGTCGAAAATCATTAACCCTGATTTTCCTTTCTGAACAATTAAACCGTGGTCTGGGACTTCCTGGTCAGAAATATTTCCGAATAGTTGCATATCTGTGTCAATGACCAAAAGAACCACACAGTCTGCGTGTCGCATTCCCCAACTACGCTGGTCTACCAATTTTTCTTTCCTGCTATGCTTTAGATTGAACCTAACTGACTTTGTTTCTTATCTAGGCATGCCATGTAAAGCATGCAGAGTAGGGGGCTCAAAGGGCATTCCTGTTTCGACCCTTAATGGGTGTTAACCTGATGTGTGCATTTTGTCTTTCCCATTGCACTTGCACCCTATTACCGGGACATATTACTTGAGGCAGCTACTATTAGCTCACCACCTAAACGCTCCCTTTTCAAAATACTACACAGCAACTCTCGTTGATGCTGTCTTCACTATCCACGTATTAACCTTCTGTGGTGGCTCAGTGGTTACGGCGTTGTACTGCTGAGCCCAGGATGCAGATTGGCCCTGGGCGGCAGAAGCCATTTTTCTGGTTTTTCTGATGAAGGCAGAAAACTACAATACCCGTGTGTGTGGAGATTTGGCACACATTAAAGATCCTTAGGCGGTAAAAATTTATCTGTAGGCCTCCACTGCAAAGTGCCTCAGCTCAGCTATAACTTTGTGTGTAATATAACCTGCAAAATTTCCTCTTTCATCATTGGCCTATGATTGTTCACTGCAGGACAAAGGCCTATCCTACAGACCTCTATATGCTCCTGCCCTGTGCTGTAAGAGACCATTTTCTTCCATCAAATTTCGTGATTTCATCCCTCCATATCTCTCTTCTCCTACTCAGTTTCGTCACTCGGTAGCAGTTCCACTGTACTGACTGGTCTACTATTTGTCAGTTCACCACATTACATGTCCGGCCCAACTACACTTCTTTCTCTTCACTTGAGCGAGGATGTCTAGTTATAGTACCTCAGTTTGCTCCCGAATCCAAAATGCTCGCTTCATACCTAAGTGTTACTCCTACCATCATTATTTCCGTATTGCTCGTTGGACTTACCTAGGTTTGCTTTTGAAGCATTTCGAAGTCCCCAAGTTTCAGCTGTGTGAACTGTCACCGGCAGTGCACATTGGTTATTTACTGTCCCTTCGTTGACCAGGGTTGCTTAGTGTTCATTAATCCAGAGTGCTTGCCAAGTTAACCCCAGCCCAAACAAACCCCACGTCTGATCTTCTGGTGATTTGGATCGGCCCCACAACATGTCCAACATAGTTAGTCTAATGCACTTTTACTAATATCATTTTTACAACAATATATAATGGATCAAACTGTTTTGTTGTGGGTTGTGATATAGAACAATGGACTTCGGTTATATAGTGGGTTAACTGGGTTTATTATAACTTAGGAAGAGATAGCAAATACAAGCAACTACATGGCTGCAGCACAGAAGAGAAGTGAAGTGGCCGACAGGGCGCGGATGTAACTCGATGCCGTCGTCTGCTCAAGGTTCACCGTGCTCAGCCGCAGAGTGGTAGAGAAAACTTGTGTTGGGGGCTGTTCCCGCCAGCGGCTCTCATACACCGTGGGTTGGGTCCCGCTGTCTACGCACTTGGCTTGACTGCGTGGCACCATCTGTTAGTTCCACACATAACATCTTTCCTTCTTTGAAAGAGCTGTCTACTTTGACGACAAAGTCTTGCAAGCTCGTTGGGAGCATCATGGTTCTTCTTGGTCAAACCGGAGTGCTGCCCTGGTCAGATGGTCATCCGTTTGAGCTGTTGGATCGGCTGAGTTGTGTAGGCAAAGAGTTGGGTGATGCCTGGCTTGTCGAAGTTTCATTGTTCGATGTACTCACAGGCAGGTCAGGTGTGGTGTATCCCGGCTGGTTCTCATCAGAACGCTCGGGTGTACTTCTAATGAAGACGCGATTTCTCTGCAGGATGCTGTCACCAACTTTAGACTTGTACAATTTGTTGTCCATCCGTTCAGTCACAGTTGCTTTCTCACACGTTTTGCCTTTCTGTGGTCGAACTGTCACGCTTTCTCCTTCCTTCAGGATTGGCAGATCCTTAACTTGTTTGTCATGATGAGAAATTATCTTTCTTCTTCTCTCTTTCATCTTTTCGTTTACATCCACTGTCAATTGCAGCAGTTGTGCTTTTGTTGGTAGGGTTGTTCTTGTATAATAAGTTAATAACCCATCAGCAGTTGCGCTGGACTCGCGTTCAGGCCTTCGTGTTCGCATTCAGGCGTGGGGCATAGACACCTGTTTTTGTGCTTTTGGCATTTCCTGTGTTAATAAGCAACTGCTGCCACTGCAAGTGGTATATTCGAATTCACGACACTCGAATCTACCACTACAAGCAAACATGCTGTTACACTTTAGTGTTTTTTTAAACTGTTGTGTTCCGATTCAAACTTTTTTCTTCGCCTTTGTTCGTTCAGGTTTATACAGGCTTCCAGTTTGGGCTAAAACCTGGCCTCATTTTCAAGAGCAACAAAAGGACCCACCCTTCTGCTGTCAAGAGCTTGCTTACGGCGACCTTGGGTGCGCCAGGCTAAGATGCAAGTCTCTTGAAGGTAATTTCGTGTTTACTTACCATGACCGGTCTATCCATGTGGGCAAATTCCTGTTTCATGGGCATGTGCAAATATTTGAAACTCTCGTGTGCCAAAGCGGTTAATGTAATATTCATTTTGGCTTTGATTTGGCCTTCTAAACTGAGTATTTTTGGAGTATTTGGAAGCTTAAAAATTCAAAAAACAGTGGTTTCAGTGAACTCAGATGCATAAAATTATACCTTGTTGAAAACCAGAATTGTCTCACCAAAAATGCATTGAAATGTATTCTCTACAACAAGTTGCACACTGGATGTATCGCATTTCAAGCACCTGCCATCAACTGTTACAGATGTGCACTGGCTTCCTCCGCTAGCAGTGATAGGCTTTCCCGCATTCCTGCAACCCAGATAACGCAAAACAAACCTGGGTAAATCCTCAGGATGTCCGGCTCTGGACATTTCAGCATCCTCAGGTTGTCCATATCTTATCCTCAGCCGGTCCAATCGGGGTCCGTTTGTCCGTCCAGCGTACATTCTCAGAACGTCGTCAAAATGATGCCGCTGGACAATTTTCGTACACTTCCAGGATACAAACTAATGTTCTTTTTTCTCGGTCTCTTTTTCACAAGCTAACGCAACAGGCCTCACTACAGAAATCAGGCACATCTTAAATGATTACAGTAGAACCTGGGGAAGCCGTGCCTGGCAGGGAGGCAAAAACACTGCATCCGAAAAGACTGCACGGGTAACCCAAGAAAACTAAAGCGGAGTATATGGGCTAGCTGAACCCCAACAGAGAAAGCCTGGAAGTTCGAGCAGAACCACATTACCAGTTCTCGGTGTCAAATTTTGTTTCAGTTTCAGGCAAAGGGAAGAATCTTTCAGGTGCCCCAGAGAGGCGTGGCTTGTACGAGCACAATGTAAGCCCCCTGAAGGTGACAGGCTTCACGGGACTTCTCTAGCTTTGGAGAATCATGGCAGCTGCATGAAGAGTTGAAGTACTTTTCCGACTTTTTGAGGATATTCCAAGATAAAGAAAAAGCAGCTGTTGAACAGGAAGAGTGCGGATGTTGCCAAGAAGACACTTCTGTCCGCATCAATCGTGCTCTCGACACCCAGTGACCTCAGTTCCAGAGCAGCAAGGCAACTGAAAAATGAGTCATATTACTACTTTTGTGCAGGTTACTTTAATAATCCCTTAAGCGATATGTTTCCAGCCGTTATTCACTCACAAAGACCTGTGCAATTAACAACTTTTCATTCAAAATGGGTCAAATCCTGCATGTCACATCACTGTGTGCCAGATCCGAACTTTACAAGTACTTACCATTGAGGGACGTAATGCAGCCACATTTCTATTTCAGTGCTCAAATAAGATCCTTTCCTTTAGGAGGGTTTGTAACTGGGCTAGTTGGTTCATTGCATGAAGTTGAACTGCGCAGGGACGGGACTAAGAGCAGAGGTGCCCGTGTTTGTCGCCTCTGCCCTTAGTCCCGTCCCTGCGCTGTTCAACTTCATCCTTTCCTTGCTTCTACACCATAGCAAAAAATTATTTCAGCAGTTGCCACCATTATTTTGGGAGCAAAAAACGACGTTTTCCTCGATTCCACCCAAAGTGGACTTGGCTAATTTTGAAAAAAAAAACTTCTGATAAACTTTTTAACTGTTTTTCTTTTATTGGCGAAATTCTGCTACGAATTCTAATACACGTACCGACTTATTGCCGCTAATAGACCTATCAGTGTGTATTAGTCTGGTAGGTCTACCAGAGTGTACTAGTTGTATCAGAACCAGTGGCAAGTTCAAACAAAGCAATGAAACATGGCAACACATTTTGTTATCAGGGTACAGGGGGGATTAAAAGAAATGCGAACAGCAGAGCACACAGCTTCCGACGCAAGCTACACCGTCTTGCTGCAAAGTCAGTAAACTGCGCGCACGCGCATTTCTGCGAGAGCGTTTGAGAGTGTGGCCTATATTTATTGGAAATGCTTGATCAAGACGCGACCCTGATCGTTTATTGAGAGGCGTCTTTTCACGCTGCGTCGCCCCTGAGTAGGGTGATCGTTCTAGGGCATCATGCTAGCTGCAATCAGCCTGCTGCGAGCTTGGCTCCCGAATGTAGTAGATAACAATATGCTCAGTGGCGACAGAGCAAAAGACACCCCAAAATAAATGGCCGGCGTCCCTTCTTTATCAAGCATTTCCACTAACAGTAGGCCACACTCTCAAACACTCTGAAAGAATTACGCATGCGCGCCGTTTACTGACAGCGCAGCCAGATGGTGTGGCATGCGTCGGAGGCTGTGTGCTCCGTTCGTGTTGCTCTTCTTTTAATCCCCCCTCTACACAGGCAAATTTTTCTGGCTGAATAATTTAACGATGCATACTTTCGTAACCTGATTAAGAACGAACGAATAAATTGCAATGCGAATCCACAAAATAACTGCAGCATGCAATCAAAAAAAGCTCAAGTAAAATCTGCACGGTCCAGTCACAGGCACACATCGAGCGCATTAATGGCCGATTGAACACCATTCCCATTGTGATGCAACTTCAAAACGGCATTCACCCTTCCGCAACACGCGATTAGAATGGAATCTCTTGTCCGCAGCGGTGAGGTGATGGGTGAAAGATGGGTCGGGTGGTGGCCCGGATTGTATTTGTAAATGTTAGGCGGGCGCTACACATCTCCAACACTTCTCGATGACGTGATGCGCACGCTTTCTTCCATGTCAGGCGTTCGTTACACAGCATAGCAGAAGGAGCAAAGATGTTAGACGCGGCGAGGTGACGGGTCCAAGATGGGTTGCGCGGCGGCCTGGTTCATACTTGCCAAAGTTATGCGAGCGTTAGACACATCTCCAACACTTCTCGATGACGCGATGCACACGCGTCTCATGTGAAATAACGCTACAAGCTGTTTGCTTCTAGCCGTCTTCTTCCTGAACGTTCACACATGCCAACCGCACTTTGATGTTTGTCGCCATATTGGCTACCCAACGAAGACCATGACATGGCTTGGCTTGACTTCGTTGCAGTCTTTCCGGGTTAGATTTCTTGCTTCCCATCAGCTCTCTTCATGTCTGATAGCAGCGCATTTTTTAGGAGCGAAAGTGAAAAAAAAAATGTTGACCTATTTCGCATAACAATTTGGTTAAAGATTTGCGGAGATTTAAAACTGAACAATACGCTTCATAATGTCATACCAAATAAATTTTATTGCTTAAGGGCCTTCATTTCAACCTTCTGTCGCGTGATTTTCGGGAAAAAATAAAATTCAGGAAGTCGCACTTTGTGGGTCCATTTGTATTAGTTTTTATTTAAACCAATACGTCTCTACGTATTAGACTCATACAAACTAATAGCTATTATGTCTATTAGCGGTCTTCAGATCTATTTGTACTAATACATCTTATACGCGAAACTTATAGAACTGATACAAGTTTGTATAAGACTAATACACACGTCTTATACACCCAATACAAAAATGTATAAGACTAATACAAGTTTCTATCAGAATTTTTGCTAGGGATACGATAACGGCAGCGTCAGACGTCCATTCGGATTGTGATCCAAAAGAAGTAATACAACGGATCATTTAGGGATTATTCGCAATTCATTGTGGTCCAAAATAAGCTCTAGGATGGACCATTGAGGGATCATTTACAATATCTAACCCTGTGGATGTCCCCTGGACGCCCAGTAAATGATCCAGGACGTTTAGACCATTTGAGGACGTCCTCAGGACGTTTTGCGTTTACTGGGTTGCAATGAGATCATGTTTCGGTCTATTGGAGAGGCAACGGTGCGCTGGGCTAACCTGGCGTGCTGTAGCAGACGCAGTAACAGAATAAAATAAAATACAAAAGACCTAGCAACCCGTTGCGAATGGCACAACAACCCTTGCACCCATAATCACACACGTGCCGCATGGTCACTCATTCCGACAGTACAGCGTGCGGAGTGACCATGCCCCCCAGCAACGAAGGGTCGGCGCGGTTGCTCCGTACTCTTCAATATATCGTCATAAGAGAATGCGAGTGGAAATACGAGCTACTAGAAAGATTCGAAAGATGGCGTGAACAGTCCAAGCACGCCAGCTTTGCATTATGGCACGGATTTTTGAACGCACAATGGAGAACGTACCAGTACGTCAGTGACACTGCAGAGGGGAAATGCGAAAACGTATCGGTACGTCAGTTACAGTGAAAGGGTTAACTATTGTTGTGTCTGAATTTGAAATTCACAAGCTGCGCGTTTCCTTTCCTTTTGCTTTTCGAGTTCATTGAACAGCTGATCACTTGGCAGACGCATTTTTTAAAGGAGCCATGAAGAGAAAACACAAGTTTGGTTCATTCAAAAGCTTGCCTCGTTAGAATCATACTGACACCACTTTTAACGTAAACTTCGCTCAAATAAGCTACATAATTAGGAAAAAAGGGAATGGCCATGCGACCCACTAGCTCATTTCCCGCAACAGAACCTATGATGTCATTCGAGCCAGTTCTGTGATTGGCGGAGGCCGGCGAAAGTAAACGCAAATTAGGCAGAGCTTACAAGCTTGCCGAACGAGCTATTTGCGCTTAAATTTAGGGCACATTCTCTTTAAAGCCGTAAGAATGTTGGTAAGTGTAAGTTACGAAAGCACATGTAAACATAGAAGTACCGCTTCGTACTGCTGTTGTTGGTACTGCGCGCACTATGCTTGTTTAGCTGCACAGAACTGCGGGGCCTTGGGGTTGTCTCAGACGACACTGGCCGATTGATTGACGCGACGGTGTCTTACGTGAACATATTTGTCGAGCGAGCACTATGTTTCACGAAACCATTTTCTCCCAAAACGAAAAAAAGGCAGAAAACGACACGCCACGGTATGGTGGCGCCATCTAGGTTCAATAACGTAAACAAACGCGCAAGTACCTCAGTGCCAGCGCCAACGTACAGGCTGGAGACACCCTTTGAACGGTCCCGTGCCGCTGCAGTTGGGTCAACGTGCACAAAGCGTTGTTCTCGTTTCCCACGAGACCCAGCAACGCGAAACAGATAAGATGGCTCAAACTTCGCCAGTTAACCCCGTTGCGGCGATAATTTTAGCGCGGTTTTGATACGATGACTTGTTTCGGCAGCGAGCGAGTGGACCAAAATGGCGGCGCCAGCGCATACGTGTCTCCACCCTGTACGGCGGATGCATGAATCAAGGGACCCTAGGCTGCAGAGCGGTCGGTTCCTGCGATGTCATTTGGGACCATGAAAATGCACGATTGAGCGGGAAAATCAAAATTTTTACCTAAATTGATTAATTTCTCAGTGAATAAAGCATCGTTTGCATTCGGACAAGCGTTGGGGGCACTATAAAACACGAAATCTTTCGAATAAGACAAACTTGCATTTTGTCTTCATGGCTCCTTTAAGTACAGGGTAGGCAGTTCATAAGCAATAAAAGTCCTTGCACAGGGCACCTTGAGTATTCATGGTGACTGTGTTGGCGACACTGTGGACTCCAAGCCCCAAAACATAAGCTCCAACCAACTGTGGCAAGGTGTTAAAAGGTGGGGGGTGAGAAACCAAACGGTGGCCATCGGAGACTTGGTCAAGCTCCGGTGGATGGGCTCTCTGTCCGTTTACCAGGCAGGCAGCTCGGGGACCGCTCTCAGCATTAGGGTAAACCGAGCGAAGAAAGTACTCCCGTCTCCTGCTTTCTTTCTATGCCATATGGTATTGTATAAAACCCCCTCCAAACATGATCGGTCCCTCCAAAGGGGCTGCACCAAAGTTTCATTTCCATCCCTTCCACCTATCAACATTCCAAAATCTGACAACTGCAGTACACCCTTATTACGAGAGATACTCAAGGGAGCCAAAAAACGTGTCTCTTGTAACCAGGGCCTCTTGTATGCAATGTTGCTAACATGGCAAACATAGGAAAGCCAACTAAACCGTCTTCATCCAAATGTCTCTTATAACTAGGGATGGGCGAATATAGATTTTGAGGTTCGAAGCGAATAGTGATTTGGTCGAATAATTTCGAATCGAATAGTTCGAATAGTACACATTGCAAATCACAAAGACAAATGAGCGACTTGTGACCTGACTAATGTACACCTTTTTTTCTAATAATTAGAACTCACGTAGGCACAGCATTGTGTAAAACTATTACCAGTTGAACATTTATTGCAAAATCTTACACACAGCTTTCCTTTGCTGTATTCACAAGTTTTCATGAAGAAATGCCTGTTGCGCCACATGCTCTAGGTGCAGCAGTTTCCGCCGGCTGCTCATTCACAAGTTTAAGCGCCGCCTAGAAACTCGCAGAGTTAAGCGCCGCCTAGAAGCTCCGCTAAAAAAAGAAGTATTGTAGCCACTAGTATCCTCGGCCGTAGCCAAGCAAAGCGCAAGTGGCTGGCCCCCATTTTGAATAGGCTCGCTTAGTGCGGCGTACTGCCGCACTGTGCGAGCCTATTCAAAATGGCGGCATGCCTATTCAAAATGGCGTCCTGTACAAGTCTGCTGGCTTGGTGCCGCTATGTTCGGAGCGGTGTCGTTTCAGTGCCGCCTTTTTTTTTTAACTTAAGTGTGCTGGCGGCCGAGAGCTTCGTCGAACCTCTAGGCAAGGTAGCAACTTGGCAGTGCCGGCACTGATAATAGAAATGTCCGCGTCGGTGGGTCTTGAGCCAAGCCTGGGGTAACTCTCGGAAAGCTTGACCGAAAAAGCTTGGCTTTTAGCTGCCTATTCGGGAGCATCGAATAATTCGAAAATATCGAATACCTGCATTCGGATCGAAGCGAATAACGAATAGAGAGCTATTCGATCGAATATTCGACAATACCGAATATTCGCCCATCCCTACTTATAACCAAGTGTCTCTTGTAGAGGTTTTACTGCATCCCCATTTCTTAGTTATTGAGGCAGCTGACAAAACAAACCTTGTTTCTTCCCAGTCCATATTCCTGATCACTAAATCCCTGGAAGGCATCCTCGGAAAGTCGTTCGATGCTAAAAAAAACCCAAACCGGTGAAGTACTAGTCAATGTCAACACTCAGCAACAAGCCAAGCTTCCTAACCCAAACCTGCGTGTCAGATCTGGACATCAGAGCCACACCCCACCGTAGCCTCAACAGCTCTCAGGGTGTGATTTCTGAGAAAGATTTAATGAATGAGACAGAAGCCGATCTGCTGGAAGGCCTGAAAGATCATGGCGTAACGGCAGTGAGGCGGTATCACTTTCAGGCGAGGTGTCAGGAAATCCCCACAAAGCATATAATCTTGACCTTCAACCGCCCCACACTTCCAGAATCCATTAAAGCGGGCTTCATTCGGTGCTCCGTCTGAGCATACATCCCGAATCCACGGCGGTGTTTAAAGTGCCAGCGGTTCGGCCATGGTACCAGTGAGAACCAGTTGGGCTTGTTGGTGCATAGTTAAAATGGTTGCAGCGCAAAAAACGACGACGGACGAGTAAGGAACAAACGGGACGAGCGCTAACTTTCAACTACTTTATCTGAGAAAACACACATGAAATATACACCGGTCAGGAATGAAAAAACCCATAGGCAAGTAATCGCTAAAAGTGCACACACGCAAGCACACAAAACACACGTGGCACTAGGTAATCATCGCCACATGAAAAGTCACGCAGGAAGGCCAATTCTTTATGCGTCAGAGCCACTGAAGGCGCACTTACACAGTGTTCCCTCAGCCTGGCTATCTCGGCAGCTTCGATAATCTCCCGAACCGTCTTGTCTTTATGCCTGGCCAAAATGCGGGTGCGTGTAAAATCGGGAAGGCAGCCACAATCACGGCAGTGGATACCGAGGTGGCCACTCACAGCACGAGTCACATTGTAATCATGCTCGCGGAGCCTGTCGTTAGTGCAGCGGCCCGTCTGGCCCACATACTCCTTATCGCAGACCACAGACCCCTTATCGCGGACCAAGGGTATCGAGTAGACGACGCCCTGGTTGCACTCGACAAACCTATTCTTGTGATTAACAGAGCATGATTGGGGTTCCCTCGTGCCTCCATTGACGCGTTTGCATAGCGCCCCCAATTTGTTAGGCGCGGAGAACACTACGTTGACGTTCCCACGTCTTCCTACCTTTTTGAGGCGGTGGGACACGTCATGAATGTATGGGATGACCACTACCTTTTTCCTATCTTTTTCGGTTAGGTCCCCTTGACTCGGCACTTTGCTCAACTGCTTCTTCAAGCGCTCGGCAACAGACACGACCAGATTT
The DNA here is from genome assembly GCF_048455015.1 of Haemaphysalis longicornis. Classification (NCBI taxonomy): domain Eukaryota; kingdom Metazoa; phylum Arthropoda; class Arachnida; order Ixodida; family Ixodidae; genus Haemaphysalis; species Haemaphysalis longicornis. The sequence continues at coordinate 257,663,361 of NW_027526203.1, forward strand.
GTAGGATACCCCGCTGACGACAAGCGGTCCACTTGCTGATACAGGCTGGAACGCATAGCATGGTGGCAGGATTTCTTCAAAGCATTACCTAAACACAAGTTAGCAATACCCTTCTTAACAAGTTTGGAGTGCGCAGACTTGTAAGGCAGTAACGGTTTGTTTGCCCTAGGCTCGTACTTCCAGCAGACGTGGCCTCTGCAAAACGTGAGCGTCAGATCCAGGAACCTGATCGAGCCATTCTCAGGCACCTCGTGGGTAACCTCCGAAGGCTCAAGGCACTGCCGAAAGCTCCTGAGCACATCAAGTACGATGTCATGTGGAGGGTGTAGCCCGGTGTCACACAGAATAAGATAGTCATCCACGTAGCGAAACACTTTCCGAACAAAAGTGCCCTCCAAAGTGCGCGCGAGAACTCTGCGAGAACCATACATCCTTATAGGCGACCTGAATGCGCACAATTCTCTTTGGGGCTCCCGCACGGATGCCCGAGTTCGCCTAATAGAAAAGTTTCTGACATCCTTGGAAGCATGCCTTTTCAACAAAATACAGCTCACATACCATAATTTAGGAATCTTGACTTGGGTATTGGTTCTGCAGTTCTCTTTCCGTTTATTCAGTGGGGTGTGGGCACGGACCCATATATGGTAGTGACCACTTCCCTACCTCACTAACATATATAGGTAAAGGCCCAAGCAGTTCATTTTTCCATAAGAGGTTCAGTGAAGCAAAAGCAAACTGGAATACATATACAGAGACATCTAAACTACCACTACACATCCATGACCTACACGTTGAGGAAGCAGCCCAGCTCGTCCCAGCACACATCCTCACTGCCACCGAAAAGTCCATTCCCCAGGCCTCTGGTGCCCCACGCAACCCAAGGAGGCCATGGTGGAATGAGGACTGCAGGCGAGTGCAAAAGGCCCAGAACAAGGCATGGGGTGTCCTTCGCAGGTACCCCACGTCGGATAACGTGATTTTTTTCAAAAGGGCAAAGGCTTTGGGAAAGCGCTTGTGCCGTGAGGCAAAACAAGATAGTTGGCACTCCTTCATAACATCCTTAAATTCATACACAGACACACACAAGGTATGGACAAGAATATGTAAACTTAATGGCCTGTCCCTGGTCAGCACAACAGGGGACACACTCGAAGATCAGGCCAACACACACAACACATCCAGCACGTGTCCAGCTCTGCGCACTACACAAACACTCATGAAACAAACTGTTGGCCGAAAAGAAGCCATTACGGGATAACAACAGGTCAGCCACTTATAACTGAGAATTCTCGCTTCATGAGGTGAGGGCTGCTCTGAGCAAATGTAAACCCTCAACTCCAGGCCCAGACAACATCACATGTACAATGATACAACGCCTACACACAGACACTCTTTTAAACTCTTCCACCTACTACGTCAAGATATGGCTTTCGGGGCACATTCCAAGGTCTTGGAGGAAGGCCCTCCAGGACCTTGAATAAATGTGGGTTTGACAACAAACTCATATTTATTCATCACATCATGCAACTTAAGCATAAATGTCTGAAAACAATGAATATCCTTAAGGTTCTCCCACACCAATTATATGGTGCTGCCAAAGAACTCCTGCTGCACCTGTATACTGCCTTGGCTGGGTCTCGGCTGGACTATGGCAGTGTCGTGTATGGGTCAGCGACAAAGACAGCACTGAGAATGCTTGACCCAGTTCGGCACTTAGCTGTTAACCTTTCGTCAGGTGCTTTCTGCACTAGTCCGGTCCAAAGCCTGTATGTTGAATGTAATAAGTGGTGCCTAGAGTATCAACGAATGTATATGAACTTGCTTGATGCATTTAAAATTTCATCGTTAAAGAACCATCCTTTGAAACCTGTCTTTATTGATACATCCACATCCCAGCTGTTAAAATTCATCGTTAAAGAACCATCCTTTGAAACCTGTCTTTATTGATACATCCACATCCCAGCTGTTTGTAAATTGCCCATTTGCTTCTCTACCCTTCTCACATAGGGTGAGACAAGAAGCTTTGAGTCTTACCGTCTCCTTTTTAGACGTATACACATCATATTTTACTGGCTTTTTACCACCCAGGCAAACTCAACCTGTATCTTATGACTTATCTTTTACGAAAATAGATAAAACCAGGGTACAAAGAACCACAATTTTGCAGCACTTCTTGTTCCTGCCGGATAAATATAAATGTGCAGAGTTTTACAGCGATGCATAGAAAACTTCCACCATAGTGACTTGCGCTGCTCATCGGTCAAACTTTGATGCATGCAGAACCATGAGCATGCATACCGCAATTTACTTGGCAGAAGCATATGACATTTTCCTCATTGCGAAACACATTCTTGAACACAAAATTCTGAAGTCCATCATATATACAGATTCTTTGAGCGTTGTGCGCGCATTGGCATCACACAAGTCGTGTAGAAACAGAATTGGTAAATGGTTTTTAACAATACCATGTTTATATATGCCCAAAAGCTCTATCTGGTCTTGTGTTGGGTTCCAGCTAGCCACGCTGGGATCACTGGCTATGAGATTGCTGATAAGATGGCTGCTACTGCTGCACTCAGGAACACAGTAGACATAATAACACTACCACACACTGACGTCAAGACGCACATCAGACAGCACCTTCGTAACGAATGGCAAGCCCAGTGGAGTGAACAGACAGATAGCAAACTACACGTAATAAAACCACACTTGGGATGATACACTACTGACTTGCACAACAGATTCACTGAGGTTGCCTTATGCAGGTTGCTGATAGGACATAAACATGCAACACACTTGCACCTGCTCAGTGGATCTCCGAGACCCCTGTGCAGCAGGTGTGGGGAACACTTGTCCGTAATGCACATACTAATACAGTTGAATGTCATTATAAGAGGCATGGATGTACGAGACAATCGGGTTTAAAAGACACTATTTACCCAGATGGATTGCTACCCTATCTTTCTTTTATAATAGACATCGGATGTAGGAGATAGTTGGTTATAAAGGACAAGTTATCCTTGAATTTCGGTCCCCAATCTCGTTTGTAGCAGACATTTTAGCTTTAGATTGGGTGCCACCAGTGACTACCTAACTGCAGTTGCGTCCATTGTGGAATCAAAGGTGATGACAGACGCCCGCAGTTGCTTGTTATAACTTCAGCAAACACACAGTGGTTCAGTCAGCTATGAAACGATGACGAGAAGCCCTGCAATTGGAAATGCAACGTACACAAGGAGTTAAAGCTTACCGCCATGCAAACAAGCGCAACCGCGCATGCGGGCTTTTATGCAAGCCTAGAACACCATGAGTGCGCAGTGGGCTCTCCCGATCGCAATAGCTCCCGGTCAAGAAGTATAGCGGATGTTGAGTCCTGCAAGCCTCATGAATAGCCAGAGCACACAGTGGAAGAAGCTGTGTGCTCTGGCTATTCATTAGGCTTGTGAACTTGACATCTACGATTCTTTATCTTCCGCAGAAAGCTTGTGGAAGCTGTTGTAAAAAAACAGGGTAAATACAGCCATGAAGCAAACAAAGATTCAGAAACATTTCATGAATTATGGGGGCAAAATATAAATTATAATAAGCCTTTTGCAGCATGCTGTCTAATAAATACTAATTACTAAAATGCTAAAACAACACTAAAATAAATAAAATACTAATTTCTTTCTCTTTTTCTTTTTTCTGCGTCCAACCTATAGTTCATACCACAAGCTAACGTGCAGCACTGTGGAGGCTACATTGTTGTCAACAGTACGCCCACTGAGGTTGCCTAACGCACCACGAAGGGGGCCCTGAAAGGACATTTCCCTCTCCCCTCTCGGTAGGGGGAACCGCAAGGCCCCGGCACCTCTTGTCGCTTCCTTCACGGTGAGTTAGGCGCCGTGAGAGGGTGGACTGTTGACAACAATGTAGCCTCCACAGTGCTGCACGTTAGCTTGTGGTATGAACTATAGCTTCACCGGTGTTGCAATTTTAATGCCCTCATTATTAAAGCTTTACCTCAACCCGCCGCGGTGGCTCAGTGGCTAAGGCGTTGCGCTGCTGAGCACGAGGTCGCGGGTTCGATTCCCGGCCGCGGCGGCCGCTTTTTTCATAGAGGCGAAAAGCAAAAACGCCCGTGTGTTCGAGATTTCGGCACACGTTAAAGATCCCCAGGTGGTCAAAATTAATCCGGAGCCCTCCACTACGGCGCGCCTCATCGCCTGCGTTGCGTTAAACCCTACAATCAATCAATCAATCAATCAATCAAAGCTTTACCTCAGTGTCTGTCATTCTTCTGTATGTCCTATATGGAAAAAACAATGAACACAGAATTAAAAGAGGGTCACTCTTCCACATCAGAAAAGTGGGAGGTATGGCAACACACAGCTATACGCTTTCTTATCTAGAGCGTGATGATGGGCAGCTTGAGTGTGACTATGTTATCAGCTGATGAAAAAGAAGGGAAGCACAAGGGCAGAGTTGGCCCAATTTCAAGGATACTAGGGACACACAACTGACGAAATGCAAGCGAGTCGGTTGCTGCTACTTGAGGAAGCGCTACATTTTTGTGGCACTTTACCGATTGTAAGAGCTCAAGTTGATGTGGTGGCTAACTGATTGCGCAGGACGTGTTTTGCATGTGTTTTTATCGAAGCATTTCTCGTTTCCAGCAAAGCCTACTTTTGTGCATCTGAGTTCACGCATACAAGTCTATTTGCATTTCTAAACTTTGTAGCACTTCAGAAATATCCTAAGCTTGTGCTATTCATCTCGAAGTCAAATCAGATGTTCAGCTAGTTTATCATTTCAATATTCAGAAGTTTCAAATACTACCATGTCACCAATCATTATTACTACTCTTAACCACTAACAACATGGAGCGTTGGTGCAAGTAAAAAGGGGAGCGATGCAATGAGCAACTAACTACTTTTCGGCGCGGAGGAAATCACTCATTGCTTCACTCGTTTCTGGCTCACCAGAAAACATCGCTCGTCATCAAGAAGTGGCCTGAGCTACTAGCCAATAAGAGCCACAAGGGGCGCAATTTCCAGATTAAGGAGAGAACGAGAGGAAAGGGCAAGCGGCGGCACAGTGCATCCTAAAAAAGTATGATTCTTTGCTTACTGAAATACGTTTATTTTCTGTTTCTGTGATAAATGCACATATAAAAAACCCTGCGGCCGTGTGTACTTTGATAATCCTATTGGGCGAAGTGCAGCCAATATGGGAATCACATTTCTCTGTCGCTTTCATGTGGCTGCCTCAGTGAGCGATTGCAAATCCCCGTTGTGCTCCATGGGGTACTGCTTTTCAAGCTAATTACCTCACTACCCTTGAGCAACAGCAAAATATTTGTGGTTGTTGCTCAAGGGTAGTGAGGTAACTACAGAGTACAATTGTCATTACCATCAACTTCTAAATTTTGAACAAGAGTAAGCGTGCATGAAATGCATGCAAGGCACATTAGATTAGGCCAGGTTTAAAAGTGCTCCTTCAAATTCACAACCCTGTAGCGCACAGCTTCCCCTTGCAGCTCTTTTTAATGTGGGCTCCTTCCTGTCTTAGCATGAGCAATGCACTAATTTGATATTGTGGACATCTGCGCCACTGATTATCGCACACACATGCAGCACACTGAGAAATTTGGAGATTGGATCCATTAAGGGTGCAAATTCTTATGTCTTATCACTTCAGTACGGATTCCATCAAGAGCATTATGGCTAAATTTCATGGCAGGTTCCGCTAAGGATATGTAATGCCTAAGGGTGTAAGCAGCAGCCTAAATTAAGTGTTAAGCCCACTGCGTAATAAATGTCTGCAGCTTTTGTTGTGCCATCAGCAACCCTGTGTCAAAAAGAAAGCTCATGACATTACAGAAGTACCACTCAGTAGAGTTCGTTGTTCTTCTAAATGTTCTAAAAAGAAGAGATAATTGTAGTTGGCACAAACGATATCAAGCTGTTCAAAGGCCCCTCCCTTTCATCCACCAGCCGCATAAAAAGCAGAGGAAGCTGTCAATTATTCTCCCCTGTCATTACAAGTGCATTGAGGTGGAGCTTGTCGCTCCTACTGAGGGTAGCCGGCACATTTTGCTAGGGTCATAATTGCTTAAAGTGCAATGCAGCTGGTGGTTCATTGGAAAGGATGGATTGTATGTACGTTTTAGCAGAACATTTGCATAGAATGTGGTTATTCTCTGTATCTGAAACCGGGGTATCCTCGGGTGTGGTTTTTTTTTTTTTTTTTTTTTTTGTATTTTCAAACCTTATAACACTTCAAAATTTTTAAAGTTTAAATTGAATATCGTGCTACGCACTCAGATATTCCAAATTTCAGATATTCGCACACAGTATTATGCACTTTCAACATCAGCAGTGATGTAACAGATAAAATATTAAAACAGAGTTATCATTGTGTTAGCTTTTTGTTATCATTCAACTTGTGTAGTCAGGCAGAGCAAGGGGCGATACTAAATCGTAGTCATGTTTCTTCGTGCAAGCATAAACTAGTCCTTGCGACAATATATCAGCTGGGCAAGAAAGTGGCTGGTGAATGGTTGCAAATTCATCTGTTTCTCCTTTATAGTCAAATAATTTGAAAAGTACATTAATCTTTCATCACTTTCATTGGGACAAATGAGCTTTTTTTTTAATAAATTGAACTTGTGTTTTGTCTTTATGGGCACCTTCTTTAAACTACATTTTTTTCCTGCAGTACAAAATAATTTAACTCACCAAATTAGTTCGTAAAAGGGTTTAAAGCTCACAAGCTTGTCTGAACCTGTTTGGTAGTGTATTAGTCGAACTGAAACTGAACCGAAACAAAATGAAGTTACCCAAACATTATCAAACCATTTTTTTTGGTTCAACACCCCGACATTTAGAGGACCCAAATAGGGAACACTGGATGTCCTCTGGGTTTTGTTTGTTTGTTTGTGCCTGCTTTGAAGGAAGAGGTGGAAATTCATGCAAGAAATCTTGTTCCTGGCACATATTAGAAATTGCCAGTTTTCAAACTGTTCTGCTCTTCACAGAATGGTACAAGAATTGCCTCCATAGAAATATTATTGTGACAAGAACTGTACACAGAGCCAGAGCTGAAAGCTTGTAGTCGTTACGTTGTCAAGACATTGGTCCATTTCGTCAAAGTGCCAAAGGCACACATCTCATAAGTTCGAAATTAGCCATCTAAATTTTTTGTAGAATCGTCCTTTTTATTTATTGCAATACTTTGAAAGATGCTGTGTGACCAAAAAGTCGCTCACCCTAGATTCCCTTTTTCACATACACGTTCAACATTTCCTGACTTATCACTGAAGAAAAGAATGGCTTATCTTCCTACTTTCACTATACAGTAAAAGCTCGTTAATTCGAACTCGGTTAATTCAAACATACAGTTAACTCGAACTAACGCCCTGGTCCAGGAACAGCTCTGTATATTTCAGTGGGGGGGTCACTCCCAATAATTCGAACGCGTCGGTATTCTGAACAATTAATTCGAACTGAGATCCCCTGGTTTCCATCGCTCCTCGCAGAGGAAGTCGACCCAGAGTGACTACACTGTGTTGGAAATCCAAACCAAACCAAATTTACTATATATGCAAAACAACGAAACAGAAAAGGAGCAGCGTAGTGCACGCTACACTGCTGCGAGAGTTTATTTTGCTTCTGCAGCGGGCATCGCGCCGCCGGTGCCAGTGATCTGGCGCATGCTGTCCAGGTTTTTAAAGACAATAGTCTTTCTTGGGCTACTTAAACCCAGAAATTTTGGTCTGTCTGTATGTCTGTCCGTCTGTCTGTCTGTGACTCGATTCAGCCACCCGGCCAAAGCAAAACAATGCCTGCGCAATGGTCTTATATAGTCACAGCTAAATCTACCCGTCTATGTCTGGTGTAAGGTTCATTTTTGTCAACATTGTTGAAGAAGAACAAGACATTACGCAAATATGAGACAACAAATCAATACAGAAGTGATATCTGCAGTGTTCCTTTATAAAAAATCAAACATGCTTGACTTTTGCGAAATTAAATACTTCATCAAATGGAGAAAAAGAATTCACTCCACCGTCGCCTGCTGTCGCCCGCGCCACTATAGCTTCTGGCGCCATTTTAAGAAATCAACCGGCAACAGTTACGCAAGGTTCTACTAGGTAGGTTCCACATTCTGCTTGCAACGCACGTGGAGTAGGGAAACGCGGTTCTATAAATGTTTAAGTAGGGCGCCTCGATTAACACGCGTCTTCGTCGTTCGGCAGCGTTCGCATCAAGACACCCGGTTTGGAGCAGTGGAACGCGGGAAATTTAAAATGATTTAAGCAAACCTTTGGCGTCTCCTAGGAGGAGCGCAACGCAAGAGGAACAACATGAGAGGTGAGCGGGAAAGCGAAGGGAGGCATTTACTTCGCAAAAGCCGATACAGACTATCGTCTTTTGATTTGCAACGAAAGGAGCAGATACGCGGCCATTTTTTTTTTTGTGCCCCAGTCGCTAATGTAGTAAGTAGTAGTGCCTAATTTGCCATAACGAGTCCAGATGGGGCTTATTTGTATTCTGACTGCGCAGTGTGCAGGGGTTAGATAGCTGAATCAGATTTGGGAGCAGTTTTTGGAGCAGCAAAATCTCGATTTTGGAGCAGAAGAACCTTGATTTGGAGCAGAAGAACGACATTTATTATGTCACCTTAGGGGCCTAAAAAATACAATATTTGGCAACTCAGGGGGGAAAATTGCACTTCTTAATTGGTTTTGAACGTACATAACAGTTAAACAGCCTTTCAATAAAGTTTTTTCTACCAGAGTATCACAAGGTACGAACTGCACTACCTTTTTTCAAACCATTTTTAAATTTAGAGGCTCTATGCATAGATAGCGTGGAGCGCCGTTGAGAAGGTTGAATTGAAAAACTAAGCAATTGTAAGGCATTTTTATTATCATGTGAATGCCGAAAGTATTGTTTTTGTAATCCCAGACTGGGCTTCACGCATAAGTGTAGAGCCACGGCAAAATTTGCGCGAAGCGAGGTGACAGTCGTCACACCCCACCAGCCTTTCATTGAAATCCCCGAGGTGCACGTTCACTACGATCTACGATCGTAATGTGAGTGACTGTGTGTTTAGCCGCCTCCCTCTTGGCATGAAATTTCACTTCAGATAGATGAACTATTATTACTAGCGTGCAATAATAGCCCGTCCCGCTACTGGACACTGCTTGAACATTTTGAGGCAATGTCGCTTGCGCCGCCACTTCTAGATCGTTCCATTCCTGCTGCTTGCAAGCTCGCTGTCAAAGGCAGCAATAATTTTGCGTTTTATAACACCGCAATGAATCCGAAATTTCACTTCAAGCACGCACTGCGCCTCACACCCAAGGCCAAAGCACGGTGAATTCGCGGGAACCACGTTGTTTTTATGAAATCCCGTCTTTCAAATCACGCAACTTCCCACAACAGATCAAACGACTAAATGTAAACCCAGCCACACCCATAACCAAAACCATGGTAGAAATCGGCAAAGAGCACTTTGCCTGAACCACAGCGACTGCTTCGCACAGCGGCCGTTTTTTCCAATCTTCACCACACCAAGATGGCGGCACCGGTGATGTCGTTCCGGAGATACGGCACTGCAAAAATTGCCGTTTTTTTCATCAACTTGCACCAGTACTTTGTCGCCTCAGTACACATAAGCATTTTTTCTACCGGACTTTGCAATGTTTTCTGATGGGACAACTTTAAAAACTCGCAGAATATCATATGTGCAACCCGACATTGTGACTTTCAAAAAAACTATCTCGAGGACAATTTTATGCGAGTTTTTTTATTGAATTATCAATCAATTAAACCTTCACAAACAGCATCACCTTTGGTGGGTGCTGGAAAACTATGCCGTCAGCAAGTATTTTTCCCCACGGAAACTGACGGGAGCGTTAAAATCATTGGCTCTCAGGCTGTTTTGGAGCAGTTTGGCACAATTTTTGCAATTTTCAAGCTTTTGGAGCAGCCTGGCGCAGGAAAACAACTTTGTATCAAAACTGCGCAATATGCACAGCTGTCTCACCCCTGAGTGTGGCATGATGTTCATTCATTTTAGCACCCGCCCGGTAATCTGAATTCCGCATGATTCAAACAATTTTATGGTCCCGTTTGAGATTGAATTAATAAGCTTTTACTGTATTTGGTGCTGTTTTTAGTTGGGCCATTTCAGCCTTTTGCAGTATTTACTTTCCTTAATTGGTTGACTATACTAGAATGCACGAGGAGTGGACTATCTGGAGTTGCAATATTTAAAAAACTTTGGCAGATAGTCTTGAGACTGCTTAGTACAAGTAGGTATGTGATGCGAAAGCCTTATAGTCATGCAGGTGAAATCTTTACGAGTAATGTTTCTACAAGTATTACGTGCACAGGGACATTGGCGGGTTCAGCGGGGGGGTTCCCGGATGGTCTGACCCCTCTCTTAATTTTTGAATTTATACCCCCAAGGAGAGGACCCCCCAGGTCATTGAAAAGGTCTAGTTGGTGACTTCTTTTTCTTTTTATTGAATTTTTGCTTTTCCGAAATGTCGGTTAATAAACAGGGCTACTGATCCTCCCCTTCCTTTTCCTCCTCCTCATCATCATCATCACTGATAGAAGTTGACCCCCCTCTCAGAAAAAAACCTAGATCTGCCCCTGCACAGGGAGCTGTCCGGGGATGCGACTGCTGTGTTACAGGTATTCTCTTGCATTTTATCGTGAGCACTTAACAAGTGGCACATCTAGTGTTGTAGCCATTTTATCTCTGCGGCCACTCTTACTGGATGAAACCGGTTTAGCGAATAGTGTTATGGGGAGAGCAGCAGTTTTTTGTTCAGTAGGTGAGCCACACTGGCTGCTGCTGTGACAGACAGAAACTCTCCACTCCTTTACGAGGCTTGATTGATTGATTGATTGTAGGGTTTAACGCGCCGACGCAACGTAGGCAATGAGGCGCGCCGTAGTGGAGGGCTCCGGATTAATTTTGACCACCTGGGGATCTTTATCGTGCGCCGAAATCTCGTACACACGGGCGTTTTTGCTTTTCGCCTCCATCAGAAAAGCGGCCGCCGCGGCCGGGAAACGAACCCGCGACCTCGTGCTCAGCAGCGCAACGCCTTAGCCACTGAGCCACCACGGCGGGGTTACGAGGCACTGTGCATGCGCAGGTGTCACTTAGCAACAGAGGCGCACACTCCCTGTTTTTTTTTTTATTTGTTACTAAGATATGGTGCGTGCTTGATGATGTTTTTTTACGGCAATTTTTCAGTCACAACTATGCAGCCACTTTTTCTCGTAATAAGACGTGTAAAGCTTTCCCCTTAATAACTGTAAGTTGAGAAATGTGATGCATGCACGCAGTAATTTTTGTTTTTTGGCTATTCTGGTTTACTTCTTTACATATATACAGGTCACAGTCAGCGTAGCAGCGCATGGCGGTGTATAAGCCTCAGCTTGCTTGGATCCCTCGGAAAGTGAACAGGCATGTGATAAACTGTGACCCTATCTCCTGTCTTTTGGTGCCTTTATGTGCGGTACTCAACTCCTCAGCGCTGTTTTTCTCCTAATAAAGCTTATACTGAAGTTTGCATTAAACTTTGCATAAGTATTTAGGTGATCTTTCAAATGAAGAGAAGTTGTTTGTTGTCTTTGTGGTCCTTTTAATTAACTAAACATGCAAGTGGGAACATGGCCCTGCTACAAATGACAATAATACAAAAGCAAGAATCCTTGGTACTTCTAATCTCAAGAGCGCTATCAACCTAGTATAAAAAGCTTTGCATTTTAAACGTGGGCCTACATACTGAAAAATAACGTTAAGGTTAAAGTAATACCATGGCTGCAAGAAAACTAAGGTACTTATGGGTTTACACATTGCATATTTACAAATTGCCCAGTTTCTAGTTACGGAAATAGAAAGCAGCCTGAGAGTAGAAATGTCTTCTACCAAAAAAGAGTAGGAATTTGAGAAATAACCTGTTCCTTAGATGGCCTGCAACTAAAAAAAAATGACTCAATTTTTGCGTGGTTCACCGAAAACTACCCTGAGGATTAATGTGTGCAAGAATAGCCTATTAATAATTAATGCAATACATTGCACACTTTCTGTAAATACCATAACCATATAAAAAGATATACGAGCTTTCTTTTTGACATTTTTTTAGTATCTGTGGAAAAGTTAGGCCATTAATTCTTAGATCATATCTATTAACTGATGAAGATATTTTTTTCACAACTGCTTACAGTAATTTACAAGAAATGCAGGCAGCTGCGACCCCCCTCTAATGCCTGCCACCTACCCCTATTTTGGATCTTCAGAATTAATTACCACCTCCATAACACTGAATCAAGTGTACCAATGAAGTTATTCTACTTGTGTACTCTTTCACCCACATTGAATTGTTGCAACATTTCTTTAAAAATCAAAGATGTGAACCACTTATATCAGTACTGTGCAGTCTTGACACTGGCATGGCTGATCAGTGACTGGCACAGAATGGTTTTGGGGGATCAACAAAAGGTGCGGGGTCCACCGCTAATATTCATTTCCTCGGATGGGGCACCTTGAGCAATCTTGCTGGTGTGTTGAATAGCCACACTGTGAACCTCAAGCACCATTGCTGAAGTGACAACTGGCTGTGACGCGAGTTGGGAAATAAAGGGAAGATACCTCGAATAACGTGTCTTAGTGCTTTCTTCAAGCTTCGCCAAACTCCCTGTCTATGGGAAGCTGGGACCTTGCTGCGTCTTGAAGGCAAAATTTAAGAAGATTGTTCGAAAATACTCCCATTAAATGGAATGAAGGTTTGCGCACTGTGGGTGAATAGAAGTCAAGTTGGTTGCAAGTGCTCACAGACAAGTGCTCACAGGTTGGAAATCACCACTGAAATGTTTCTCAGAAAAAAAGAAGGTATAGACATCTCTTGCTTAACCTAGTGGCCTGGGATGACACTAACAAGAATGTTACAAGAAAAGGTTAGTCATAGAGAAAAAAAGGCAGCCATTTTATTGTATTTGTGAGTGGGCAACTGTTAGGGCCTGCTCGCCGTGAGTGGCCCCTTTAATCCACAATGTCCTGGTGCTGGGTGTCGTCGCTGCCCCAAGGGGTCGGAGAAGAAGTTGGCGCAAGGAGAAAAGGGCTGTGATGATGGTAATGAGAGGACCCAATTGGAAGGCCTACAGGAGTATTCTGAGCACACTGATTTCAGAGGTAGCAAAACATGCTTACGCTAATAGGGTATATGTAAGGCTGATCAAAGCGATTGGCGAAGTCTCTCGTAATAACAGAATGAAGAAAAAAGTGACGCAATCAGGAAATGATAAAGACTATGGTTGTGAGGGGACACAATCGCATCAATGGACATGTTTCTGCACGTCCGTGCTGTCTCTAGTAAGATGAACTCTCAAGCCTACCATTTCTCTGCAAGGTAAACATCACTGCTACTAGTACTACCTCAGCAGCCGCTGGGAGACGTGATCACCCACGTAAGTAGATGCAAGGGAACACAAAAATGCCGCACGACAGGCAAAAAGGCAGGCGTCCTCGCTGCAGCTAAAACCACACCAGCCAGCACCGGTGCAACCTATACGACACGAAGATAACATGCTAGACATATATATCCATCTGGTGACAAAGGCATTGTCACTACAGAAAATAACTATCGGGAAATACCTACCATCAAGAGGATCGCGTAGCTTCAAATAAAATGTAATGCTTTTGCAATCCCACACATAAGAAGGCTTAAGTTTCTTTAGGGGTTTAGCTTTTTCTTATAGCGGTGGGAAAATGCACTATATTTCAAGGTAATACTAATGTGAATTTGGACAACAAGATGGAGCCACTTGAAGACATCATCATCATCAGGATGCTGTGTGAATGGAAGGATGAGTAAGCACGTCTAATGAAGGAGTGGGTTTGGTGGTGTACTCGGCAGATAAAAGCAGTGCAACACCGTGGCTCGTTTGTTGCGCGCTGCTCAATTCTAAGGCGTTCTGTGACTCGTTTGTTACTGTGCTGTTCGCTCTGCCTTCTGTTGCCCTAGCCCTCGCAACTGGATTTCGCGGTGTTCAATGACTGACTGCCGACTGCCTCCATTGACCAACCGTGGTGGCCGAACCATTGGAAGGACTCCCAAAAACAATGTCCCCTTCCACCCCTGCCCCCCCGACGAAAACCTCTCTTTCCATTTTGCAGCAGAGCTCTATTATGCTAGGTGGCTTGTTATCAGTGCACCTTTCAATGACCTTTCATCAAAGCGCCATGTGGCAAAGCCAAATTTACTGACGTATCTTGGAAGTGCGAGGCATTTGTGTGTGTGTGTTGTCTTGCTTGCTTGCTATAGACGGCTCTGCTTCGAAGGAAGTGTCACTGGTGCAGAACTAAGCCGGCCAAGGACACAAGAAAAAACAAGAAAAACACCACCTTTTTGAATTTTTATTTTTTTTAGTAATAATGGAGATCTAGGTCGCGTATTGTTCAGACAAGCAGGGGACGTCGAATATTTCCAACGGTGTGATACGTGTGCACTCTCTTCTTAAAGGGGATGTGCCCCGATCCTCCACCACGAACACATGCATACGTCTACCTACAGAGATTGAATGACATCATGGACAGCTAGTCGCAGCACAACTTTTAAATTTCAATAACGTTACACCTTTTTTCGTAGTCAGTGATTTAATGTAGATGTGTTGTGACTGAAGAGGCAGTAGTTTACGCGCTTCATGTTGGAGATATTTGGTTTCCGATGTCACACCGATCCAGCCTAATATGGAGTTAACATATTAGAATGTGTTTGCAGTTGTGACTGTGCCGGTCAGTGTGTATCATAACAGACATCTTTACTACGTGATAATGATTTTACTGCTCTGCTGGTCATCCACATTTACCTCGAATTTTTTTCTGTCACAGTAGCACATTGGCGGAGCAGTGACGGCGCTGCCATGTGCCACAGCATCCCGCTGAAACTGCGTCATTCCCGGGGCAGAAGCGTTGCTATGGGCCTTGTGCCAGCAGAGCCCGCCAGGCAAGCCAGCAAAAGAAAAGGCAGAACCAACACACAAAAAAAAGGAACGCCGCCTTACAAGACACCGTAGCTGCCGCCACATTACGACCGGGAGCAAAGCTACAGGGGCAAGGGTGGTGTTCTGGCGCCCAGGCAGCCGCTGATCACATGAAACACTGGGAAGGGGTCCGGACAGTTTATCGAACGCCGTTTTATCAACGGACGATTTATCGAAGCGGTTGATAAAGTGTTTTTCCTGGGCTTTTCGTGTAACAAAATTTGCAGTACATTTTTTAGTTTCCTCCTCACTACCACTTGCAAATCTTGTCTCCACAGGGAGCCTATTCAAAAGAATTTGTAGTCTTTGTACTAGCTGTCTTTTATTTCCAGCGTGCCTTGTTTTGTGATGCGCAAAATTGGTCTGCACAATTTTTTGTTGTTCATTGCGCAGGTGAAACTGCTATAACGAATATCCTTGTCTCTAGTCCCCCCTCTGATCCAAAGCATATCACGGCATTTTGGCGTATAGAGAATGCCTCGATATGCTTCGTACTTTTTTGTATACACCGCTTTTGTATCTAATGCAATCTAATTATTTCGCCGCGTATGTTCTTCATACGTGAGGCACTTCTTGGCGCTTGTGGGTCCAATGTCAGAAACCTAACTGGAACGCCAGCAAAAGTCTTTCCCGATTTCTGCATTCCTAATTCTTAATGGGCGCTGAGTTCAGTTGCTAAGAGGTTACCAAGCCTTGTCTAACTGTTCCCAATGCCTTGCTTAAAACTAACGAGAAAAAAGTTAGTGACAAAATTAGCCACCATACTACAGGTTGGTTCGTCATCTCTCCCTTCTCCCTCGAAGCCGTTTTATGAAAGTGTTTTTCCCGGCCTTTTCGTGTAACAAAATTTGCAGTACGTTTTCTACCTTCCTCCTCACTATGTAATTTGCAAATCTTGTCTCCACGGTGAGCCTATTTAACAGAATTTGTAATCTTTGTACAAGTTGTCTTGTATTTTCTGCTGGCTTTTTGTTTTTGTGATGCGCGAAATTTCTGCCCGCAATTTTTTTGTTCTGTTCATTGCGCAAGTGGTACTGCCATAACGAATCTCCTTGTGTCTCTAGTGCCCCCTCTGATCCGAAGCATATCACGGCATTGTGGCCTATAGACGGGAATGCCTCGATAAATGCTTCGTACTTTTATTAATACACGGCTTTTGTGTTGACACACAATCTAATTATTTCGCCGCGTATGTTCTGCATAAGTTAGGCACTTCTGGGCGTTTGTGGGTTTAATGTGAAAAACCTCACTGGAACGCTAGCCAAAGGCTTTCCCGATTTTTGCATTCCTAATTCTTACTGGCCACTGAGTTCAGTTGCTACGAGGTTCCAAGCCTTGTCCTGTTGTTCTGGATGCCTTGCTTAGAACTAACGAGAAAAAAGTTGGTTACAAAATTAGTTGCCATACTACAGGTTGGTTTGTTTTCATCTCTCCCCCCCCCCCCTCCCCCCCCCCCCTCGTTGCACCCCAGCATGTCTGGGTTGTAATGCACGGCAGAGACAATGTAGAATGAATAAAGCTATCTGCAGACTAGGTTAGTGCGATGGCCAGTCAAAGAAAATAAACCCCGAAAATTACAATGAAAACCTCAAAACCACTTTTGATAAAACGGACGTGGGTGATTCGATAAAACGGTATTCTATAAAACGGCGTTCGATAAACTGTCTTGGAACCACTGGGAATGAAGTCACGGAAAAGCGCGAGTCACACCGCACCGCGATCATGCAAGCAGCTATAGCCGCTACGCGCCGCACGTGTCACGTGAAGGAGCTAGGGGACGACGGAATGTATAAACAGTATAAAGACAACTACGAGTCATTCCACTCTGTAGTCTCTTCGATTCGGCGGAGCTGAATCGAAGAGACACAGAATTTTGAACAGAGGCACGAACTCTTGACGGAAGTCATGCTACCTGCGACTAGCCGTCCCTGGGCATCATTCAATCTCGCAGTTCGTGGTTTCGTGGTCGAAAAACGGAGCACGACACGTCCCACACAATTGCAAATTGCAGACGTTTCCGGCGTAGGGAGTCAGGACGCTACGGAGAAGTGAAATTCGAAATGGAAAACTGCAACTTTGACTGCGACTGTCGAGTTGAAGCGAGTGCGGAGCGAATATAGGGTGTTGCGACGATAATTGGAACACTTTAAAAAATTTTCCTGAGCGAACCGCCGCTCTGTTCGCGCTCAAACTTGCCACGAAGGTCGAAATTTGTGGTCCGTTTTGTTTGATACCGGGAGCAACGATGGTACTTACCTGTGCATTCTGAAAATAAATAAAAACGATTTTCGCCCATGGGAAAATGGCGGCTGATTTGGACGT
Source organism: Haemaphysalis longicornis (assembly GCF_048455015.1). NCBI lineage: Eukaryota > Metazoa > Arthropoda > Arachnida > Ixodida > Ixodidae > Haemaphysalis > Haemaphysalis longicornis. The sequence goes on from NW_027526203.1 coordinate 257,680,736, forward strand.
GCGAGCCAGCGCAAGTTGATGTTGGAACGACGGAACCACCTGCAGAGTGAAACGCATGTTTGGGATTCACGTACGGCGCCAAATGGTGCAGCAGACGATCAGAAAATGCACCTAGAAATGAGCTAACAGACGGTCAGAAAACCCGCTTTTCGGGCTCGCACGTCTAAATCGCCGCCATTTTCCCATAGGCGAAAATCGTTTTTAGTCCACACCACCACGAGAACCTGGGTGATTAGATACTTGCAGCTTCGCTGTAAAACGCGGTCCGAAGGCACGCGCACACTAGCGGCGAGCTGCCGTCCTGCGCCTGCACTCTCTCGAGAGATCTCCAACCGCCTTTCCAGGCGAGATAGTTCTCGTCGAGACGGCGCGCGATCGCGGAAGCAGCGGTGGGGGAGTGGGAGGGGGTTGGCGCATAGAGAAAGAAATCTCACCCGCCATCGCTCATTCGCCTTCGCGCTCTGCGGCGCGGCAGAAATGGAGTCCGGATCTTTTTACTCTGCGGCCAGCAAAACGAGCCGTATCCGGCAAAAACAGTTCAGCGTCTGCCGACATCGGCAAACGGCGCGCGACACGGCATGGCGCCGCTAGTGTGCACGTTCCTTAACCGGCCAAAAGGCCTGCAGAAGTGTAAAAAGTCCTACAAGCCCGCTCGTGGGGCCGCAAGAAATCGGCCCCACGCGCCGAGATGTGCTTTTGGACCGGCAACGCGGAGGCACATGGAGCGCCGTCATTTCCCGTTTTTCGAGTATAATACCCCTGTCAAACGTGCCTATTTAAGTGCACTTCCGCCGAGTGCACTCGGGCTTCCCAAGTGACACTTAGGCTGCGCGCTGCTAAACGACGAAATAAAGTGCCCTTGGCCGTGATGTCAGTGATGATAGCCGGCGTAAATATTACGCAAAATTACTTGAAATCCCCCCTCTTTATCACGTGAGGAATATTGTAAACAATTCGTTGTGTTTCAATTGTTTAAAATCGCAATCGGCGCATCGCACAAGACCACAAAAACAGAGTCGGGACGGCGACTGAACACCGGCGCTTTTATCTTCACTGTTATTCACTGCGCAGTGAATGACAGCTGCATTATTGTTCGGGGGAAATTATCTGAAAGCGTTGAATACAACGGAAATAGGCTGAAACACGAACACAATCACAGGGCCACAAGAAACCACCTACGAGAACGCCGCAGAGAACGGCTGCCATGGAGCAAAACACCCACCAGGCGGCGCTGGCACGTTGTTGAGAGAGAGGTTATTTTCTTATTTTTCGTCGCTGCTTCAATTTTTGTAAAGGTAAATAAGCAATATATCTATAATTAACTTTTAACGTTACTTATTATCATCTAAACGCTCGCGGTTTTACGTTAATTTTTCCGATTTTCGGACTTCTGTTCACGAGATTACTCACTCGGCGAGCTGGCCCCGGTAAAGTGTGTTTGGGGACCACACTCAGCTTAAAGTGCGTTCCTTGTAAAGTGTCATTCGCGTTTGCCGTTTAGCTGCTCCCGAATGACATTTTATCCAAGTGCACTCCGTGTAAGTGCACTTAAATAGGCACGTTTGACAGGGGTATAACTTTTCGAGGACTTCTGCAACGTAGTTCTAAGGACTAGCAGCAAACAGTCTTGGCGTTCTGTTGTGTTGTTAGTTTTTATATAGTGTACAGTTATTTTTCTTGTCATAAACAGCATTGTAAGTAATGCGAAAATCCGTGTTTGTCTCTGTTGTATTTATCGTAACGTAGCGAGCATGAATTCTGCCTTGATAGAAAAGTGGCGGTGTGTTTCTTTGCCTTGTTTGTAAATTTAAGACTAAAGACTTCGACCTCTATTTACGCTGCAAACAGCTAAAGACGCGCATCGAAGGTCGAACGCTTCCCTCACGGGGGGACTCTCAGTTCAACACTTGTCGGCACGGGACCTCTGATGCTCGGCCGTCGCTTGTCCTCGCGTTGCCATGGTGACCTTCACCTACCGTTCGCTCTAGTGGCGTACGATTCACAGGGGGCGGTCTCCAAAATGTCTGGCTGTCCTGATGCGCGCTCGTGCCCGGCCGGGGGTAGGCCGTAGGCACGAGGGAAAGTGGCAGTGCGCAGGTGGCCCGGGTGCCATTGGGGATCACCGCGTGAAGTTCGTTGCGGAGTCGTGATTCGTTGCTAGGGGGCGCCTAAGAAACAATGTTTGACTGCGTTCCAAGCCGTGAGCATTACGTGAGGGCTGAGGTGGCGCAGTCAGCGAGAGGCCATTGAAGCCGTCGTGAAAGGTGTGACAAGCGGTCGGTAGCACAATTTAGAAAGCTTCGGCGTACAAGTAGCTGACACGCTCTAAATTTATCCACTCCCACTGCAACGTAGTATAGCCCTCTGCTCGCTCTCGCGGGTACGTGTTATTCGAAGCTACGGTTCTGCCACCAGGCACCACCTTCGACGCGCATCTCGAACGTGGCCCCGCACTCAATAGCTTCAGCAGCCGAAAGAACCAGGGCGACTGCAGCCTTGGATGATGGCGGCGGCGAGGACTGTGCTCGGAGACAATCGGCCAGCCAGGGCAGAGGCAACTCAACGACAGCCGTCACTCTTTGGGGCCAAGAACCAAACTACGATCGAGACAATGGCTGTTCCTGCCGCTTCTGCAGCGTTTTACCGGACCTCAGACTTGAAGACTGAGCTGGCCAGCCAGGGAGCAACTCGACGGCAGCCGTCACTCGTCGGGGCCAAGAAAAAAACTACGATAGATACAACAGCTGTTCCTGCCTCTCCTGCGGCGTTTTACCGGACCTCGGACTTGAAGACTGAGACGGCCAGCCAGGGAGCAACTCAACGGCAGCCGTCACTCTTCGGGGCCGAGAACCAAACTACGATGGAGACGATGGCTGTTCCCGCCGCTCCTGAAGCGCTTTACCGGACCTCAGACTTGAAGACCGAGACCGAGCTGACCAGCTGGGGAGCCGATGAACTGAGCACCAAGAACAAGGTTAGTCCACAAAGCTTCATGACTGGCGTGCGGGCGGCGACAAAAGGTGTGTCGTAGGCTATTTCTTGATTTATTTATTGAATAATACTGCCAACCTTCACTAGGGGGTCATTGCAGAGAGAGTAACAAAAGACAGACGCAACCAATACAGGCATCGACATTTTTAACCTGGAAATAAGTATGATCGCATGTTCTTTGCTGTGCAAAGGAGACATCAAGAGAAAACTCGAATGTATCACACAACAATATGTCATTGCAACTTGATCCATGCTTCGACTACTTTGGAAAAGAATGGTGGACCAAGATATATAATGTGAATTAAGGTGGGTTAGGCTAAATTAAATGGGGTTAGGATGGGTTAAGGTGAGTATATGATGGATTAACATGGCATAAGATAAGGTTGATTAGGGTAGATTTAATTGGATTAAGATTAATAAAATGTATAAAGGTAGGTCAACGTAAATTTAGATGGGTCAAAATATTGTAGGGCGAATTAAGATACATTGCTAGGGAGCAATAAGGATTATGATAGACTAAGACTAAATTGGATTAAGCACAAACTAAAGGATTACTGTAGATTAGAGTGTATTGATTAAGCGAGATGAAGTAGGTGGATTAAACTAGATTCAGGGGCTTGAGTTTAGCATAGGGTTAGGTGGCTTTAGTATAATTAAGGTAGACTGAGATAAATTAACAAGGAATAAGGTAGGTTAAAGTGGGTAAAGATGAACGGTTACAGTAGCGTTGGTTATATTAAGATGGATTGATGAAGCTTGACTAAACAGAGCTTGAGGGGTTTAAGGTGAATTAGGAGGAATTAAGGTAGATTGAAATTGACTTGGGTGGTTTAGAGTGGATTAGGGTAGATTTGGTTGAATTGGAATGGATTACTGCATGTCTTATAAAGAACATGAAATAAAAAATTATATTCTATTCTATTCTATTATTGAGAAGGTGTTGGGATGGGTTGATCAGGTATGAGGTAGATTAATGGGATTAGTGGGATTAACATAGCTTAAGGTAAAATAAGGTATAGTAATATAGATTAAGTTGGATTGAGGATTATGATGGATTGGGGTGGATTAGTAAATCTAACCCGTCCTCCCCTAAAATTTTCCTAAACCTGACGTTAAATTTTGTTTTACCCCATTTCAAAACCTATCCCTGAACGTAATCATAAAATTAATCTCTTACCTTATCCATAAAGCTAGGCCTTACCTTACCCTATCCCTAAGTGCTGACGGGACATTTAAAGTATGTGCAAGAATCCTATGCGGAGCTGTGCCATGGCTCTGTACGTCAAACGAATATGTGTACAGCCCCGGGTGCTCTACAGCTGCACTGGGCATCCACATTCGCACGACGGAATTGCCTTAATTTTTTTTTCCACCAGATGTATGCCGTTAGTAGCCATAACTCATTCGAAAAATCCAAGGATTCATAGAGCTGGCCTAACCTCAGCGTGATAATAATTATACAGGAGTCACCTACCCTGAACAAGCTCAGTTTGTGGTCTTTGTAGTAAGGGTGCTGGTGGCTGCTCAAGTCGACCTCAGCTGTCTCAAGAAACCGACTGCAGTCCAAGCTCGCTGGATTTCACCCACTTGCAGCCGCCTGGTGCCGTGGTAGTTGTGTGCTGAAGAAACAGGCGGCTATCGCAGGCCGCGAGTGATCTCTTTAACGGTTGATGGAATAGCTAACCCGTGGTAATGATATTGGGAGGAGGAAGTAGCCACCTCCTCTTCGAATATTTTTAACATTTTCGTGGCCGCATGATAAACAGAGGAAGGTGCTAAACATGAAGTGAAATATTAACAAATTATAGTTTCTACCGGTCATCCAGCACCCTGCGTTCGTTGTAGCCAACAGCAAAACACTTCAATTTAAAGTCGTGTGAGCGGTTCGTTATGTCGATCCATGTCAAGTCCATGTGAGCCGCACCAGAGCATGGGCAGGTGGGGTGCAAAAGGGGCGCTTGCCCGCCCATCCCCAAGCCGCGCCGGTACTTGCCTCCCTTCCCCCTCCCCCCCTTGCCGTTCCTCAGCCTCGCTGCCCAACTCGTGCTTGCTTATTTTACCGCTGCCATTGGGCTGAGAAACTTTCCAGAATGTTTATTGCGACCCAAACGTCAACAAAAATAGGGGGGGGGGGGGGGGGTACGACCGGCGTACGTGTTTTCTTCAGCAGGAACGCAAGTAGACGCCAGCAATCTAGATGGAAGCCAGTCCCTGGAAGCCTTTATGAAGTAAATTCTGCACTCGGCATTTTTCCTGAATAACCGAAGTTTCTCCTTCGGAAAGATTTGAGACCTACCTTTTCCATCCCCGAATAATCTGTGCTTGGGTTATTGAAGTGTTAACGATCCCTTTGCCTAACAGCAGCGGCTGAGCCACTCGAGGGCCGTGTCACATGTGTTTGACAGGCTGGCTTCTGAGCGCTTTGCACCTGCGAAACATTTTGGTTCGGAGACGCAGTTTGGAGTCGCGACGTACGTTTACTTCAAGGAGGTATACAACCTCCTTGGTTTACTTAGGGGCGAAGCACCAATTAAGGCCGAGGCTTGTCTGTGCTCACGGCAGAGCACCGTGTAAATCGAAACATCCGTGAACAAAAGGTTCAAAAAAGGTTAACAAGAACAAAATAAAAGGCTCACAAAAGGTTAGAGAGAGAGAGAGAGACAGTGCTCCTAGAGAGCCGTGCTGCGCATGCGCGAGGGGAATCGCATTGGATTTGGATTGGATTGAATTAAATTGAATTGGATTGGAAATCGTTTTAGCAGCAGTAAGCACTCGCACGGGTGATTTACGGTAAGAACGATCCCCAGTGCTTCGCCCACTCGTCATGATTCACTTCGTGGAGATGCGTGAATTTTTTTTTTTTTTTTTTTTTTTTGCGCACAGCTTTGCCACGACTGCAAGGAACGAGGTTCCCGTGAATATCACAATCCGTTCCGACCCCGGGGCCCCCGCCATGTTCGGCCAGAAAACCAGAGTCACCGTTAGCATCAATAACATAAATGCATCCGTTAGTGGCAGGGTGCTCCGATGCACGCCTTCCCTTTTGCAACCCGGCCAATGTGCCTCTGGTAGTGGGCCCAAAAACATCTTCTGACTGCCACGGTCATGAACTATTTTAGCCCTGCTTGTCACCTCTCGTTATCACTTTTCATCCTAACCCGCCGCGGTGGCTCAGTGGCTAGGGCGTTGCGCTGCTGAGCACAAGGTCGCGGGTTCGATTCCCGGCCTCGGCGGCCGCTTTTCTGATGGAGGCGAAAAGCAAAAACGCCCGTGTGTACGAGATTTCGGCGCACGATAAAGATCCCCAGGTGGTCAAAATTAATCCGGAGCCCTCCACTACGGTGCGCCTCATCGCCTGCGTTGCGTCAGCGCGTTAAACCCCACAATCAATCAACCACTTTTCATCTTAAATGGGCTGGCTAGTTTATTGCATCGCCTAAAGTCGTATTTGCGGCTTTCGCTCGAAAGGCTTAGAATTAATGGCCTCCATCCTCCCCATGTTTTTTTTTTTTCTTCTCTTCTACTAGGCGGCTGCGATAGGTGAAATCACCAACGTTCAGCATTGCAGCTGGAGTAGCATCGAACTTACTCTAGCAAGCTTCTCACGTAAGTCAGTCGTAGCCACATTGTGTACATCGTAGGGTAAGCAGAAGGGAAAAGAGAAGGGTCCGTCTGTAGCTCCCGTCTGTGCGCATAACGGAGCTGTTTTTTACAAGCGGGGTGCCCCTGCTGAAATAAAATGGACACCAGAAGCTCCTTTCTGAAATAGTCGATCATCACGTAACCGAAGATATTTCTACCACCATCGCCTCACCTGAGCAGCCTGCACCGTCGAAGTACCATTTAGACATGGCTTTCCCTTCTAATTATCCCTCGCCGTTAAAATTCACCACAACGGGAAGTGCGTCCAGTCTTTGTCATTCAAAACATTTAGGTGCACCCACCTTTTGGGCGAAGACTAATCGAAGCTGATTGATTACCAAGTGTTTTTTTTTTTTCTTTCTTTTTCTCGTTATCCTTTGAGGCCGAACGGCCTTGTTCTGCGTGATCCCGGATTTTACTTGGCGCATGAACTTGACTCACTAGTTTGCGATATCATGCTTATATTTAGTGAGCTTGTCGGACTGTTCATTTGGTAGAGCATATTTAGGTTAGCTTCATTGAAAGCTGCCTCTTTAGTTCTACTTTTGTCTACTGGATGAGCCTTTATGGTTCGCACTGGGAAGCTATGCTCTGCATATCAAGAGGGCATCGGTAGAAGAAGGCAGCACGCACCATCTTGGTTTATTCTATTTCGCGCATTTTGTTAAAAAATGACATTTTAAATAAACCGTTTAAAGTTGCAGCAGCATTTGCGTCTCCAGATGGAAACAGTCAGTGAGCACAAGATAAAGTCGGAAGAAATTTTTACGGGCCGGAACGAGGACACAGCAGGACATCTTGGCACAGCAGTCAGTGTGCCGCGAATCGCCGCGCGCCAAATGCACAGGGCAACCACTCCGGATCAATATTAGTAGCACCTTTATCCCTTACGCGGACTTGCTGCTATCAGTACGGGAAGAAAAATTTGGAGACTCCCCAGGATTTGTTTTCGATTTATTGCATCCTCGAAAGGCATTTAGGAAACGAGCAAGACTTCAAGATGAAGCCCTGCGAGCCTGTTAAAGGAGTACTGACACGAAATTTCAAAGCTGTGATAACTATCTAAAACGCTTCCTTTTTATCAGGAGATATCTCCCAGCAAGTTTCAACAGCAACAGTTCAGCGAAACATATTTAAAATCCATTTTAATCTTCGCCCGCACGAGAAAGCCCAGAGCGGGCCGACATGACATCATGTGCTACTTGCCCCAAACTGCCGACGTCGGGGCTCCCGTGACGAAGCTACTACTACTAAGTGGTTCAAGAGAAAAGGAAAGGAGATGCACTGGGGATATTATTGAGCCCAGCTGGGGGCTCACCTGCATACAACCCAGTGCGGGGGGGGGAGGGGGAGGAGGGGTATATAAAGATTAGAGAGGAGAAAGGGAGTGATAAAGGGATAGGTAGGCGAGCAACAAGAGCGAGGAGCCTCGACGTGAATCTCCGTGAAGCAGCAGGAATGGCGCGTCCAGCAGACTATTGTCTATAGGCGCTGGGCAACGACGCGCTGGCTGTGGTTGGCGCGCGCTGCTCGGGCGTGTGTACACGTCATGGTTTTGGGACTGACGTCATGCTGCCCGGGCCTGTGGGGACGGCGAAGACCTCGGCCGGTCTGGGCGCGCGCGTGCGCTCGCTCGTGCGCGCTTCCAGAGAGGCAACGATGCGGCAAGAATGGTGACGTCATGTGATACATCCTGTTATGGCGGCCGCTCGGCGTTTTTCAGTCGAAACCGAAACTGGCACGAATAAACGACGCCGTAAATGAATGTTTACGCTGCGCTCGACCGTCTAATCTGTCATTCTATGATTAGTGGGCTGGTAGGCACGCATAGCAGCGAAAAAAAAACGTAACACGAAAATTTCGTGTCAGTACTCCTTTAAGGAATGCTGCCATTTTGATAACTTCGACTGTGATGCTTAACTTTGGTGTATGTAGTGGGTGAACACGGGCTTCAATGTACCCCCGATGGGTCGTCTGGCATTCGATGGGAGGATCTACCCCACCATCAGTGTCGCTCTGCTGGCAATATTAAGACACGGAAGGTACGGTACTGGCGATTTTTCTTTTTTATCATGGCTAGATGTGACCTAGTGACCCATGGCTTATTTGGCCTTTTACTAGGTTTGAGCGACTTGAATGGAAAATGTGAACTGTAGATCTAAATGAAAGATAGAACGAACGCATGGTATGCAATGTTAGCATTCCTTTCATATGTTACGCAGGTCCAATCATGCAGGCTGATATCTTGTCTAGAACGTTCTAAAGCTTCGTCACTCACGCATTTCACACGAATTGGCTTAGCACCTCGTTGCATCTGTCGTTTTTCCGAGCAATATAATGTAAAAACTGGGCAATGATCACTGATATCATTTGTAATTGTCGCAATGTCGGCAACAACTGCGTCACGATTAGTGACAACTAAATCGAGGATGGACAAGGAAAACATCGTGACGCGAGTTGGCGTGTTGATTGCTTTCGTGAAGCCGTTTGACTGAGTAATGGTATTTAACGTATCGGCAGTACTTGAATGTTCAGCAATTAATGCTGAAGTCACCACCGCAGATTAGTCATTGATAAAGTCCAGAAAAGTTCCATACAACGCAAAAAAGTGATGCGTTAGCGCCTGTAGGTCTGTACAAAACCGAAACAATATCTCGATTTAGTTTAATTGTTAACATTTTATAGTCGTTTGTAATTGTGGAATATCCCAAGACAAGCTCGAATTTAAGAGAGGAGTCAATGCAAATAGCTAGCCCGCCTCCCGCTGATTCGTGCGTTTAAGAAGCAATATTCTGTGTTTCTGTAAAAAAGCATTATTTTAAACTTACATTTAAATTCACTTGAAAAGTTTGCAATGGTGTTACTTTTGTTAGAAGTTAGAAGCAGAGCAGGCGTTATAATGCAAGACCGATATGAATGATTTTTGCTTTGGTATTGAAGTATTGGGTAAAACAAAATTATGATGATTGCCTTCAGCCATGCGTGGAGGTGTGGTTGCGGTATCACAGTGCTTAGAAAATCTTCGCTAGATTTTTTCGCAAGTGATGTGCAGAGAGTTGCTATCTTCTGTTTGCTTCGCCAAGATTGATGGATGCAGGGTTTAACGCGCCGACGCTACACAGGCGATGAGGCGCGCCGTAGTGGAGGGCTCCGGATTAATCCGCCTTTTTCAAGACGCCACTGCGCATGCGCGAAGCCCTAGCGGTGAACGCGAGAAACTGTTTGGAGGGCCACTGCACCATCCGTCTGCAGCGTCCACCGATACTCGGCTGAGCCCCATTCGGCTGAGCCGAATTCTTGAACACACGGGCGTTTTTGCTTTCCGCCGCCATCAGAAAAGCGGCCGCTGCGGCCGGGAATTGAACCCGCGTCCTTGTGCTCAGCAGCACAACGCCATAGCTACTGAGCCACCGCTGCGGGTGCTTTGCCAAGATCTTTCCATTTACGGACCACACAAACTTTCAGTCATGCTCCCGTTTCCGCCTAACCGCCATTCTAAGAATTGTTTTTAGGACCGGGCAATAGTGTTCATTAAAGCGAAGAAGAAGCGGTTTTAGAATTAAAAGAAAAGTTTACTAGCAGCAAGTACACATTGAATAGTTCCCGTGTACGAAATATTTTTGCAATACATGCAATAGAAGCGGCGCAATACGCAAACAAAAGTGGCCCAATGTCCCGCCCCCGTCTCGGCGCGCGATGCCGAAGACCGAAGAGCGGAGCCGAAAACCGACCGGAAAACGTCATACCTGGACTTCCGGCCGGATCGGCCGCCTCTGCCATGCTCTTTTCACCGTGTTTCCTGTAGATGCTCGCCGCAGAAAGAATGATACTTCTTGTTGTAGTTGATGATGGCACTCATTTGTACAATTTTCGTGTTTAAAAAGTATGCACGAACGCCAAACGAGGCATACGTTACCATGCCGTATTCCTAAGCAGAATAATACCACGCCGGGATGTTTTATAACATACGGAAGCGGTAGTCGAGGTGGCTGTGCTTGAATATACTACACTGCGTTAGATACTTTTAAAACGCTCCAAGGCTCTCTCTCTCTCTCTCTCTATATATATATATATATATATATATATCAGTGTGTCGAACCGAAAAAAATACGGGTTCGGTTACGGTTCGGGTTCAGGTAAATTTATTTTGTTCCGGTTCAGTTCCGGTTCGACTAATTCTATCCACGAACCGGTTCGCGAACCGGTTCGGAGTGTTGAACCGGTTCGTGAACCGGTTCAGAACTGAATTATTAGCAAGGCGTGAAAAATCAGTTTTGTATACTTCAAATTCATCAAAACTGAAGTACTTTTTTTCTTCACTCGAACTAGTGGTTTTTTGAAAATGAGCTGCAATACTACTGTCAAATTTGAAAATATTGGCCAGGTGTAACAGAAAATGTACCAGCCTCTTTTTCACCACCCCTACTGTCATCCTAGAGACTACACAAAGCCGCCGCCAAGAGACATGAGTGTGTTATTTATTGGTGCCCCTTTCTTCTTTTTATTGTACTGCTTAGATGCTAATAATGACTTAAGACATTGCCCATTTTGCTTGAATTACTTCCTTGTTACGTCACTGCTGATGCTGGGTGGCAGAAAATTTGAAAGTTTTTTCGGTGTTTCTCACCACTTCTTGTAAAAACAACTTCCTTAACGAGTCACCAAAGGCAGATCTTTCAAACAAGGCAAGGTAGGGCTTTGTTTTCATGGTCCATTTAGGATCCTTGGCCAAGCATGTAAGATGACGCGGCGGAAAAATATCGCCGACCAGGGGCTGCGGCCCCTTCGTTATCGGGCTTACTGCGACAATCAAGAGCGAATGCTGCCTGCAAAACAATCAACAAAGAAAACTTCCACGTAAAGCGCGCAAACACACGCCCGCGCACACAACATGGCGTTTTATTCGCCTGTAAAGAGCAGCTTTACCTGTACAAGAGACTACCAAAGACGCTAGTGGAAATCAGCGAAACCAAACGTACAGTGCCCAACGCTGGGCACACCTGTCAATTCGAAAGAACACAGTCTCTAGAATTTCGAATAGACACGTATCTTCGCTTACCTCACCCGCCGCGGTGGCTCAGTGGCGTGCTGCTAAGCCCAAAAAACGCGGTTTCCATTCCCGGCCGTGGCGGCCGCTTTTCTGATGGAGGCGAAAAGCGAAAACGCCCGTGTGTTCGAGGTTTCGGCGCTCGCTAAAGATCCCCAGGTGGTCAAAATTCATCCGGAGCCTTCCACTGGGGCGCGCCTCATCACCTGTGTAGCGTCGGCGCGTTAAACCTCATAATCAATCAATGTTCTCTTTCCCCGTGCAGTACGTTAAGAATCTTATTTCTCCGGCCCCTTCGCCCTATTTTCCCCTCTTCCTCGTTTCGTGAGGTTCGCCTCGCTTGTATAAAGCCGATGTCTCGAACCAATGACAAACATATGTGCGTCCCTTTCTTCGTGTGTCCCGTTAGTGGCGCTGTTTTAATTCTTGTGATTATGCATGTACCTAAAAGCCAAAATTTCAACACTCTTTAGCTGCTGTAAATAGGCATAGGCAAATGTAGGGCTTGAACCTTGGCTGGTACACAGTGCAACAATCTCGTGGACTGATTGCACTTGCACTGTCCCAATGAGGGAGAAAGAGAGAGCGACAAACGTTTTATTGAGCCTTTTAAGGCCCCTTGTGGGGGCGTGGTGACAGGCGCACCGGCGACCGCGGGAAGGGTGAATTCGGTGCTTCAAACATCGTGCAGGCTGCCAAGAGTTTGACATTTCTTCTTCCCAGCCTTGCACCCTGCTTGCTCGACCATCAGCAACATACCATTGCAATTAGGAGCCTTAATAGCTATACTGGTGTGCAGTCGTTTCACCATGTTGTGGCTATGGCGTTGTGCTGCTGAGCCGAAAGACGCGGGTTCGATTTCCGGCCGCGGCGGCCGCTTTTCTGATGGAGGCGAAAAGCGAAAACGCCCGTGTGTACGAGATTTCAGCGCACATTAAAGATCCCCAAGTGGTCAAAATTAATCCTGAGCCCTCCACTGCGGTGCGCCTCATCGCCTGCCTTGCGTCGGCGCATTAACAAACCTCACAATCAATCAAGTAATCAAATTGTCACCATGTTGTGACCGTGATGAGCGTGTTCGGAGTGTTTTGATTCATTGAACGGGTAAAAGTGAGCGAGAGATTGCGAAGTTGATGGCGCGTGAAAGAAAGAAGCCCCTAATGACACTTACCACCCGTTATCAATAACGGGATGGTCGAACCGTTTTGTCGAGAACCGGAAACCGTTATTTCTTTTTTCGGTTCAGTTCCGGTTCGGGTTCAGCCGGCTCAAAAAATAATGGTTCGGGTTCGGGTTCAGTTCCGGCAAAAATACCGGTTCGGTTCCGGTTTTCGGTTCGGTTCGGTTCCGGTTCGACACCCTGATATATATATATATATATATATATATATATATATATATATATATATATATATATATATATATATATATATATATATATTAGTGTGTCGAACCGAAAAAAATACCGGTGCGGTTACGGTTCTGGTTCAGGCGAAATCATTTCGTTCCGGTTCGGGTGCTCGAACCGGTTCGCGAACCGGTTTGATGAGTTGAATTATCCCTGAAATTAGAAAAAAAACATTTCGTAGTTTGAAACGACAGTCAAATCAAAATACAAACAAAAATTTAAAATGCTGGTGTTCCCCAAGGGCAGTGGCGCAATTGCAAAGCAAACTTTAAACAATTCCGATATATTAGAAAAACAGATGAAGTGGCGACGATTTACCACCTACTTTCTCGCCCGGACTTTATGTTGTCCTAGCCACTATTCATAAAGCCATGCGCACCGCCAAGAGATATGATGGTGGATATATTTTCTGCCCTTTCCTTTTTTGTTGAAATCACAATCGTCGCTATGGAGTCGCCCATCACGCTAACCTTGAAGCCTTAAATTTAGGCCTGCGTACTGGCGCGTTCAAATACCTGCGCTTAATACCAATGGCGCACATTTTTTATATTTGTATCGAAACAGAAAAATCCTACAACAGGCACATAAATACTACCAATGAATTAGATTATTTGGTCACCCAGAATAATTTATTAGCTGTCACCTTATCGAATGTGTTAGCCACACTTTTGAAAAAAGTAAGCTTTAGTTAACGCTCAGTCACTGCATTATTGGCCTCGAGGACATACCGTGGCGCCACCTACGAGTGACGTCACTTGTAGGACGCCGAATCGTGCTGTCGTCTGCTACAACTCATTTCCCGTGCGTATGCGGAAGCGTGTTTTCTTGTTGTGGCCACCGTCTCGCCCCCTCCTTGTGGATTTAATGCAAAAAAGTTGTCTGTAAACCAAATAATCCAGGTCAGCAATCAGCGACTCGCTTGTTCCCGGCGATACCGCCGCGTTTAGGTAGTTGCTACTATCGCGACCCACAGCTCTTACATACGCAGCCAGCTAACGCCGAGGACGATGCAGCTCATGCCGAGAAAAGCACGCTGTAAATTCATTATGAAATACATGCGTGTGCAAGGAAACACCTTGTAACAGCGACGGAAACGCGTCGCTCACTTATGATCTCACCGCGCGAACTGCTCGTATTGCCTGGTAAATGAATGACTACGTGAGAACGGTGATCAGATTGCTTCGCCGCACATGCTTAAAAGTATTGTTATGGTCTGCAGTTTGGCTTAATCAGTGCCTATTTCCCCTACGATGTTTTTATAGTCAGGCCCGGATTTGATTAACGATCACTGCCGTAGCCTGTACTCTGCACGGATGATGTTTACTTTTGGCGACAACTTGTCCGCAATGTATGAACGGTATGAACGCGAGTTTTTAACGCCTTCGAGCGGGTTTTTACAAGGCTATATATATTTAGTTTTCATTAGGTTCTCGGCGTGGTCATTTATAATTGCAGCGTGTTTTGTATGTTTACAGTGCGCCGGCCTTTCTCAATCATCAATTTCGAAACTCACGACTGCTCACAGAAGGGGAGGCTGCGTACGAGGCGAAACACGTCGTTAATGATTTTGGGTAATGGGAGATTTAGAATAGGAGAACCGAGCGTTGGGGACCCCCAAGGAGCTAGAGGAACCCAAATGCAACACGCGCGTGCGCGACGGGAGGGCCTTCCTTAACAGCTCGCAGCCGGCTTCGGATGCACGTAATCGGATGTTGGGAACTTTAGGCTTGGCGTCGCAGCAGATATTTCATCGCCGTTAGAGTTGCGAGTGACAGTCCCTAACAGAACGTTTCACCGCGCTGGGAACTCTGTAAGCGCGGTGATTTCCGTTGAAGCGATCGACGATCAAGATACCCTGCACGGCCTCGGCCGATTCTTGCGCGCAAACATAGCCATCCTTCGACCGCTCGCCGCACCGTGCGTGAACGCGCCGGCGCTGCCGGGACCGACCTACGCGGCCGGTCGGCGTAACTTCGCGGCAGATATTTGAGCATCGCTTTGAAAACCACAGCTGATGACACTACCTATCAGAATTTTTCATCACACTAACATCCACTTTCACCAATCTGGAACTTATTTTCCACGACTTGTGTGATTTTAAAAAGCGGCGACAAGTTGTTGCTGCCGCGACCTGCGTCTGTTCGAGCCGCACCGTCGGCCGTGCGGGCAGGCACGGCGGGTGCGTGTGCTTCTGCGAGCAGTTAACGCTTCACGATTTCCTGCTTTACACATTTCTTGCAAACAAGGGAAATCTAGAAACTTCACTCAGCGATCGTCGTAGTTCACATTGTTGATCGGGGAAACAAGCCGCTGCTTACGCTTCGGTCGCACCACCACGCTCATGGTGTTTGCGGATAATCCACCACAGTTGATAGGGTTATAAAGTCCCCATGAGGCCGAACTGCGCTTGACGCACTGAGAATTAACTTCAAACGAAGGAAATTAACACGCAAATACTTTTAGAACGCGCTTCCTAAGCGAGGTGTCACGCGCTGCAAGCCAACTACGCAGCAAGATAGGAACGGTGATCCTACAAGTGACGTCAAAACGATCGCAGCGCCGGCCTCTCCAGTGGTGGGCCTCGCGGCCAATTGCTCTGACCACTGCAATTCCTTTTGCGATAGCTATACCGGATGTGTGCATTACAATCAGTATGTCATCGTGCCACCTTACCCCCGGCCATCGTTCCGTGTGCTACATTGCGGTATCTTATAACAGATTATGCTGTTACAAAATGAAAGGGAAATTTGACGCGAGGAGCATGAGATGGGACTTTTTTGGGTAGACGCTCTTTAATTCGTCCACAGCAGTACTCCCCTCCGGAACGAGTAGCAGTAGAAGTAATGTAGCGAGTTGGGGAGTCAGTACAAGTACGCCTTCGAAAAAAAGCAGATCTGAAAGAAACAAAACTGCAGAACAAGTACAAAAGATGATCGCTGGGTGAATGGGACAGGGTACCGGCCAGCCTTTCTGCACGTGTCATCTGCTTTATTACTGTTTCTGCTTCCAAGACAATGTCGAGGGATGCAGTTTCTTGTCAAGGGATTAAGTTCGCCCCTTAACAGTTTTCCCTAGCACATCTGTTGTTATTTGTGTCTGTAAAAAACGTAACTTGTCCACTGTACTGCCCTCAAAAACTGACCACGGAATTAACTCACTTCCTTCGCATTGATGACACGTTTGGTTGCGAAAGGCAGTTCAAAGGAAAGTATAGAGCAATATCCACGTTTTGGTGTTCTTTTTTACTTACTTTTTGCGTAATGTTTAAAAAAAACGTGATTCGCCTTTTCTGTTTTGTTGTTTTGCGTGTAAACACATTTTTTTAAAAAAAAAGCTGGCGCATTTGATGCCCCGTGTTATATCTCTGCTCCGAAGAGCAGCTTATGTTGCAGGCCGGCAGACTTATTTTAACCAGTTGGTGATATTAAACGTGGATCAAAATCTAGATACACGGACGTTCTCGATTTCCATCTACTTCAGAAAAACGGTCGCGGGGAAGGGAGATCAAGGCCACTTGTGGTCAGCAGCAAACTGCTTAGCCACTGAGCAGCTCCTCAGGCGGTCACACTTGTCAAGTATAAACAACTTGCAGGTGTCGGACCATTGAAAAAAATTATGAAATGCAAAACGTTTGCACACACCGGGTGTGGGCTTTCGCTGTTGCGCAGTGGAGCACTCCTGCAGCCTGACTGCTCCAATAAAGTCGCAGCTAGGGAAGGGCAAAGTCGTTTTATATCCCCTGCACGCTGCCAAAATGACATTTCGTTTGGTCAGCTTGCAGTACGCTCACGCTTCCAGCAGCGACAGACCATTGCTACATTGGTGCTCGTTCATTTCCCTTGTGGTTACATAGAGCATGATAATGTTCAATTGTCTGGAGGGGAAGTGCGCGAGCGGGTACGAAGTCGATGGTACGTGAAAGAAAAAAGACATGAATTGCATTGCAGTGCAATATCAACAACGGAGGGTCGAACCGTTTCGGCATAAACTGGTAACCTCGAACCCCTTCGGGCGGGGTCTGGGACCTCTGGGCACCCACCATTTCAAAGGGTACAAGCGCCTTCTGTCTCGGCGGGGGATGAAGGGCTTGGACACGCACCACCACTGCGGCAGACGTGGTAGGTTCTTCTGGAGCCGCTGGTCACCCACCAGAATAAAAATGGGGACAGGCGCCCCCCGTACGGGTGATCCAGTGTACTGGAAACCGTTCCACCACGTCGGTTTGTACCATGGGGTGCGAGAATGTGGGAGGTACTTCGGTACCGCTGGGCACCAACCAGTAAAAAATTGGTACAAGCACCCCCTACACAGGGGATCTCGTGCTTGGGAAGTTACCCGACTTTGTCGGGAAATGCCCTGTTTGAAGGGGTCGTAACTTTCAACCGCAGCGGTGGCTCAGAGGTACAGCACTCGCCTGGTATGCGGAAGGTACTGGGTTCGAATCCTGGTGCCGCCGGGCACCCACCGGTTTCTTTAATGGGTGCAGGCGTCCCTGGTCGAGTGCGGACCCTTGAAAGGGGCATCAACGTCTGGAAAGCTGCCTTTACCCTATCGAGGGGCCCCTGACCCTTGTCCATCTGGCGGGGCCCCCGGCCATTATGCCGCGTTGCGCCATTGCCGGGGTGAAAGAGTCTGGCGGCATGTCCTGCCACAGGCGGTTGCGAGTTGAGCGTCCACCGTGGCTGTGGAAGGCACCGTGTGAATTCGTGTTCCTTGGTGCATATGGCGCCGGGCACCTATCGGTAAAATAGGTACAAGCGACTCCCCGGCCTGACGCTCGGCCCTTGTGTGGGACTACAACGCTTGGGAAGTTCACCCGGCTTGCACGGGAAATCGCCCCTATGGAATGGGGCGGATGCAAAAACGCAGGAACTTTTTTTTTTCTTTTTTCGGTTGTTTCGGTTTTCGGTTCGGTTCGACACACTGATATCTAAGATATATATAGATATATATATATAGCGATTTAGAATAGGAAATGAGGGTCTCGTTGAAAATAACACTGAAATAAGAGATGGCAGCCACAGCCAAGAAAACCTCGGAAAGCAAAGGGGAGGATGTGGTAGGTCATTGAAATAGATAAAGAATTTGGAAAGAAAGAAAGAAAGTGGAGAAAAAAATGCCCGCCAGGTAGGATCCGAACCCACGACCTACAGAATACCGGTTATCGCACCAGACCGGTATTCTGTAGGTCGTGGGTTCGGATCCCACCTGGCGGGCAACGCAGGCGCCTCATCGCCTGCGTTGCGTCGGCGCGTTAAACCCTACAATCAATCAAATCTGAAACAATGTTCTCTACGCTTTCATTTTCCTTGCTCTCGACGCCTTAAATTTCAATTGTGCGAGTATTGTTCCTGTCGAGCAATCTGTTAGTCTAGCTCTTCAGTTCGGCGGTCCGAAGTGCTATTTCTTGCCCGAAGTGCCTCGTTTTCGTTTGTTATCTCTTCGTTTTTTCTACCTCAATGTCTACTTTTTTCTTCAGTTCTTGGATTGTTCCCTGCGCATGATCAAGGCTTTTTATCAGTTTTTATCAGTCTTCGTTGCGCAGATCTCTAAAGTCACTGAGAAGTGCGCGTTCAATACCTTCTCGCGAACTTTTCATTTCCTAGCGAATTTCATCGAAGTTCAATTTCGCTTGGCAGGTCCTCTTTAATTTTTGCGAGATCTTTTGACATGTTCCTATCAACACACACAGTACAAAATGCAGAATACAGCACAACTTGGAAGCGGCGACAGCACAATTATGGAGCTCGGCACCGCAATGTAAGCACTAACCTGTTCATGTAAGCAAAATTCATGTACCGGTTGGCTCTTTTTTTTTTTTTTTTTTTTTTGCGTGTAACGTTCCTTTTTCGTGCATCTCCCATTTTCACCTTCGTCTCCCCTATAAGTCCGCAGTGGGTCAGGTGCCTTGGTGGAGCCTTGTTTGCGGTACTTGTGCTTGCACATCGTAGGGCTAACCGGTTCCGCCGTTTTCGCATGCTTCGTTTCGACGTCGGGGTTTTCAGAGATTTTTTTCACGTTTTACCTTGGCCAACGCTACCCCTCTGAAGCCATGCTGCTGTCATGGCGACATCTATCAAGCGTCTTCAACGGTGAGCGCAAGTTTCCTTTATGGTGTCGATATTTCTGATGTGCTTCTTCGTTAATCTTGAATTTTTGTGTGCCCTCATTAGGTCGTTTCTTGCGCACCGAGCTTCTTTCCTTTCCGTTGAGACTATTCAGGTGCGGGCACTTCCTTGTCGTTGAAGTCGTGATTCCTCATGTTTTTTGTAGGTTATCGGGTCATTCTATCGTTTAGATGGCCTAGTGTCGTGGAAGGCGTTAAGTGTTGTGGAAGGCAGAAACAGAGTAGGTGCACCAGCGTCTCTGGTTGCGGACAGTCCGCACATGTGGGGAAGTCCTTGCGCCCAATGTTTTTGGTAACGTTGCTTGCGCCCGCGCCGGTGCAGGCGTTGCGCCACGTTGCAGCAGTCGAACCGCAAGCGGAGCAGCCGGCAGCGGGCGTCCCAGGCAGAGGTGGAGGACACAGGAAAACGAGACAAAACCGACAAACAAATGTGTGGCAAACTGCTACGCAGTTGAGTTGTTAGAGCGCTTCCTGTGTACGCCTATCGTCTTGATATTCGGCTTTGTAAACGTAAGCAGCGCAATGTTTTCACAGTTAATTGTAATATCTTGATCACAGTTGGGGTGAACACGGGGGCACGTGTCATTCTGTGTACGGGAGTCGCCTGTCGGCGTTCCGGGTAACTTCGCACGCATGCGCAGTTCGTTTCCAACGAGGCTATGTGATATATCGTGCGCATCACGTCACCAAGACGCCCGCTTGTCGTCTGCTATGCAGATTGTCGTCTGCTCTCCCCTCTTTGATTGCGTGAGCCAAGCAACCCGCTGCATTGTAAAACTATTGTTAGCCCGTTGCTTTCCTTTTGTTTCCGCTGCCTCTTGTGGGACGCTGCTTGTTTCGTCTGCGATATTTTGCGGTTTTTTCACGCTCAACCTACGGGACACCGCTTTTGTTCGAGGGGTGATGGACGGGGATCCCCCGGACGAACCGTGCGACGTCGATCCGCCGGAGGGCACCTCCTCCAGGAAGCGCGCCAGCCTCCCAGCTGACGTGGACAGCGAGGACACCGAGCTCTACACGGCGCCCAGTGACGGCAACAGTGACTCCGACGATGGGTTTCAGCTGCACCTGGGGAAAAAGGCGAAAAGAAGGCTCCTCACGGCTTCTTCGCGATCGAGCACCTCGACTGTGAAGCCCGTGCCTAAGCACCCTGTGCACACGATACTGTTGTACCAGAGGCCAAGACGGACAACTTGAGGGTTGAGGCTGCTCAACAAGCAAGCAGTCTCCGCGTTCCTCGAAGCTACTGTGCCAGGTGAGGTCAAGGACGTGAGGATGAATTTCCGGCGGGACATCTTGGCCATCGACGTGGAGCATCGGAGTGTACTGGAGGTTTTGCGGAAGATTACGTCACTGGACGACATAAAAGTGCGAGCCCATGCCACCCCGTATGGAGGCACGACGATAGGCGTCATTTATGACATCGATACGTCTATCCCGGAGAAGGACCTGCCAATACTGATCAAACCTGCGGATGAAGGTATCGTTATCAGACAAGTAAGCCGCATTGGTAGGTCAAGGTGCCTGAAGATTGTTTTCAGGGGCGACAGCCTTCCTCTCATGTTAAGGCGGGTCATTTCCGTCAGCGTGTCCGACCTTATGTGCCGAAACCCCTCCAGTGCGCCAACTGTGAGGAACCTCACGATGCCTCATCGAAGTGTCCACGTATGAAGAGGGAGGTCGCTGTCTTGAAGCAGATGGTGAGGGACCACTCCACGCACAAGGAGGCTGCCGCAGCGGTACGACAGCGGCGGCGGCCGGAGGTCTTCAAAGAAGGCTGGCCATTCTCTATCGTACGCTTCTACGCAAGCGGCTCCGCCACTAGTGCAACAACTAATAAACCGGATTATAGGTCGACCCGGTATATAGGTCGACCTTGTTTCGTCTGCGATATTTTGCGGTTTTTTCACGCTCAACCTACGGGACACCGCTTTTGTTCGAGGGGTGATGGACGGGGATCCCCCGGACGAACCGGGGGATCCCTACCTTGAGGTGGGAAAAGTTGACAAAAAAAAAAAGAATTTGGCACAGAAGCGCACTCACAATGTCTATATTTATTTTCGACGCCCGTCTGTCACTGCCACTCACTATGCCTGCCGAAGTCACTCGTCCGAGCTCTCGCGGTCGTCCGAGGATGACTGCTTCGCACTGTCATCTTCCATGCCATCAGGCGCGTTGCTGATGGAGCACTTCCTGAACGCTCGTGTAACCATGTCGTCGGGCAGCGACTGCCCAGAGAAGGACACCCAGCTTGACACGGTCGCAACCGGCCCGTATAGGTCTTTTTGTTGTCACCGGCTATCCACTCATTGTACAGTTCGCGGAGCCGGTCCGCGCATGGCCTCCGGAGCGATTGTGAGCGAAGTTCCCGGACGAAGTCCGCCACTTCGTTCTCCAACTCGGGGTGCACCGCTTGACGTCCACAGAACAATCGGTTTCGGGGGTTGCACGCGCACAGCTTAGCTTTCTGGCTCCGCCAGTACCGCACACTTTTCTCTGAAACACCTAACTGGCGTTACGCCGCCATATTCCCATTCTGCTCGGTGACTCAATCGCTGTCAGCTTAAACGCCGCGGTGAACTGGCGTCGACTGCCGCCACTCATCTCGGAACAGAGACGTACAAAAATGTACGCACGCACGCGTAATAGACGAATAAAAGACGAAAAACTAGAGAAAAGCGAAATCAAATAAAGGCCTGATAGAGCGAGAGAGCAGTCCGACACGAATGGTATGGTCCCTAGAAATACAGGGTGTTGCGACGATAACTGGAACACTTTAAAAATTTTTCCTGAGCGATCTGCCGCTCTGTTCGCGCTCAAACTTCACACAAAGGTCGCATTTTGTGGTCTATTTTGTTTGACACCGGGAACAACAACGGTACTTACCTGTTTATTCTGAAAATAAATAAAAACGATTTTCGCCTATGGGAAAATGGGCGCTGATTTGGACGTGCGAGCCAGCGCAAGTTGATGTTGGAACGACGGAACCACCTGCAGAGTGAAACGCATGTTTGGGATTCACGTACGGAGCCAAATGGTGCAGCAGACGATCAGAAAATGCACCTAGAAATGAGCTAACAGACGATCAGAAAACCCGGTTTTCGAGCTCGCACGTCCAAATCGCCGCCATTTTCCCATAGGCGAAAATCGTTTTTATTTATTTTCAGAATAAACAGGTAACTACCGTTGTTGTTCCCGGTGTCAAACAAAATAGACCACAAAATGCGACCTTTGTATGAAGTTTGAGCGTGAACAGAGCGGCGGATCGCTCAGGAAAAATTTTTAAAGTGTTCCAGTTATCGTCGCAACACACTGTATGTGCTAGTCTGCCGTCCGCCGGCCGCGAAGGGGGCTCCTCCGTGATGCATGCAGCGGCGGCGCTGCAGTCAATCAGAGCGCGGTGGCCGGCCGGCGCGATGGGCAGCGGCGGACGGCGCTCTGCCGTGCCGCTGTTGCCTTCGTACTTCTGCCCTATTTCTGGGCGGGTTCAGCCCATTTGAGTGCCCCTTTTCGAACCCTATCCGTTTCTGTCGACAAACAAGATTAGCCAAATAAGTTGGTTCTTACCAGTACGAAGAGTTTTAACCGAAGCGTGAAGTGACAGGAGTACGTTTTCGCGTATTATGAAGGATCGAGCCTTGTAAAAACCGCGGAATCGTGTCGCTACGCTAGCCCCCGAGTATGTGTCGAACCGATTTCGACACATACACGGGGGCTTCGGGAACACTGCCGACACGGCATCGTTTTCCAGCTTGGAAACATCATGCGGGACTTCAGCTACATTATCAAGCGAACAACCGTTCTTTGTTGTTAACTGATGGATTAGTCAGCGCGTGAAAATGTGTGTGTGGTGTGTCGGCGCTCTGCTTTTTTGTATGGCTCTTTGGAACCGTCTTTGCAAGTTTCCCAAGATGTTGTCCCCTGTACGTGTATGTAAATAAAGCAGCTCGAACCGGTGCCTTCTGACCTTTCGCATCTGGAGGCCCTTAAGCGCACGTCTTCGCGGACCCCTCAGTTACGTCCAGTCAACTGGGAATCTGTTAAATGTAAATGCCGAATAAAAAAACAAGACGTGTGCGCATGCATACGAAGTTTTATCACCTTCAGTCATCAAATACAGTGATTTCTTCATAACTCTATCTCGGATATCTCGAAACATCGGTTAAGTCGAAACCTTTTTTTGCCGTGCATATAGCTGCCATAGGCGACATTTTCCACCCCTTGTCTCGAAACGTCTTTTCGGGGATCACGGATATCTCGAAATGTTGACAAAGAGGACGCAATGCAACATCCGCTGCAGGCAGCTGATAAGCTCTTGGTTAAAGCTTAGCTCCCATTACGCGCCGAACACCGTCGCGAACGGCAAATTTGCGCGGGGTACGCACTGTGCGCGGCAGATGTCTCGTTAGCGGAGTTCTGTCTGACGCCTACATCGTTGATATAGCTGGGGAAGACGCTTCTGATCATGTGGACGACGACGTGTCTCAAGAAGTGCCAAAAACGGCAGGAACAAGAAAAACATATGCTTTGCCTGCTTCACAGCAAGATAGAATTTAGCGTTGGCGACCAACAGTTGATGCGGCATTGAGAAGCTCGAGAACACTTTTTTGGGACCAGATGCGAAGGCGAAACAGGCGAGCATCACGCAGTTCTTTTTCCGCAATACCTAGAAAAAAAAATGTTTTTTTTTTTCTGCAAATTATTTTGCCTGTATTCCGGAAGCGTCCCTGTGCATTGGAGCGTTTGTTACCAGCACTAGCTCTTATTCCACTGATCTAGCCATACATTTTTTGCATTTCGCTTAACCCAACACTCCGCTTGCCTCGAAATTTTCAAAAATTTGGGTACTATCAAACCTCTTTTGCGTGCCTGTAATTTCCGTGAATACCACGATTTGAAACATTCGCCAGCATTGGGTACGTGAAACTGATTTTTAATAACACCCAGCTGCAAATCAGTAACTTCGCTTGCATTCCTCATTGCACAGGTTAATTCTTTTTGATCACGCACACACTCGGAGTGAATTGCGAGACGCACGCGGGGAAAGCAAAACGGGAGAATATTGGTGTTATGGCCAATCATTATAATCGCAGCTGTTTGAAACCAAGGAGTGAAAATATTGAGGTTTATTTATACTGTCATGACAATAATATATACCTTGCTTTATCCCCCCCCCCCCCCCCCCCCGCACTCTGCCCAAAGTATATAGGAACAAGTTTTTGCTGGCACATTTTACTCAAGCTTTCGCTTTTCTTCTTGTCAGCCTACCAGCCGGCTGCGTGCTTGTCACCGTCAATGACGTTCGGGAATAACCCGGCAGTTTCGATGTGGAACAAACGCAGCTTCTGGTGCCGCAGGGAGCTCTTTTTGAACGGGATCTCACTGTCTGAACATTGATGGTTGAACGCGAAGCTTTCTTGAGAGCGATTCCTTGTCGTCTGAGTTTTAACTTTGACTCATTGAGCTTTAACTTTGACTCGCACGCATTTTGGACTTATGATCGCGCCGGATTTGACATCGACCCTTTGACGTTTGATTTCACGCGAAGAAAGCTTCGTGTTCAACCATCGTTGCGGAGTGGATAATTTTTCTGACTAATTACATGTGCACGTCCATGCAGTCCTCTCCAAATCCAAACTGCTTTGACCATTTTGGAAATGCGCAATGAGATAGACGTCGGCTTCATAACGCGATGGAGCCAGCTTCGATTCTGACCACGGGTAGCGTTTTTTTTCCTCTCACTTTACTCACCAACATCACCATTGTCAGAGACAGTTGGCTTTCCTGCAGTGCTTTTTCGTGGCGACATAGGCCATCAGTGAGACATAGAAAGCTTCACTTTAATAATGGTTCAAGCGGTGGTAGTGAAACGGCTACGCTGGTTGCTGCGGTTTCATCCTTCGGTCTCGCGAAATTCAGCGGCCGCAAAGAGGCTCCGTAGCCCATTTCCCGAAAAACTATGTACCTCCTGCCATTCGATTTCACCGCTCTAAGTGGCCGACAAACCCCGATGCGCGCTCGCGCTCCGCGGCAGTAGCACGCGGCACAGGCTGGCCTGCGGCCGCTCTCGCTCCGGCCGCTCGGGCGCTCCGATTGCTCGCAGCGCCCTCTGCGCAGCGCTGTGCGTGCATCAGCGGCGCGGACACGCCTTCCCATAGAGAAAGCGCGCGGACGGCAGACTAGCACATATTTCTAGGGACCATACGAATGGCGATTGGCGACGGACTACGTTTGCGCACATTGTTGCCAGACAATGATTTACATTCTGCCAATGACCGCTATATAAGACGAGGGGTGACTTTTGTGCGGATTTTTTTTTGAAAAAAACTCGACCTATATTCCGGTTTATACGGTACTTCCACCACCGCTACCCCCGCGGCGGCCGCCACCTCCGCTGCCTCCGCCGCCTTCGGCCCCGCAGGATTCGCCGAGGTGTCGCAACGAGGTACAACAAACCTCGCCGGTCGACGCGTGGCCCCCACTGTTACCGATTGTAACTCCTCAGCCCCATCGCTCAGTGCTGAAGACAGTCACAAGATCTCCTGCCCGGGCTCTACGTCTTCAGATCGGCAAGTCGTCGCGGTCCTGAGGTCCCTCATGAATGCCTTTCGCACATTGCTCACCAGTCTGAATACACCATCTGCGTTGAGTGCACTTCAGATACTGGAGGCCCTGGATCCAGTACTTACAAACCTCGGATAAGCAAGGACCATGGCGAACGTACGTTTATTGAGTGCGGATATCAAAGAGGCTTCCATTTTTCAGTGGAACGCCAGAGGACTGATGTCGCGTATTTCTGATCTTCGCCAGTTTGTCTTTATGAAATCTATTCCTATACTAGTCATCTGCGAACCGAACGTATCCAAACCTATTCGGATGTCTGGCTATGAACTTCAGCCACACTCGGGGAGCCCAGCAAAGTCGCTGTCTTCATCAGGCGTGAACTGCCCTACGTTCACCATTTTGTGCAACCTTATATATAGGGGCAATGAGTACGTCTGTCTCACCATCAGAAAGCGCCAGCTCACTTTCACTCTTGTGGGTGCATATACACCCGACATCTCGCTTTCGACGAAAGATGCTGGATGGCATATTAAGCACAACAACGGGTCCGCGGGTAATTACTAGTGATTTCAATGCACACCACATGCTTTGGGGAAGCCCCAACACCAACATGCGAGGTCGGAGCCTAGTAGCTTTTTCCTCAGACCATGGGTTGTGCCTATTAAACGACGGAAGCCCAACTTATTTACGTGGAACGAACTACGGCAGTTGTTTAGATTTGGCGTTTGTGTCACGATGTTTATCGGGTCGTGCACAGTGGTTCCCAGACATAGAAACTCGTGGAAGTGACCACATTCTGACCTATTTAAAGATAAATGGCCTACGAAGTCCCTTCGATCCTAATGTTATTCGGGTAACCGATTGGTCCAAGTTCAAATCAAGAATGGAAGAAATTCGCCGGAGCGATGACCTTGAAAATCTAGAGTCCGCCATTGGAAGCACAATACAAGCCTGCAAGCGTTCCGTCCGGCTGTCTCCAAAAGTGACCGAGTTTGACGTGGGGCTGGAGCGCCTTCGTACTGTTCGTCGCCGCGCCCAACGCAGATACCGGCGAACGAAATGTCTCGAAGATTTGAGAATTTGCCGACGAACGCAAAAGAAGATCCAGCGACGCATTTCCCAAGTGCAAGCACAACGTTGGAAATCTTTTAGATGCGACGGCATCTCGTTCACTCGCCTTGTCCCTCCATACGGCGTTGTCGTTGTCCGTCCACACCCCTCCCCATTCTCCTCGCCGCGCGAGCTGCGCTCTCCGCCGCTCACCCCCTCTCCTCTCCGATAGCGAACACTCTCTCGCGAGGGGCATTGGATTGGATTCGATTGGATTGGATTAAAGTGGATTGTGTTGGATTGTGTTGCGTCATAGCCGCGGCAGGGGGTTCACGGCACGTTTCACGCGATGGGAGAATCAACCTAACGGAAATAACAACGGAACCCCCTATGCGTCGCATCTACACAGGGGTTCCCGCGAGGGGAGGTGGGAGTAATTTTTGTGATTCGTTCGACCCTTGCAAGCCTTTGTCGAGGATATGGAAAACTGTGCAAGGGCTAATGACTCCCGTACAGCAGCGCTCCCAATTTAATGGCCTGGCTATTCACCAGAACCGCCGAGAGCTCGAAGTGGCCGAGGACTTCTGCGTGAGGATAGCCAGTGGAACAGGCCCTTCTGGACTACTGCTCACCAGTGACATCCCTGCATCACGGGATTCAAGGATGGACGTCCCATTCTGCATGGAAGATGATTCGAGGCGGCATTGGCTGCGTGCAAGCGATCTTCGTCTCCTGGGCCTCATGGAGTCACATATGCTGCTCTGCGTCACCTTGGTAAGGATACCCGACAAGCCTTGTTGGAATATTTCAACCACCTGTGGTGTGATGGTTCCGTTCCTCAAAAATGGAAGTCCAGCCGCCTCGTTCCGCTCCTGAAGCCCGGAAAATTTATGCTGGATCCAATGGCATACCGACCAATTGCACTTGCGAGTTGCGTTGGAAGGCTGGTGGAGCGAATCATTCTTGCACGTCTGGAGTGGTTCCTGGAGCATTACAATGTCTACCCTGATGCCATGCCTGGATTCCGTCGTAGACGCTCATCCATTGACTGTGTTATTGATTTGGTGACTTTTGTGCAGCAGCGGAAAAGTGCGAAGCGCGAATGTGCTGCGTTGTTCCTCGACATTAAATGGGCCTATGATAACGTGGAGCACAATGCGATTTTAAAGTACTACAGGCTGTGGGGCTCGGTGGCCGGGTCTACCAGTGGATACGGAACTAGGAAGGTCATTCATTGCTATGACGGCAGATGGGCCGACATCAGCTCACTATACTCACCGTGGTGTTCCCCAAGGAGGCGTCCTGAGCCCTACACTGTTCAACCTTACGCTAATTGGCCTGACTTCTTGCCTTCCAAGGAGGGTTCACGTGCCGATATACGCCGACGATATATGTGTTTGGGCAGATAGCGTGACTCGTCGGCATGTGCGCGCCCGACTGCAAAATGCCGCAGACTTGACGACCTCATATCTACACGGACAAGGGTTGGAAATATCCAGCAGCAAATGCGCCGTGCTTCCGTTTACACGAAAGCCTATGTATGCGTACCCTTTGTATATTAATGGCGAAAGGGTGTCTTATGTGAGAAACCACTAGTTTCTCGGCATAGTTGTCGACAGAGGCCTTTCTTGGAGCGCTCACGTAAACTTTATAAAGAAGAGGCTCTCCGCTGGGGTGCATGTGCTCCAACTCATCAGCGGCAAGACGTGGGGAGCACCAATGAAGTCAATGTTACAACTATACAACGCGCTGTTCTTGGGCTGTCTACGATACAGTGCTCCTGTCCTTTCTGGAGCGTGCCGCACAACTACTCGCTCAACTCAGGGTATACAAGCTCAGGCCCTGCGAACCTGTCTTGGCCTACCACGATGTACGTCCACGGCAGCGACCATTGCGCTGGTTCGGAATCGCCCTTTGGCAACCTTTGTGGAAGTTGAAACACTCAGGACACATATCAGGCACCTCGCCCGTCTACCTGATCATCATCTCGCGGGAATACCAGTGACCCGTCCGCGGGCGTCGTTCGCCTGGGTAGTAGCTTCGCACAACACCAGCATTCCGTCGAACTATATGCCAGCGATGCGATCGCTCCTTCCGCTGTGGTGTGTGATGCAGCCCCGTGTGTGCCTAGATATTCCAGGAGTCAAGAAAAAACGTGATCTTCCCATACCGGCCCTGAAACAGCTAACTTTGACATACCTGCACGAGACATACAATGACCGAACCCATGTATACACCGATGGCTCGGTAACATCGTCGGGTTCTGCCGGTGCTGTTATTATTCCACAAATGTCACTGTCCAGCCAATTCAAGATAGCCAAACCTACAACCTCCACGGCTACAGAACTTACGGCCATCCGTTGCGCTCTTCGCACCATCGAGCAAAGTTCGTGCCGCAGATGGGCCATCTTCTGTTATTCGAAGACTGCACTTCAGTCACTCCAGTCAGCCCTGTGCCGGGGACCTCACAAACAGCTCCTGACAGAAATAAGAATGGTGTACGACCGTGCTACCCAGGCGGGTCATGATGTCACCCTGCAGTGGCTTCCCAGCCACTGCGGCATTGTCGGCAACGAAAGTGCGGACGCTGCCGCCCGGTTGGCGCATCACAGAGCGGTGACTGTGCTCATTCCACTGTCTAGGACGGACGCAGCTAGGGCCCTCCGCATACTTGCCCGGGAAACAGCAATCTCCCAATGGCATCCAGAAGAATTCACATGTGCACGCATTGGTGCTCTTAACCCGCACCTGCAGCGTCCCCTTCCACTAAGCCTCCCATGGTCTGACACAACTCGTCTTTGCTGTCTCCGGCTGGGGGTGGCTTTCACAAATGCTTATTCATACACAATAGGAATGGCAACAAGTGAGGAGTGCGAAATGTGTGGCACGCCGGAGACGATCCGGCACGTTTTATGCGAGTGCCCACGCTACTCGCCTGGAAGAAAAAAGCTGTCGTCAGCACTGAGAAACCTGGACTCTCGACGGCCATTTTCGGAAGAGACGATTCTGCGCTACTGGCCCTCTCTGTCATCCGCGCAGAAGGCTACTAAGGAACTTTTACGATTTCTACGGGCGACGAACTTAAACACCAGACTATAGACTGAACGTCTCCAGTGTCAATCATTGTCAGTGCTTTAGCGCTGGGTATACGTGTCTACTCCAACTTCTCTTCATTCTTTCTTTTCTCTTTTTTGCCTATTTTCCCTTTTCCACGTGCAGGATAGCAAACTAGGCTCTAGCCAGGTTAACTTTCCTGCCTTCCTTCTACACCCTTCCTTCCTTCCTTCCTTCCGCTAGTTACCGCTAGAGTGGGAAGTTTTAAGAGCTGATCCAGGAATTGTGTCGGACGAGTCGGTTCTTTCCCGGATTTCTGCGGTTATTGCGGCCGGCGGAGAAATGACACGCTACTAATGTGCGGCCTTTGC
This sequence comes from Haemaphysalis longicornis, assembly GCF_048455015.1. Classification (NCBI taxonomy): domain Eukaryota; kingdom Metazoa; phylum Arthropoda; class Arachnida; order Ixodida; family Ixodidae; genus Haemaphysalis; species Haemaphysalis longicornis. The sequence goes on from NW_027526203.1 coordinate 257,710,990, forward strand.
TGAAAATAACACTTTGTTTTCTTGGGAGAAAAAGATCCAGGAAAAGATCGGTTGTTTTCTCCTTGCTTGCAGCCAATAATATTGTTCATGTTTTACCAGCAACTCTCACCCCGTGACCGTTTTATTACGATGAACCTAGCGAGTTGTTCAGCGCTGCCTGCTAGAAATAGTTTCACAACGCAACGGATTGCTCGGCTCACGCAACCAGAAAGCGGAGAGCAGACGACATTCGGCATAGCAGACGACAAGCGGGCGTCTTGGTGACGTGATGCGCGCGATGGACTTATAGCTTCGTTGCAAACGAACTGCGCATGCGTGCAAAGTTACCCGGAACGCCGGCAGGCGGCTCCCGCGCACGGAATGGCACGCGCTTCCGTGTTCACCCCAACTGTGATCAAGATAGTACCAACTAGCGTTGCTAGCGTCACTGAATAAAGGCTTTTAGAGTATCGGCACTTTTTTCTCTCATTGTTAGGTGCCGCCGGGATTTCCATTGGTCGATCGGCACCACGTGATGTTTGTTTACATATGGGCGCAGCCATTTTGTTTTTGGGCGCCTCTCCTCTCTCTCTCTCTCTCGGCTGCGCGGGCGCTAGAGCGGCCGGTCGCACTCTGCCCGTCACAACCGGCGGTGGTTTCGTCCGGAGAGATGGCAACACTGCAAGCCAGAAACAAAATGGCCCCCAAACGCCTCCGGGTGCGCGAAGTGGCGGTACTCTTAAGCGTAGCTTATTTAGTGACGCTAGTACCAACCAAGGAGGTTGTTACAACCTCCTTGGTACCAACCAATGGTTGCCACTTGCCCGGCTTTTGACCGGCCTGATTGTTTCTTTAGACAGCGGGCAAGTTGCCGGTCCGTAACCGGCCGTCATTGGCCGGTGTTTTGGCCATTGTGACGCGACTTTTTTTTTATTTTTTTTTTTTATAAGCGTTCATTGAGCAACTACGGCGATAAGCGGGTCGACAGGCTGCAAATTACATAATTTTTAACTTTCGTTTGGTGTATTCAGATGCCAAAAACTTTTAATGGACCAGGTATGTGCGGATACTTTTCAAGACAAATTAAAAGCAATATATCTCTCATTTTGAGTACAAAAACTATATTGATTTCTAGGAAAACACTGCAATAAATGGCATTGCATGTCAAAAAACATGGCGTCTTTTTTCAACACAAATTCAACCTTCTATTTTCCATGTATCCCCCCCCCCTCCCCGAGGGCCTTTTTTTTTTGAAAGGTGGCAACGCTACCAACCTCCGTACAAGCCAGCTTTCCTCAACGTGTAACGTCGCGGCTAGTGCAGGGCTCCGTTGACGGTGGCGACAACCGTACTTAACGCTTTTTAACCGTTTCTAATGAGCACAGGCGGCATATGAAGATAATTGCCCAAGAACGATTCCCGTTAACTCGCTGCTCTTGCAGCGATGTAGAATTTATTGCAAGAGTAGTTCACGGACAAGATGGCCGCCCACCAAACTTCATGCGTCCCAGGCTGCTAGCCACCCGTTTGGCCGAATTCGTAAGATGGAGTGAGTCTTCAGCGCACCGCAACGAAATGCTTCACTACTAGGCTTAGATCGCGTCCCGCGATTAAAAAACTCTGTAGTTCCCCGATTGAACGTTGATAGCATGGCGCTTTGTCACAACTGCGCCATAAAACGAACAATATAAGCGGGAACAACCACGCACTGTTACATGTAAATGCGTCGCCTACTCAGTGCCGCGCGTAGAGGAACTGTTGGCTAAAACCTTTGACCGAAGAATGTCACCCATCGGGGGCTTTCTTCAGCGGAACAAAGCCACCCCACTCTTCTGCTGACGTGGAGGGGCCACGTCAGCGGAAGAGTGCCACGTCAGCAGAAGAGTGGCCCCGCCGCCACATGATTAAGTATTGCGTAAATTCGTGTCTACTGCTGAAAGTCCCCTGCTCGAACAACCGCTGTCGTATTTATTGCGCCACTTTTGCGAACAGTGATACAACAAAGCGGCACCAGTGGCCTAATCTTCTCCCTCCAAGGGCACATTTCCTCTATTGTGCATATCTATATGTGAGAATTTTCATTTTAGGTCCAGCAATTCGCATGCAGCGGTGGGAATGAACGATTCATGAGTAAATTTTTACAAGTCTGTTCAGAATTCTGAACAGCAAAGAGAAGAGTACGAAAATGACGTACACGGACGGTTACGGCTTTCTTTTAATATCCAATTCATCTCGGTGACTCGCAGTATTCTTTCGTATTGTTTTCCCCTCAATGAACAAACGGCAGTACTCGTGCGAAAAGCTACGAAAACGAAACGCCGAGATTACCCGCACAAGCTTCTGAGGAGCGGATGAGATGATGGAGGCCGCAGCCAAGGAAACTTCGCAGTGAGCAGCAGGGTCAACAAAAAGGCTGCCTCCATGAAGAGCGCTCACCAGATTAAAGGGGCCCCAAATAGGCTTCTATTTCAATCGCGCAATCGCTAGAGTACCTCTTCACGACGATGTATACCTAATATTACACCTCTGCGTAAAGCAGGGGCCGGACAAACACGCAACAAAGATCCTTTCTTTCTTTCCTTCCTCACCTACCGCTTCCTTGCCGCCACACTGCCGTGCTTTGACGTGCGACAGACTGCTTGTGACGCACCCTGTGACGCACGAAGCTCTGAACAGTACGGCTGCGCTATTGGTGGGCCCCGTTAAATGCTGTAGCCAATTAGCGTTCCCGGCTCTGGGGGAAATTCGGTTGCGCGCGGCGTTCCTGCACCGGCGGCACGGACGAATGTAGATCGTCGCCATCCGTTACACGAGCTTAGCTATATAGCGCGTCGTTTACAAGGTATGAATAACGCTGAAAAACATGGAGCGTCTCTGCGCGCACAAACGCCCGCTACACGCGCGACCGCGGCAAGCATCTGCCTGCACGGTCGACAAGCAGCCCACTGTGCGGTGTACCGTCGAACACGGATATATCGAACTCCAAGGGGATCGCGAAAGAATTCGATATATCGATAATTCGATATATAAAATACGCCTATCTGAAGATTATCTGACAACTCCGCACATCACTGAGAGTTTTCTGAAGTCGTGGAAAACGGTAGTTTACCGTTCTGACCCTCAAAGCACGGAAAATCCGAACCGCAGCGTGATGATCACCGCACTTTATTTATCATTGAAATGTCTTTGAGCTTCGCTTGTTTTTTTCTCCTGCGTCGTAAAGTTCGCCAAATTGTCTTCAAGATTACAAACACGCACAAATGAGAAAATCAACGCTGTACACTATGCCACAACAGAGGCGAATAACGCTGACGTAACCTCGGCTGCAGTAGGCGGTTGGGAACGTTGTCAGGCACTGAGTGCCGTTATCTTCAGTATCCGAACCGAACACCTCCCCCATCTGGAGGCGTGCAACGAAGTCGCTTTGCGCCCGACACGCTGCGGAATAGCCGGGGCGGGTTTTGCTGCATTCGCCTTTATGTCAACGTTGATGCGTGCATCGCCCTCAAAACTACTGCGAGGAATTCCGAACGCCTTTTCAACCAACATCTTTTCAGCAGCCTGCACCCGACGAATTCCCGCCTTCGTTGCTCCGAAATGAATGCCTTGAACAACAAACATACAACGCCGCATCGGTCCCCCTGCACGAGCCACCAAACCGCTCAATCACAGAAAAAGAGTGCCTCCGGTCAATTTCTTTTGCTCCTTTATGTCCTTTCGCTCCAACCACTATCCGCGTTCTAGCTATCATGGAGCTGCCCCTCGTGCTAGCGTGAAAACAGCTGTTGAAGGCCATCGAAGCGACATAATGCCGCGGACGCCGCCTCTGTCTCACAAAGCCAGGCAGCTTTTGCGATGAGTCAACATTGTCATGAACTCCACCCCATCAGAGGAAGCAAACTTTCAGGGGCACCTTCGGCGCGGAATTCTATATATCTAATTTACCCGTGATCAGGAGTTCGATACACGCGCACAACAGCCCTATACTTTTGCATGGGATTTTCAAGGGGATGCTTGCACTGTTCGATATAGACAATAATTCGATATATCCGTGTTCGATATATCCGTGTTCAACTGTATACACGATACGGCATACATCGCAGCAGCTAAAACTTGCCACCGCCCGCCAGAGCGGGACTGTTGCTCAAAATCAGTTTGCAAATACGTGAAAATGGTTGATAGTGCAGTGAAAGATTGCGCGGGGGATCGTCGTCGTCGCGGCCTCGCAAAGCAGTGTCTGGATGACTGCGGCGATGCTAAGGCCTTTCCCAGGCCTCGGTGGGACCAGTTCACCGTGACAGCGCCGCATGCCGAAACGCTAGCGAGCCGCTATAGTCGTCGGTGGCAATCTTCAATTATTGTCGTTAGCGAGCATGTTGTGTATGGAAGCCCCCTATCTGGCCTTCAAACGCTCGTTTCCGCTATTATAAAACTGACGTGCCTACGCGGGCACGGCCGGCGCGAGGAGCCGTTCGATACGGGCCGGCCACCGACCCACCCCGCTGAGCGGTAGCGGATGTAGTAGGCGGAGCTGGGCCGTCGTCTGCCAAAAAGAAAAAGAAAGCGTGACGTACCGCTGAGCGGAGCCAATGGCTGCGCGCATCTCGAACCAACCCTGTTTCTCCAGGTGGTCTTGCGCCTGGTCGGTGACGTCACCGCTTCCACAGTGCTTTGGAGGCGAGGGGAAAGAGGAAATGCGCCAGGCCTTGTTGCGGGCCCTTTTTAATGAACGATAACTCGGCTAATACTGAACGCTTTTAAACCATTTTTGCGGCAGGACGTTTTTGGAATAGCACTCCAACGATTGCGCACGTAAAATCGCAACCTTTGGAACCCTGTTTAGGGCCCCTTTAAGTTTAGGGGCAAGGGACTCGATGCTCTCTGGGGTTCACCTGCACTAACCTATCGGGCCTTTTTGGAAGGGGGCGGAGTGTGTACGTTACGGCTCGGCCAGAAAGGGGGTGGGAGGAGGTAGGCACCGGAGCCTTTGCCGTGTTAGTCCACTCTCTCCTGCGGCGGAGTATACAGGATAGCCCGCCATGCTGTGCCCTGGATCTGCGACGGATGGGCTTCCAGGCACGTTACGACTAATGGTGCAGCCACAAAACAACGGCACAGCTGAAAAAGGCCGCGTTTACCTCACTATGATTATTCTGCTCAATTAGTATACCGCTGAACTAATAGATCGTGATAAAAAGCTTCTGACTGTATTTCGGCCCGGAAGGGAAAAGATCAGCGAGCTTGAAAGTTGGCCAGTGTTTCTTTCCTTTCCACCGCACAGGCCGGTCCAGCTTCGGGGCGAGACAAAGGAGGGCCCCCGTGTGAGAGCCTGGGTGCCGCTGCTGATGCGGCCACCGCGCAGCCACTTCAAGGATGCGTCGGCCCCGTCGACGCAAGGCGTCGGTGCGTCCTGGGCGAGCTCTGGGCCCCAAGTGTTGCTCTTGGAGCATCCAACCTGAAGGACGTCAAAGGTCGGTGACAACAGTGGATAATTTCTTGCTTCACGCACTGATATTTGGGCGCCTGCTCCCCGGGGCGTGATTGACAAACCTGGCCGCCTCGACGCAGCCACTAGCACCGTCTGCCGGTTCGCTCATAACACTTTCTATTCTTTGGAGCAACCGCTAAACAGCAGTTCGGCCTCGGTGGCCTAGGGCTAGAGTCGTACATTTTCACACTAACTGCCTGGGTTCGCGCCTCCGTGATTGTAATTTTTTTCGTGAGACCGACATTTTTTTTTTTTTTTTGCAACATGTTCTGTTACGTTAATTATACACATTCTTGTTGAAAATAAGGAAAGGTATCTTTTAGGTCGTTTTAGCCTACTAACGCGTTTATTATTTGTTCAATTCTTCTAGCACGACGCGAAATAGACGCGAACGTGGAGTGCATCTAGGCGGCCAGGTTTGTCAAATAGGATACTCATTCGCGCCTCGTTAGAAAAAGCTTAGGTGCCCTCATAGTATTGTTGACGCCAGATTACCTTCCCAATCCGTCTAGCAACCGCTTAAGGTCGGACGTCCCGTTGACAAATACCGCGCGTGGTTTTGTGCCACACATTTTTTTTTTTTTACAGCTAGACTGTTTATGGCTAGGGATAGGGTTTCTTGCATTTTTGTTGTGTCCTCAAGAGGCGCATTCAGGCAACGGCAACTTTATCCGCGTGTCTTTGAAGCTGGAAGCGTTCCGCGAGGGAAGTGCTTTAGTTGGTTAAAGTAAAGGTTCGTTCGTTGTGCTCCGTTGACGTTTCGATGCCTCGCCGATGTTGTGGCGAGAAACAGAAGCCTTCTTGATGATTATCTGCGTTGGTGCCTGATAGTAGCGGCACTGGTGACACGACGACGATAGTGACGAGTGTTTTTCAAACTGTATATTTAAGCAAAAGACATATACAGAACATTTACAGACTGAAGATAGAGTTAACTAAGTAAGAAATAAGGTGAGAGTCTTAGTCAGCTAAGACTGTGCACGCGGCACCCCCGTCAGCGACGGACCCTGACCTAAGACTACGCAAGTGGTGAGATCCTTCCTAGCCGGACCTGGCTAGCCCGGAAATACGCCGGCCGTGCATAGCACATTAAACCTTGAAGATTCGACCACGAGAACTCGTGTCTCGTGGTTTTAATGGGTCACTTAGTCTCCACCCCCGATACCCAGGCCAATCAGCATCCCCTGGCGATCTGATTGGTAGGGTTACCACAACCGGGCCTGGACCGCGGTGGGCAACGCCCCCCGTAACCCTGAAAGGCTGGCCACTCTCCAACCAGAAAAAAAAAGGAAAAGATCAAAAGCAAACCAAACAAACACAACAAACACTCAAAAACCCGAGCAAACACGTGCAAGCGCCAGGGACAAGCTTCTACGAACGCGGCCTGCGTCGCCTGTTCCCACGCTTCTCGTCCAAGACCGGACAGCCACTCAAGCCAGCTGGGACCCATAACCGTCCATCTTAACGAAAGGCGGTGAGCCTCCAAGACTGACCGCCGTTGACAGGCGATGCCCCATTAATTGCACTGCGCGCCAGAATCAACGCGTAGGGAACACAGGATATGGCGGCCGCCGCAGGCGTCGCATTTCCCGCATCCACCCCGGGCCGCTACACGAACACCAGCGCACGCTCTGGGCGCGTTGACGGGCCAACAAAGGGACAGCTCCTAGCTCCCCCTTCCCCGGCGGCGCGACGGACCGAATGGTTTTACAACCGGCCATTCTGCTAAACGTACGCGCAGTGGGCCGCAGAACCAGCTGCCGCCAAGCTTCCGGAATGCCCTTCGAGCCGCCGGACCGCCAAAGTTTTCTCAGAGTCGCACCGCACCATGCGCGCCGACCAAAACCGCGGGACGACGCGGTTGAGGCCCGAGACATTGTGTCCTCACGCCAGCGGCTTGACCCAGAGGTCGTTCGTTCTTACAAGCTGGCTGCCATAAAATCATTAATTCCTTATTCCCGGAACCGCCGCTCCCTCCGCGTTCGGCACATCTGGCGTCGCTGGCGCCTGGAACCCGGTTAATGAGACGTTAGCGCGAGGCGGTGGAGTGTGTACGCTTGCTTGCTCGCTTGCGTGCGTGCGTGCGTGCGTGCTTGCAGGCGACTGCTGCCGAAGGAGTCACCCGCCGGGGCAGAAATAACTGCTGGCTGAGCACGCGACAGAAAACCAAAAATATGCCGTTTCTTATTCTGAATTTCACTTGGCAGCTTCCGACGGCATTGCCAGCACCACGTGCAAGTGTGGAAGTGAGGCAAGATACTGACCCTTTTTCCCTCATCCACCACATGTTTCATAAGACACTGGTTGTAATGTTCAGTGGCCTCCACTCACCTCAAGGGGCGTCTTTGTCTGCCTGTCTGCATGGAAGAATGCAGAACTGAACTACCAAGAAAGGCTTGAAACTGAGCATGTTGCGAAAATGCTGAGACATTAATTAACACCACGCGTTTATTGCCTTCCCGAGTAGAAGCACAGGCCGCTAAGATTGTTGTGCAGGTATTGGACGTCATGGATTCTCTCCTTGTGGTTTATATATATATATATATATATATATATATATATATATATATATATATATATATATATATATATATATATATATATATATATATATATAAGGTGTCAACTTACATAATATTTCATGTCTGATGCCCCTACTCGGCAGTGTATGGGAATGGGGACACCCTCCACATTCATACCGTTTTCCGCTATAGTCATATCACATCTCCCCGCCTTTGCTTGCCCTCTCCTCCCAACTCGCAGCCTCTGGCCAGAGCAGGAATTCGAACGAACTCTCTCGTTCTCCTTTCATTGAAGTTTGCTGTTTGTCTCGTGGTATAATGGGGAGGCCGCGTACACTCCGTACGCCGGGGACGTCGAAAATTTCCAAGAGTGCGAAACGCATAGACCCTCACCTTAAAGGAGCCATGAAGAGAAAACAAAAGTTTGTTTTATTCGAAAGATTAGGTGTTTCATAGTACCCCAAGCGCTTTCCCGGAAGCAAATGATGCTTTATTCACTGAGAAATAAGGCAATTTAAGCCAAAATTTTAAATCTCCCGCTAAAATTGAACATTCCGTGACGTGTACAATGGCGTCATAGAGCCGGTCCATGAAACAGATACTTAGTATGTCGACTCCATATAGCACCCACACGCGGGAGTCGGTCGAGACGGCGGCCATTTTAAAAATACTAGTAAAACCTAGTGCACCCGCAGCCCTAGTCATGGAATCGCCTGATCCGGAGAACAAAACTCTCGCCGAGGAGCTCGGGCTTGCATTTAACAACCTCACACCACTAAAACGCTCAATGCTTCTAAGTGCGCGAGCGGCAAGAGTTGTGGGATGCGCGGTGGACGGGAAAGCGACCATTCCGCGATAGCCACAACAGACGAACGCCCAGCCGTCGGCACCGCTGCCTCGTCAGCCCCGTCGCGACGGACGAATATAGACTGGTACGTATGTGCCGTATTTTGATTACGGTTAATAATAGTTCAATTTCAGTAGCAGTATCACTTATGCCAGTTGGCCGGTGTCGTGTATGGAAAGCCGTTCGCGCGAGCTCTCTGCTCCGACCAGAAAGATACGAGCGTCAATGCGCGCTGTGTACGGCATTTTTTCCCCCATGGTCAGAGCGCTTACGGCGATTTGACGAAGTCGGCGACGAGCGCCAGCATGTCCCAGGAGTGAGCTAACGTAAGCGTCCCTGCCGTAATCACTTCGTTGGAAATTAAGCGAGCACACTCGTACTTCCTTTAGCTCCCTGTCTTCTCCGTTTCCAAAGTTCACAAAACGTAGCCACTTGCTTCGCCGCGGTTCGTCGTTTGGCAGCACATGAAAGGAGATCTCTTCACCGGCGGGGATGTCGCACTCCCTCGACGATTTGCCCGCACTACATCCATGGGCATTTCAAAACGTAGCAACGAAATTTCATTGTAAAGTACTCGAAGAAACTGAAGTTTTCAGTGGTTGTAAACTGGAAACGAGCTCCTAACAGTAGCAGCAAGCCAACACCATTCCGAAACTGCGACGACTGTCACTATCTCGTCGCTGCTTGCTGTTCCTTACTCCCCTCGTTTCTATTTTTACCTTTGCTGGTTGGCGATATGACGGCAAACCTCCTGTGAAGGGATTACGATACCAAGCAAGGTCACGGCTGTGCGTGCTGGAACGGTTCGTTGGCCCCGAAGAGCCTCGAACCCGAAAATTCGTCTGCGCGACGGCGAGATGTCGAGCTCGGCCGGCCCGCTAGTTTCGTACGCATTGGCGCACACGCTTGCAAGTTATTTCGGACCTTCAACCGTTAACTCCACCGTTCTTTATCACAAAAAGAATGTGCAGTATGTTTCACGGGCATTTAGCTCGCTATGCAAACTGTAAGCCCTGCCTAACATGCGTTTGCTTTTGCCGCCCTCCGCCAATCGCAGAGCATTCCCAAGTGACATCACAGGTTCTGTTGCGGAAAATGAGCTGGTGGTTCGCATGGTCATTTCCTTTTTTCCTAATTATGTAGCTTATTTGAGCGAAGTTTGCGTTATAAGTGGTGTCGTTATGGTTATAACGAGGCAATCTTTCGAATGAACCAAACTTGTGTTTTCTCTTCATGGCTCCTTTAAAGCTGTCGTACGCTCTGGTTCTTTAGCACTAACGGATATCTCTGCGCCCCGATTCCAGACATATCTGCTGACATTAAATGAATTCGAAGACCGGCTTGTCGTAGCAGGACTTGCGTCGGGAGTTCGTACCATTCTAAAAAAAAAATCTGTCACCTCGACTTCGCTGGCCATCCACCCTTACGGAGGGAAATGGCGCAGGAGTTTTTGGACCCCAGCCAAACCTCAAAATATAACCAGCAAAGGCCTGCGTTTCTTTTGAGCGAGAGCGTAATTGCACCCATTCTGAAAAATTCGCTTCCCGTGTGTTTGAGGACTCAATCAAGTGCCGTGGAAAAATAAATATGCCGGTGTTTCAAGTCACCGACACGCGTCAGCGGCAGCCAAGAAATATTTATGTTGCTAGGCAACGTCTTCGTGTCGATGGGTGAAGCTTCTAAGTTTCCTCTTGGTGTGACGAAGGGTTAATGACCCGTAATGTCCGTAAATGTTAAGCTATGAAAATTATACCTAACCGCAACAACAGAACTCCGTACCCTTATCTACTAAACAATAGTTCTCTGGACGCTGTTAATACGTGCAAATACTTTGGTATTTTCTTAAGCAATAACCTTTCGTGGCAAACGCATGTTAATTACATAACCAATAACGCGAAACCGCATGCTCGCGGCTTTCTGCACCGTAACCCCTGTTTCGTTAAAACTACTGTACAAAAGCTTCGTAAGGTTGAATCCATTCAGAGCCGTGCTGCTCTGGTACAGCTAGCACATCTTCAATTAAAATGAATCTATGCCTTCTGAACTTTCAGTAATAAAAAAATAGCTCGCTTGTGCATTTTCACAAAATTTATTTTACTAACCCCGACATCACGAGCGACCGTTTTTTGTTCCTCGCGCATTGATCAGGAACTCAAGGTTGAAGTGCCACCTTGCCGAACAAACTTGTTTCAATTCCTTCGTGCCGAAGACCGTGTCAGAAGACCGTGTTATCGCCCATTGTCGGACGTTCCGTGCCATCGTTTTACTCGACTAGCTTAAAATAACGCTTAATGAGCAAAAATAAATGACCGTAAAGGGTGCATCGGCATCTGTTTTTCTATTCTTTATTATGATATCCGGTTGATAGCTGATATCCGGCTACACAAACTGTCACTAACGACTTGTCATTGGTATGCAGTTGTCATCTTCCCAAGTCAGAGAGACCATTGTCTTCACGGCGTCTGCTATTTTGACGTTAGATCAAATGCCCCCTTTTTGTGGTCGTTAGTGTCTTTATTCCTGGCTGTTGATAGTGGATTTAACGGCGGCTGTTGATAACCTAAGCAGGCCGGCGACACCTACGCATACTGAATTTACCGAACAAAGGCAGCAATGAGGGCGAAATCTTTTCTGCGAAAAATGACGCGCCACTCCACCATGACGTGTAAAACGGAGCTACTACTCGGATGGCAAACACCAGAGCAACGCGTCCATGCTGACCTTTGTGTATCGGTTGCAGAAATATATATCTATAAAAGTTGAGGACATCTACATCAGTTCTTAAGATATTATGCGCTATAGCCTTACTTCGTCTTCGACGCAGCATTTTGTAGCGATGTCGCTGCATTCACCATGCATCTACGCTTGAACCACTGAAGCTCAGCTGAGGGACAGAGACGAGCATCAGCGGCTTTATATGCACCCTGAACTGTAGAGTCCGCTGAGAGCGCACCACTTCTAATAAATCTACCTGCAGTGCACGCTAACACTTTTAAAAGGAGTTGCATCTTCTTGACCATCACCAAGTGCGTCACGCGCCTTTCTGACGTTTTGAAAGGCCCCCACTAAAGTGTGCCCCGCACCACCATGATATGTGAAACGATGCTTACGCTCACGCAGCAACCATAACCCTTTGCGACACGGCGTGCACAGTTGTACACGCTACTTTTAAGACCATTTCTGTGAGTTACAATCGTCGTCATCCCCACTTGAACTGCTCAGCCAGCATTCGCATTTCCCGCTCTACTGCGGGAAGTGCGAATGCTGGCTGAGCGGTTCAAGTGCGGTTCAAGAACACCTACTGATCGATTAAGAACACCTACTTGACAACGCAGATTCTCGGCGCGTCAAGTAGATGTTCTTGGTTTTACGTTTTCTATCTAGTTAAAACGTTTATTAAATCAAAACTCCGGCTTTTACCTTAAAGCCTTTTACCTTAGAGCACTGACACGAAAATTTTATGCTACACTTTTATTGCTTTTATCGATGCTTAATGGCCTGGCGAACCTGAAACAGCACTTCAAATACTTCGGCGCGCGATAGTTAATTACATTGAACGGCCTGAAAATCGTTTGTTCCAAATTCCCGCGCTTTCATCCCGAACGGCGCATATGACACTGCAGACTCCCTGCCTGACCTCACCGCTTTGTGCGGACGTCACCGGCGCCCGCTTGAGAGGGTGTTGCGCCCGGTCGCCGCTCGTGGGGCCGCGTGCATGAAGTGACGTCCCGAGCTTTTGACGAGCGCTGCCGCGTCACTTCTTTTGGCTCTCCCTGGATGATGTCACGCTGATGTCCATTTGCTGAGTGCCGCTCCGCGTGCTGCTCCATCGGCGCGATAAATGAGATCCAATTAAACTATGTTCTTCGCGTCGCAGGCCGCTCATATTTCACCCAGGGTATTCTGTTGAGTGAAGGAAGCGAACTGTGCGATAATATTAACGCCGAAAATTGGTGTCAGTGCTCCTTTAATATATAAGGGCTACATATCACAATAATGTGTGTACGTTTTCTATTGTAGCAATTGTTAGGAAACGGGGGTCACGTTTACGATAACGTGTTTGCGATTAGGACACGACCTAATTTAATAGCTACTGATGAGATATATAGAATTGTTTATGGTTGCTAAGTGAAATTTTTGTTATCAAAAACATACACAGACAGTTTCAAATTTTTCTGACGGCTACATCTTAATGCGTGTCGACGTGTGCATGCACCGCTGCTCACAAAAAGAGAAAAAGAACACTCATTTGCGCGAGCACCAACGCAGGAAGAACTAATTTCGCTGCGTTGGATTCCAGGCCACGGTGGCCGCTTTTCTGATGGAGGCGAAAAGCGGTAATGCCCCTGTGTTAGAGATTCCGTCGCTCGTTAAAGATCCCCAGGTCGTCAAAATTAATCCGGAGCCCTCCACTACGGCATGCCTCGTCGCCTGTGTAGGGTCGGTGCGTTAGACCTCATAGTCCAATCAATCAATCAATCAATCAATCAATCAATCAATCAATCAATCAATCAATCAATCGATCGATCGATAAATCAATCAATCAATCAATCAATCAAAATTAATCCGGAGCCTTCCACTACGGCATGCCTTGTCGCCTGTGTAGGGTCGGTGCGTTAAACCTCATAGTCCGATCGAATGATTGATTGATTGATTGATTGATTGATTGATTGATTGATTGATTGATTGATTGATTGATTGATTGATTGGACTATGAGGTTTAACGCACCGACCCTACACAGGCGACGAGGCATGCCGTAGTGGAGGGCTCCGGATTAATTTTGACGACCTGGGGATCTTTAACGTGCGCCGAAATCTCGTTCACACGGGCGTTTTAAATGCAGAGCATTTCTTTAACTTACGATGTCACCCGTTCTAGTTGTCCACCGTAGTCCGCACCCCTCCCCCTACACTATATAAAAAAAAATAATACTTACCGGCGCCTGGTTTCAATCCCACGACCCTGCGGGCGGAGCGCAAGGTACACGGTCCAAGGTACAAGGAGCGCAAGGTACAAGGTACAAGGTATCAATCAATCAATCAATCAATCAATCAATAAATCGATCAATCAATCAATCAATCAATCAATCAATCAATCAATCAATCAATCAATCAATCAATCAATCAATCAAATTTCGCTGCCCCGGTGCGGCGCATGTGAAAGGAAATATTCCCCCTTTCTTCTCCAAAGTATTATTATGTAGGCGGGCGCTCGCTTTTGGCCTCTGCCTTGGTCGTTTTTGGTTGGCGATGATGCCGTCTTTCCGCGGACGCTTGATTAGTAGTATACGGCTTTTAGTAGTGTACGGCTTATATGGCAGCTGAGGGCGGCTAGCGCTCAAGGAAAATTACTCAATGTGCCTAGTAATGCTCTTGTGTTAATTTTTTTGTGGTGGCACATGTTCATAGAATTTCGCAGGGCAGTGCGCGTGTCCTCAAATTTTTGGCACTCCCCTGAGTGAGTAATGACCACTAAAGTAAAACCATAACTGTGAGATCAGGCATCGAGGTCATCGTTTACGAAATTCCACTTTCATAAGGGAAGCACTACGCACTGGTCGGTGCCTGAATTATCGCTTGCGTGAACATGTAAGCAGTGTGGAAGGGAGGCTCACAGACCACTTGGCGTTTCATTGTCAGCATTGAGACTACTTACTTCTAAAATTGGAACTTCTAAAAGTGCACGCTTGCGGACAGAAGTGTGAGCCAGAGCACGCGAGAAATCATCGATGCAACCTGGTGGTTCTGCGATCAGGCAAAGAATAAATCTCTGTGGTACCCTGCGTCGATCACCGCCTACGAAGTAATGTATTTAAGCTAAGCACGTGCGAGTGCATTGCGACAACGTCCGACGAATTAAGTTCATAGATTTTTTATTTGTTTGGTTTTCATAAGTGCGCAAAGTTTGTATTAATGGTACGCCTTCACTTGTGAGTCAGCGCAGGAGCGCTGAAGGGCAGGAGCGAATGCCCTTTTTTGTGTGCGCTGTGGTGAGTTTGCGTGAACCAGCTAGCCCAAACTTTAGCCTTACACAGTGATAAAGCGTGATATCTCGGGATCTTCGTTGCCACTTGCACATTGCGAAGACTGCAATGTTTAAACATAATTTAGAGAAGCTAGTACGTAATCGCGCTGTTTATCGAGAGTGTTCATTGGTTTGATGTTCGTGGGGCTACGGCGCAGGTTTACCTCCGCAATGCTGAAAACTAACTTGTGAAACGAACTGCCAACTTCATGCATGAAAGTTCTGAGTGTCCATATTTAGATATTCATTGCTGCAACAGGTAAAAAAAAAGGAACGCCACCCACAGCTAAATCCTCTCCGGGGGCGGTTAAGGGGCAATGAAGACAAACTACAAATTTCTTCTTTAGAATAACGCTGACAGAGCATTTAACGTAAGCTTCGCTCATATAAGCTATATACTGACGGTCACAGAGAATAGGCATGGATTCGCCAACTAATTTCCCGCACTGAACTTGTGACGTATCATGGGCAGCTCGTTTGCGATTGACTGAGGCCGACAAAATTTAACGCAAACTAAACAGAGGTAATGAGCTTGCAGAACGATATATTTAAGCTTAAATTTAGTGCATATTTCTTTTGTAGCAGTAAGAATGCTGGGGTAAACAATGAAAGTTACGCGAACGAACACGTAAACATGTAGTCTCTATGCCGGCTGACGCTGCCGTTGGGCCCATTGGGTTTGTCATACACGACACTGAATAACAGACATAAGCGACACTGCCGCTTACATGACCCTGTCTGTCGATTAACACCCAATATTTCACGACACGATTATTATCCGTAATAAAAATGCGGCAGGTATACTAGTCCCGTCAGAAGCAGAAGGCGAACAAACGTCCTTGAGCAGCATCGCTGCGCCGTCTATAGGCAGGTGGACGGCAATTTAAATGAGCGTTTTGCTAGCAGAGACAGCCTCAGTCAACATACTAACTTTCCTTTTATAGGTACCTGCCCATATGACGTCCCGAGACATACAGTGCAAACGGAGAATTTAAATTTTGGTTTAATTTGGTTAATTTCTTACAGCACAGTTTGCTGTCATACAAGCGTTGAGGGTAGTATGAAACACAAAATCTTTTGAATAAAACATTTTATTTTGTCCTCGTATTTCCTTAATTCTGACCATACCGTATTTCCCACACGCAGACCCCGGCTTCCTGGAGGACCACGAACTTCGGGGGACGGCGGCGATCGTCGCCTTTTCCATCATAGAGTCTACTGTATGGGGAAAACTCAAAGCCCAGCAGGCAGCAAAAATGTGCTGCACACTCATGGGGGTACGTCGTGTGTCCGCGTGCCGTACTGGGAAACCTGGCACGCGCGTCGCCAAGCTTCGGTTGGAGTAAACTGTGGCGATAGTTCATTGGAGGCTTAGTGAGTGCCTGGAGTCCTTCTTCAGACGGTCGCAAAAACTTACCAGAATTCTTAACGATGCTTGCTCCGGAAACACCCTCAGGTGCTCCTCTTATTTGAGGCTTAGTTGGTTGAGGCGGACACTTCGCCCTCTTTATGAGGCAACTTGTTTTGCGTGATGCTAGCTGATAACCGACAGTTAGCTAATTTATGCTTGATACTAAAAATGAACAAATCAATCTAGTAACAAAATGCGTTACGCAATACTAAGGCCTGATGCATTTCTTTTTTTTTTCTTAAGTTTTCGCCGCGCAGATGAAGCGAAGCCAAAATTATAGAGAGAAGCGGAAACTATTCTGAACAGGCGCCGTTGAGCTGCTTGATGTAGTTACAATATTGTAATTTCAAATTTGCGAAACAGACCCAACAAATGAATGAAAGAGAACCGGTCTAAAGCGTAAATTTTAGGAGTTAACCTCCAGTAAAAATACAATAGAACCTCGTGAACGTATAGCACAAATCTGGGCGTTTTTTGCTTACGTACACTGCTTACTGAAGCTATTTTTAAACCAAGCAGGTAGCTGCAAAATATGATTGTGATTTGTGTTCTTGTCTTAAAGCTTATTTAGACGGATTCGGGTGTGTGCTTTTATCAACCAAGGAGCAAGGCACATTATCTTGTAACATTTCCTTCACTCAGTTTCGTATGCTCAGATTCTTTCTAGGATAGGCGGTGTGGGTGTTCGTATACTGGCTTACTTGCTTGGGAGTAGTGGCCTTTTTTAGTAATACCTTTTTGCGCTCGGTTTTTTATATCATCTATGCTGGCAAATATCTTTCGGTCATGTTCCTTTTCATTGATATAACACCTTGCGCCGCCATTTCCTTGAATACTGTACTAAGAAAGAATGGTATATATTTAGAGCGTACAAGCAAAGCTGGCCGTAAACAGCCAGCATGGTTGTGGTGTCTTTGTGCCTGGTGCTTGCACAGTGGCTGAGCATCATACTTGTAGCTAGCCAGGCGTTTTATTTTGGGCGCTAGTTTCATGCACTCATACGGGCGTGCGTTTGTCTGTCCGAGTACCTTTAGCTTGTATCGGTTCCCAGCCGCATTAAATCAATGACATTCCTCTGAAATGATCACTGCTGATAGTGAGTTTATTTGCCCGCCAAGTTTAATGTCACTGGGTTTTGTTTTTGGACACGGAAAAACAACTACTGGTGTCCGTGTACGCGAGAGGGAGTCAAATGCGCCCCGGAAATGTTCTCGACTGTCATCCCTGCGATTTTACCCTGGCGCTCTGTTCGGCAGATGGAAAGCAGGCCGGTGCTCCTCGACTGCCTGCTCTCCTCCTGCGCCGAGTGGCACCACCGCAGGCACGTCTGGCTTCCCCTGCGAATCTGTGATCGAGGTGCCAAGCCCGACGAAGAGGCCGCAGCGGGAGCTGCAGCGTGGAGGGCGTTCGTGGAATTCCTGGCCGAGCTCCTGGTGGCCATCACCGGTGAAGGAAGGAGCGGCAGGACGTATCCGCACCCTTCAGCCTGTTACCTGGCCATCTTACTGTTCGACTCTTTCGAGGTCATCGCTCGCTTTCCGGCCAGAGACGTCGGGACCGAGGCGAGCAATCTTCTTCTCATAGGCCACTGCGATAGCTGCCGTGCTGCCCTCGGGGGAAGCCTGTGCGCGGGCATACTTGTCACAAAAAATGGTGGTGCATTTGCCATTTGCACACGTTGCTCAACATTTCGGCGTACCAAAGCAGGCAGGCAGCCCACAAATTTTTTTAAATGTGTTGCAGTCGACATTTTCAATCCACATTTTAGAGGTTTTGCACTGAACAGGATATGGCAACTACCTCCCCTACCCCCAGGGCTGCTGTCGTTATACCTGCGTGGGAGGAGAGTAGGGTTAGCGAAAGTTTCACCCGGGCCATGAGGCGCACCGTGAGGAGCTGCGGGTTACTCCCCATTCTTCTTCTTTCCTTGACCCCATCCTGGGCTTGGTAAAGTTTTTTCTACTCTACTCTACTCTATTCTAAGGCCAACTTGAGAGCTTCAATTTACGTGCGCCGAATCTCGGCGCACGGATATTTCATCTTTTCGGTGTAATTAAAAAAAAAGGTGTACTGACGATTACTATGCTCCCTAATGCGAAATTTGTGCGCAGCGCGAACTGCAGTTTTCTCAGTTCCGGCTCATAGCTGCTGCGTCTCAGGAAGGCAAACGCACGGCGAGGCGCGCTATTCTGCCTATTCGCCGCGAGATCGACATGTAGGGGGCGGCAGCGTCGCGTTGCTAGTGTGGATCCTCCGATGAGCGGCCCGGAATAATGCGGGTGTAGGAACAAATGGTCCCGGAACAAATGGCCCCGGAACTTATGGTCCCGGAACAAATGGTCCCGGAACAAATGGTCCCAACTCGAAAGTAGGAACAAATGGTCCCGGAACTTATGGCCCCGGAACAAATGGTCCCAGGCACCTGTTCATGCAAAATGATTCTATAAAACTCCACGTGGGTTCCGTTTAAATTTGTTTTATTTTGCTGGGGTGCAGTTTCTAATTTCTTAGGTTTATTTATTTTTGTTTGCTTTTTTTTAGATTTCGTTAAACCGGTTAGCTCAATTTGGACGATTAGAACGATTAAACGCGGTATTTCTGCCAACCACGCATTTTTGTGAAAGTACAGGGCATTCATTACACGATTGGCCCGTTTTCGGAATTTTTTATGCGTATTTTATCCGGCCTTTTTATTTTAGTAGTCGCATTTTTTATACGTTCAAGACGAACATTCTTATTTATTACTGCCCTCTCTCTTTCGGTATTTGATTTTTGTAATATTTTCCTTTTTTCGGTTTTCCACGTTTTGATTGTTTGTGAGTCCTGCCGTGTTCCAGGAAGCCGCACGTGTCGCGAGACGCCGCTAGTAAGCGATGGGGGTGACAGGCACAGTGTCGAGACATGCGGACGTCTGGTCTGATAGCAAGCATCAGCTCAGCCGTGGGTCAAGCCAGGCTGTCGCAACGGTCAGCACTGTTAAGTTCGTGCTTCTCATTTAATTAATGAAAGCCGCCGGTGGCTCATGCATTGGCGTCGCCTCCGCTTCTAGCTGTACGCTCAGTTCCTTTCATGCAACCGCAAAGACACGAAGTTTGGGGTCGCGGAGTGCATGCTTTGTGCTCTTTCCTCTTTTGTGTGGTAAAAGACTGCTGAGCCCTAGTTCCTCTGTTGGTATGCGGTCGTTCGGTGACGAGCTGACGGGAAGCGAAAGGGTGCCGTCTCTAGTTTTTGACGATTTGCGAAGCCGGCGTCGGCGCCGTTCATTGATGGTCATTCGCCTTAGGAATTCGCCTCGGGTTGAAGGAGCTCTTCTCGGTAGTCCGGCGGGCGGCGGCGTCACTTAGTCTGGGAACGGATTAGCCACGACTCCCTCCCGCGCGCGCGGCGACAAAGGCAGGGCGGGAAGACGACGACACCGTAAGGTGTTAGCCGCGCGAAGACCGCTCTAAACGTTCGGCTTTGGCTATTGAGGAGATGCCGCCCGCCAGCAAGGTATTGCCTATTTTCGGAGAAAAACGATTTTCTAAACTGCAAGCTGTAAAATTATCAAGGTGCAAAATCTTGATTAGTGTTGCTTCGCGTGATTCGAACTGCAGATATCGAAGCATTCCAGGTGGTGAGCACAGTAACTCAGCTTAGCCAACCCAATAAACCCTCATCGAGTAAAGTTCCCTTTTGAAATAGCGACAAAACGGCGACCGTAATGCACCAGTACAGCTCTATGTTGACTGGCGGTCAACAGTACCGTCCCACTCACATTTTGGATACTTTACATAACCTAAATAATACCGTCACTGTAAATAGGCTCAACGCACTGGATGAAGTCAGACTCACTTCTCAAGCATTAACAAAATTTTATATTCTTGCAAGACCCGCCGCGGTGGCTCAGTGGCTATCCTGAGCACGAGGTCGCGGGTTCGATTCCCGGCCGCGGCGGCCGCTTTTCTGATGGAGGCGAAAAGCAAAAACGCCCGTGTGTACGAGATTTCGGCGCACGATAAAGATCCCCAGGTGGTCAAAATTAATCCGGAGCCCTCCACTACGGCGCTCCTCATCGTCTGCGTTGCGTCGGCGCGTTAAACCCTACAATCAATCAATCAATCAATATATTCTTGCAAGTATTGCACGTCAGCCATGTTAATTTAAACAGTTGTGTTGCTCCACTTCATAAGAAAACTGCACTCACGAAGAAAATTACGGTAGCCCGTTATTGTATTCACTTTAAACGCCGGCCGAGGGCGGCCCAGTACACGCAGATTTTTTATTGGTTTGCCTGGCACTCGGAATAACAAAAAAGTACGAACAAAGCAAGCACGGGAGATCGCACACGTGCGACAAAAAACGTTTGTATACAGCATTGAGCTCAAGCAAATTCAGCATTAGCAAATATACTGTGTACGAACAGATGCGAAATACAGTGTGCACAGATACAAGCACAAATATAAATACATTGACCCCCCTCCTTCCCTCATGCAGGCGCTAAGGCGTAGTAGTGGTGGGACCATTTCTTCCTACTTTGAAGTTGGGACCATTTGTTCCGGGACCATTAGTTCCGGGACCATTAGTTCCGGGACCATAAGTTCCGGGGCCATTTGTTCCGGGACCATTTATTCCGCGACCGGGAATAATGCACACTGTGGGCGCGCTTCGTGCCTGTTTCGCGCCGTCTGTGCGCACGAAAGGCGCAATCCAGAGTGGTATACCGTAGTTAGATTGATTGATTGATTGTAGGTTTAACGCGCCGACGCAACGCAGGTGATGAGGCGCGCCGTAGTGGAGGGCTCCGGATTAATTTTGACCAGCAGGAGGGTTGCAAGCTGGGCTAGTTGGAAATTTTACATTCTTGGATAAAACCAGCGCTAATTCAGACGAAGACGAAGAAAGTATGCCACAAGGACAGCCGCTGGCCCAGCGGCTGTCCAACTAGCCCAGCTTGCAACCCTCCTGCAGTTCATTTCAGTTACATCGGGCTCTTTTCAGTGTTTAAACTTTCAAGCTACTAATCCAGCAACGTTGGCCCAGCGGCTGTCCTTGTGGGATACTTTCTTCGTCTTCGTCTGAATTAGCGCTGGTTTTATCCAAGAATATTAATTTTGACCACCTGGGGATCTTTAACGTGCGCCGAAATCTCGTACACACGGGCGTTTTTGCTTTTCGCCTCTATGAAAAAAGCGGCCGCCGCGGCCATGAATCGAACCCACGACCTCGTGCTCAGCAGTGCAACGCCTTAGCCACTGAGCCACCGCGTCGGGTACTGTAGTTCGGTTCCTCAACGTTCAGTGTATAGCATGGAATCGGCAATAAGTTTTCATTAGTACGCCAAAAAAGCGGCGTCCCGTCGGGAATCTCAGAACGGCCGCAATAATGGCAATGAACTTGTACGCCGTGGCTCGTAGCAAGCTCGATCTTTCCAGACTATTGCTTTGAGCCTTCAATAAAAGCATACATAGAAACAAATCATGAAGCCTCGATCTCTGGAATTCAGTTTACAACAGCAATTTCAATCGCTTTCACTGGTAGCGTGCTACCCGCGGCTTCGGCCAGGTAGCACGAATTTTCTCGGGCCCGGGCCGGGCTCGGGCTTTCGGGCCGGCCCGGGCCCGTGCACGGCACTAGTGCAAGGGCTGTTCGACCCGTACGGGTGAGAGAGACACAGAAGGGGGAGGTGACTGACTCGCTGGGCTCGGAGTAGTTCTGCGAGCGTGTTGTGAAGGCTGAGCTGAAATGTTCGAATAGGGAGTAAAGGCAGGCAGGCCGAGGACGATTTTGTAAGATTTCTGAATGAGTGCGTCGAGTTTGGAATGTTATTTGAGTATTGGCTGGATATGTGAACATTTTTTTGTCTAAATCCTTCACTTTGACAGACAAATTGCACCTCACTTTTACCGGGATCGAAATGAGGTTTTCAGGTATACCGGCACACATAAAGTTAAAAAGAAATGAGTGCAAACATAAATTTGGCCCCAAACAATTTTCTTGACATGAAGTATTCATGAATAATTCGCCATGAATAAAAATCGCAGCAATTATAGACAAGGTACTGCTTCTAAGAATGTGCATGGCGATTGGTGTTTCCCGATATTTCTTTCCTTTCAATTTGCTTATTTCGATGATCTCACGGTGTCTTCCATTAAAAGTTACGAAATGAGCGCCTTCACAGCTTGTGTCTCAGTCCTAAACTAGAAAGCAGCTGCTGTTTGCTTCAAACCCTGTGCTTCAGAAGTATAGTATGGACACGACAATTTCATGCATGCAGATGGAGTTCCTGCAGTTCGTGCTTGAAAGAGCGGGAGCTGCTGCCCACGGATTGGTCCCAATCAACTGGAACGAACTTGTATCTATTCTGCAACTCACCTGCGCCGGTTACCCGGCAGAAGTTGAGCCGGTCCTGCAGTGGCTCCGGCATTTTCGAGACTCCTGAAAGGGCTGCTAAACAATTGTAAGCATGTTCCGCCATTTGTGTCTGGAATAGTTGATACAACGGAGTAAAAATATGTTTTCCCGGAAACAAGCTTCTGACAGCCCATTTAAAAGTGGATTATAATGAAGTCTGAACTTCGGTGAAGTATTCCGGCGTTCCCTAGTTATTTTATACAAAAAAAGCATTGCCTTTGGCTTACCAACCAACAAGCTGAATGAAACAAGTTTGCAAACTGCTCTGCCATATTTGCATCCCGAGCATAAGTAATGCATCCCGAGAGTTAAGTTGGTGTATGTCATTGATGTATGTTACCTTGTTGTGGTGTAAGTTTTGCGAGTAGGGTACGTCCTTCCTGTGTCCCGAGCCGCTTTGCAACGCGACGGCAGTGTGCATTGTTCGCCTCCCACCGCTTTCACTCGGACGGGGGCTGCTTGAGAGGAAAATTGCCCGGGAGTTGTGCCCGGCGCCTAAAGCCGGCGGCGGCGGCGGCGGCGGCGCAATGCTTTGCTGTTTCCCTCACTGTTGTTGTTGTCGGCTGAGGACGGTACCGGGGGCACGGGGCGGCGAGACACACCGAGTGCTTCCGTCGTTAGCGGGACGAGACGTCGCCGTGTTGATCTATGCTCGACGCCGTTTGACAGCGGACGCGGCGCGCGTTTGTGGCGGATGATCTAAGGAGCCGGCCTTGTCTAGCAGTACTTAGCCTCAGTAAGCCAGGCGCCGGCGATGGCGTCGCGGTAACGTTCAGTGGCTGTCAGGGCGTTGACTCTTCCTTTCCCGTGAGAACGTCTTTCCTCCACCACGGCCGGGCTAGAGAGCGAGCGGCGCGCGCTTTCATGACAGCGCGCGCCGCTCCCTCTCTAGCCCGGCCGTGCCTCCACCTAAAGGGGCAGTAGGGTGAGGAAGTGAGGGGATTCAGGCAGGACCAATGGCGAGGATGAATAGTCGGGGCGAATGGAGAGTACCTGTGTTCTTGGCTGTGATTGGGCAGCATATGAAGTTGTGATTTGTGTATGCTGTGTTTGATGTTGATCGGGGGATTCTGGGGGAGACGGCGGTGGGACGGCACGAAGGACGGTTGTGTTGGTGCACGCCGGGGTGAACGCCGTCGTCTCACGCACTGTTTACATCCCTGACTCTCCGTACATTAAAGTCTACTGCCACTGGAATAGGCTTCGTTGTCTTCGACTGCACCACCGGTTCTCGGATCATCGAGGGGGCGCCAATTCAAGAACAACGGAATTACCAACAGTCCGTCTATCCACTTTTAACTCCGAGCATAAGTAATTCTGGCGCGTGGCCAGGAGTGTTGATTCAAACGAGATTTTAAATGGCTGACACTAGTCCTCTCCGCTGAAATTCAAGTTTCGTCCTGTGGATTCACCTCTCCTTTCCAAAAGCTCTAAAAAACTCCAAACAATTTATCGTCGTTATACGCATATTTCAGTTGGTTAAGAAATTAGCCTTAACTTCTTGGGTAGAAAACGTCGTGTCAGCTCTTTCGGCCAGCGTCGTAGTAGGCAAAGCCAATTAGAAATTAGCCTTAACTTCTTGGGTAGAAAACGTCGTGTCAGCTCTTTCGGCCAGCGTCGTAGTAGGCAAAGCCAATTAACATACACTTTCACGTATCCATCATCACCCAAGTATAATTCAAAAAATAATATCAATTGAAAAACACGTGTGTGGCGCAGAAATATTTCCACTTCGAGAAAAATTCGCTCTCCCCTGTGGTCGAGGGTTGAAAAATGACATTGAGAGAAAAGCACATACGGTGTGATTCTGTTACACGCGGAGAGGTTCGTACAGTCTGCATAACAAGAGCCCTGGTGGACTCGTACGCAGTTTGCCCATGCGGAGCGTGTGACCTGAGCCGTGCAGTGACATGACCACACGAGCAGAACGACGCCGAGGAACCGAATTTCTTTCGATGCCGATCTAGCACCGATCTAAAGCTTGCTTCAGAGCACTACTTTCTTGGCCTCTGTCCGACGTCCTTCGTTTCGAGCACAGGGCTTCTCCCTTCCAGCTCGCTTTGGTCGCCAGTGCGATCGTCGTCCGGTCTAGACTGCGATTTTGTTCCCTCACGCAGATTGCCAGCATTGTTGTCTGACCCTTGTAAACTCTGCCGAAGAGACGAACACTGGTGTGTGTTACCCTTCTCGCACCCACATGCGCGGTAGTGTCACGGGAAACACGTTTGGCTTTGTTTTTGTTATACCATTTTTATATTACCAGCGAAGCTGTTTAGCAAATCGTTAGTTTGGTGTCCACAGTTAAAAATACCAAAAAAATCCAGGGCGTACGTGAGCTCGTACCTCGCGGTGACCGCCCGGCAGTTCAAAAACCAAGAAAATGCCGAGCGCTCGTGTGGGCGTGCCTCGCGGCGACCGCCCGGCGTCCTCGGCGCACGTTTGCCAAGCGAAGCATACCCACTTATGGAGATTGGCCAAAAAAAAAAAAAAAAAAACTCCAGCTTTCGCCGTATTCGCGGCAACACTTGCTCGGAACGAGGACACGTCATAGCGTACTCCCCTCCAAGGTGATGTCTAATGATTATCACTTCCGAAAAAAAAAAAAAATGAAGGAAGCTCACACACTAACGCGTAAGACTTGAAGGTAGCGAAGCTGCACGCAACCTTCACGACCATCACGACGGTTTCAGTCCACGATTGCTGCCGATTTGCTGCTTCTTCGCTGCCGCAACGACCTTTACTGC
Source organism: Haemaphysalis longicornis (assembly GCF_048455015.1). Lineage (NCBI taxonomy): Eukaryota > Metazoa > Arthropoda > Arachnida > Ixodida > Ixodidae > Haemaphysalis > Haemaphysalis longicornis. The sequence goes on from NW_027526203.1 coordinate 257,736,399, forward strand.
ATCATTGTTGCTGTAAGTGCGAGATTCCTTCATTTTTCTGGAAGCGTTAATCATTGGACATCCCCTTGGAGGGGCGTACGCTATGACGTGTCTTTCTCGTTCCGAGCAGGGTTGCCACGATTACGGCGAACGCGGAAGATTTTTTTTCCAATATTGGCCAAGCTCAGGTATGCTTGGCATGACAAGCGTGCGTCGGGGACGCTGGGCGGTCACCGCGAGGCACACATGCACTAGCGCTCGGCATTTCCTTGGTTTTTTTAACTACCGGGCGGTCGCAGCCAGGCAGGCGCTCACGTGCGGGCGCTCGGTATTTTCTTCGTATTAGTAACTGAGACCAGAAAAAATTGCGATTTGCTAAACAGCTTCGCCGCTAAAATGAAGGAAGCTCACACTTATAGCAACAATGATGGAGTAAAGGTTGCGCGCTTAGTTTGCATCGAGGCTGTACTTTCCTTTTTTTCCTCTCTCTTTTTCCTTCAACTTTCACTATTTCTTTCATGACCAGTTTTTCTTCTCTCTAGTCTTTCATCCCCTCTCCCCCCTCCCCCCGCACTGGGTTGTATGCAGGTGAGCCCCCAGATAGGCTCAATAATATCCCCAGTGCATTTACTTCCCTTTTCCATACCGAATTACTTAGTAGTAGTAGTATGGAGTAAAGGTCGTTGCGGCAGCGGAGAAGCAAATCGGCTGCAATCTTGGACGTAAACCGTCGTGATGGTCGTGAACGTTGCGTACAGCTTCGCTTCCTTTAGGTCTTACGCGTTAGTGTGAGCTTCCTTCATTTTTTTTTTTGCTTGCAGTTCAGATTTTTAACTTGCCTTTGAGCTTCTAGCTTTTTTTTTTTTTTTGTCTTCTAGTCTGTAACTTCATTTTTTTTTATCTTCTCGTTATTATTAAGTTGTACTACAAGTACTAGAACTAATATTTTTGCTTTTGTTTAAGATTTTCACTTGTCCTTCCAAGTTCTAGCGATTCTTTGAGGGTTCCTTGCCCATTCAGCTATTATTTATCCTTTAAAGTTTAGCTTTCTTGTTGTGAACTTGTACTTTACTCTCTACAACCATTTACATTTAGCTTTTATACCTTTTAGCTTGTCATTTTGATTTTCATATCTTCGGATTGTCGCTTGTAATTTAGTCTTTGACTTCACCTTTCTTTTGTATCCTCGCGTTAGCTTGTCTCTCATAATGTAATAGTGCAACTCGGGTGTTGATAATTAACATGGATATTGGCGTCCCTGAGTTTAACTTGCCGTTAGATTTCCACCTTGTGTGTGTGTTTTTTTTTTTTAAGTTTATTTTGCATATTTGACGTGGTCTTTTCAGCGTTTGCCTCATCTTGCAGGTCTATTTTTCTGCACGGGTACGAGCCAAGCAGTGCGAGAACCATGGGAAAGTGGAAAAGTAGTTCCGGCCTTTCAACGTCGCAGCATAATCATCATTTTTTTCTTCATTGTTTTCCAACGGAAATATTGCGCACTTTCAAATAGTAATAAACTTCTACTTGTCCTCCATAACTGCCACTTTTGTTGTGGGCAATATTTAATGTTTCGCGTCGCAGGTTTTTAAAATGGTGAGCGTGACGGAGACACAACGTCACTGTTGGGGGCGCAGGGGGTGAACTGTTTTTAGCACCTGTGACAAGTGTGTGGCGCCCCCCATCCCTGATATTCGTTGGCCGCTAAGTTCAGTGGCCCCACCAGGCTCGGTGGGCAACCTTGTGTGTGGCCGGGCAATAAACACCTCCGAGCACAGCTGCTCGGGGGTCAGTCACCGTCACCACCAGCACGCTGCATGTCGTCTCTCGGCTGGAGGGTACCCCTACCCTCCCAGGTTCACGAACGCGGGTCTAAATCGTGACACTGGCGACGAGGGAAGAAGCCCGCGGAGCGGCCGAAGCCACCGTGAACGCCGCCACCGAGAACGCCGAGACACCGCCCCCTCAAGCCAGCCGCCATTACGCCATGCCGCTGTACGGGAGGCTCGAGCCGTTCGAGGGTGAAGGGTCCGCCTGGCCGGTCTACGAGGAGCAAGTCGGCGTGTTTTTCCGGGCTAACGACACACCCGAGGCAAAACAGCGCGACATCTTCCTGGCCAGCTGCGGGACCCGCGTCTTCGCTCTCCTGCTCGACCTGCTCAAGCCGGCCACGCCGCACGACAAGTCGCTGGGTGAGCTGCTCGCGACGTTACGCTCGCACTACAGCCCGGCTCCGTCGACGCTAATGGAGCGTTTTCGCTTCAATAACCGGAGCCGACGAGACGGAGAGACGCTCGGGCAGTTCGTCGCAGCGCTGCGAGGGTTGGCGAGCGGCTGCGCCTTCGGGGAGCAGCTCGACTCGCTGCTCCGGGACCGTTTCGTCTGCGGCATCAACGACCCCGCCATGCAGACGCGACTCCTGGAGCTTCCCGACCCCTCGCTGGACGACGCCGTGAAGGCAGCGCTGGCGATGGAAGCTGCGGCCAAGGACGCGGGCGAGATAGCGTGTGCGGCCGGCGCACCGTCGGCGGAGGCGGCGGTGAACAAGATGGCGGCACGGCATGGCAGGTGCAGTCGCTGCGGTGGTGACCACCCCCCTTCACAGTGCCAGTTCGCGCAAGCGGAGTGCTTTGCGTGCGGAAGAACTGGGCACATTGCTCGGGCGTGCCAAAGGGGGACGACGGCAGACGGACGGAAGCAGCAGCCGGCGTCGAGCACAGGTTCCGCGCCAGCCCAAGGCCAAGGGAGTCGGCGCAAGGGTAGGCGGCGGGGGCGTGCGGCAGCAGCTTCGGGTGCAACGGCTGGGCTTCACGTCGTGGCCGAAGACCCGCAGATTTTCGACATGTGGCACGCGGGCACAGTGCATCCGTCGGTGCCACCATACATGCTGACCGTCGAAGTCTGCGGGCGCCCCATCTCCATGGAGCTGGACACAGGGGCCAGTGTGTCGGTCATGGCCGGGAAAGACTTCAAGCGCACCTTCCCTGGCGTGGGCGTCGAGGCGTCGGGCGTCGTGCTGCGCAGCTACTCCGGACAGCTCGCCCAAGTCGAGGGTAAAGCCCAGGTCAGCGTCCGCCTTGGCGACAGGGAGGCCACCCTTCCCCTGTACCTGACCAAGGGGCCGTCACCGACGCTGCTGGGCCGGAACTGGATCCTGGCGTTGGGCGTGAGGCTGCCGGAGTACCAGGAAGCAGTGCATGCAGTGGCAGACGGCCCGAGCCTCCTGACCAAGTTCGAGGCCCTGTTCCAGCCCGAGGTGGGGACATTCACCGGCACGGCGGCAAGCATTGAGGTGCCAGAGGGAGCACTGCCCCGTCCAGCCCGACTGCATGGACGGCGTCATCGAGCAGCTGCTGCACCGGCGAGAGGCCGGCACCAACGGCGGCGGGGTGCTGGGCACCAACGGCCGCCTGCTGCACCTGGTGGTGCTGGGTGCCAGGGCCAGCGCCCAGCAGGTGGCACAGGCTATGCGGCAGGTGCTCCCGCAGGGTTTCCGGCTCGACGACAAGGCCCAGTACGCGCTGGATTTCAAGATCGACGGCGACGTGGGCCTGCCGCACAACTCGTTCCACACGGAGCCCCTGCCCCACAGCTGCCTGTGCGTGTACACCAGCCAGCCGGGGCTGGAGTACATCCGCGAGAGCCTCGAGAAGACCCTGCTAGCCAACCTGGAGCAGGAGGACCGGCTGCCCTTCCACGGCCTGCCCCTAGTCATGGTGTTTGCGGGCCAGGGGGACTTCCTGCGCGAGGAAGGCATCATCCGGGCCAAGAGCCTGCAGTGCCCCTTCGTGGACGACGGCGGCGGCCTGGACCCCGTGCGGCTGGAACAGGCGCTGTGCGCGCTGGTGGAGAGCATCGAGCGGCTGCACATCTACCAGACGCTGCCCGCGGTCGCGGGGCCCCGGCCGGACCTGCGGCTGATGCTGTGCATGGTGTGCGGGGACCCGTACGCGCCCGAGCAGGTGCTGGCGCAGCCGGGCTGCCAGGCCGCGGGCCCGCTGCACTACCTCAGCCTGGACTCCTTCAAGGGGAGCCAGCTTCACCGACCGCTGCCAGCACAGCACCAGGGGCTGGTGCTACTCGCGCCACTGTGGCACCACGCGCAAGTCCTTCGACACCAGGAAGGCTGACAGCTGGTGCGAGTGTGACACAGGTGGCACCCAATGCTGCCACACCTGCATCGACACCTGTGCCCAGGCGGAGTGCGAGACTGCGGAGACCTCCGGACCGGTACTCGCCGGGGGGACAGGTGTTGTTTTGTGTTTGTGTAGGACAAACAAACTTGGGGGTGAGGGGTGTGACAAGTGTGTGGCGCCCCCCATCCCTGATATTCGTTGGCCGCTAAGTTCAGTGGCCCCACCAGGCTCGGTGGGCAACCTTGTGTGTGGCCGGGCAATAAACACCTCCGAGCACAGCTGCTCGGGGGTCAGTCACCGTCACCACCAGCACGCTGCATGTCGTCTCTCGGCTGGAGGGTACCCCTACCCTCCCAGGTTCACGAACGCGGGTCTAAATCGTGACAGCACCCAAGGCAGAGAGGCCAACGTGACGGTGACTGCCTGTGAGCTCTTGAATTATGCGGCTTGTTATGGGCTTTAACTAGTCTTTGAGGAGTTCGTCGCTGGGTTCATACCGAATTTCGAACTTCCGGCGTGTCGGGGCCAGAAATAGACGGACTTGCTCATGAGTCCATTTACTCAGCTTCATTTGAGCTCAAACTCACGCGTTAGTTTTGAGTTTGAATGTGCATGCCGATATTACTGTGGCGTTATGAGTTTGAGCCCGAGTGAGTTTGAGTACGCCTGGGCCAGAGTGAGCCCGAGTCCAAGTGAGACTGCATGACGCCAAGTCCGCATGAGAGTGGAAGAGCTGAGCCGGCATTCGTGTAGGTATGGACCTCAGTGAATTTGCTCCGGCGTGAAGATAGGCCACAGTTGTGGGCATAGGATTTCACCTTAAAGCCGAAGTAAATTCATCAGTCCAAATGAGCCAATCAGATTATTACAGAGTCGATAGCCAGCTGTTGATTTTTTGTATGCCAAGTGAGTGACGCTGTTTTCGAGCGAACCTTGGAATAGCTGGCTTGAACGTGCGGTGTATGCATGCTAAACGCTATACACTAAAGCCAACCATCTGGTAATGTTGATGACCTGAATTCACGTTCGCAGGTCGATAGGTACGCCACGGGTAATTCGTTTGGTCGAAGAGCTGTATGCTAAACACCATACAGTAAAGACAACTTTATGGAGCTCTGATGATGATGGTGATGGTGATGACCCTAATTCACATTCTGAAGTCTATGGGTGGGCCACAGGTAATTCGTTCGACCGAAGAGCTGTATGCTAAACACCATGAAGTAAAGCCTACCTTAGGATTATTTTTGATGATGATGATGGCCTGATTTCACGTTCGAGGTCTATGGGTAAGCCACGGGTGATTCGTTCGGCTGAACAGCTGTATGTTAAACGCCTTGCAGTAAAGCAAACCTTAAGGAGATCTCATAATGATCATGACCTCAATTCACGTTTGCAAGTCGACAGGCAGGCCACGGGTAATTCGTTTGGCCGAACGGGTGTATGCTAAACCCCATACAGTGAAGGCTACCTTATGGAGCTGTAAGATGATAGCGACGTTCGCTAGTCGATAGGTAGGCCACGGATGATTCGGTTTGCCGAAGAGCTGTATACTAAACGCCATACCGTAAAACCCAAATTTTTGGAGCTCTGATGACGATGATGGTGACTGAGTTCACGCTCGGAGGTCTATGGGTAAGCCACAGGTGATTCGTTCGGCCAAAGAGGCGTATGCTAAACGCCTACCTTAGGAGCTCCTATGAGAGAGAGAGAGAGAACCACTTTATTTAAGGCTTGGTCAGGGGAGGAGGTGGCGGGGGCCCAGAGGGTCTCCGCGATCTGTTGGGCCCTGGAGACAAGGGTGGTCTGGGTCTCCAGGGTCGAGCTCCGCAGGGCCTGCTCCCAGTGGGTGGGCGTGGGGAAAGGGGGAAAAGGGGAGCGCGCGCAGTCACAGAGAGAGTGTAGTTGAGAGTCCCGGGTGCCGCAGAGTGGAGAGGGGAAGAGGGAGGCTCTGCAAGGGAAGGAGTTCGTTTGGAGGAGGCGCCAGGTCCTGGCCTCCTCCTGTGTGTGTGAAGCTGGGGTGTGTGTGTTTGGGGGGGGGGGGGGGGGGGGGATGTGTGATCTCCGGGTACGAGATGAGAATGTCCCAGGAGCTGGGGAGGCCGTGGTTGGTCTCCAACGAAGGGCCTGCTCGGTTAGTCATAGCTCGAGCTTCTTGGTTGGCCGCCTCGTTGGCACCTATTCCCGTCCGAAGAGCATGCAGGCGGTTATGCGGGCACGCGCTCGTGAGCCTAATCGTGAGCATGCTCGTGAGCACCGTGCGCACGCCGAAGTTTGCTAGGCGGAAGTGACAAGCCAAGAAGGCTTCCGTTGTTGTGCATTGTGTGTTTTACCTTTTCGTTTACGAAAAGGACGAACATTCGTTCTTTCGTTCATTTTTCATAACGACTTTCTGGCGCGTTTTAAGTGCGTGTGTGTCCGAAAACGCGTTTCACAATACCGTTAGTTGGTTTTATTTTTGCTAACTCGGTGGAACTTACTTCCGATGAATGAATGGTTTGTGTTGTTTCCTGTCAGCGTTTTTAACTTCTCTGAGTTGTTTCTTTCCAACTGATTCTAGGGTCATACGTCTTCGTTTTGGACTATCTGAATCTGCAACTACTATAGTGGCCACGAAAAGGCTCAAAATCTCGGAATGGTGTTCTCAGGGAACCCGTATGAGCGGGCAAGAAAAGTAAAAGATTTCGAAATCTTGATCCGCAACAATTATCACGACAGTAAGTTGAAATTCACGCATCTTAACTAGGCTCGCGCATTTCACATCGTTAGAGCAACTGAATTATTAAAACTCTCGAGCACTGGTGAAAACAAATATTAATGACGGCTGCACGATGCGATTACGATATCTGTTTGGTGAAATAGGTCTGAGTCGCGAAACCATTTTACGGATGTAAAAGGTGCAGCCAAGTACTAGTGAATAATTATATATTGACCTAAATAGTTACCTTCATGGTTTGGGAAAGGAATATTTCTGCGAGTTAAGGCCCCATCCTTATTTGTTGAAATTAAATGTGCCTATTGTGGATGGTTCTTCTTTGTCTGTATTTTACTTGATACATAATGATGGTTTGCATAATGCGTCAGCGGTGTTTGCTCTAGCGCGTAAGGCGGTCGGAAAATTTGTGTGACTCCCGTACCTGCCGAACATGTGAAGGCCACGTCGCGCCGCTGGGTTCTGAGGTATAATATTTAAATGTTGATGACAATCATACCTATTTCGAAGTTGATGACGCATTATAGGGCTCGATTTTTCTTATTAATGTTCTGAAATCAGAGATTATTGCCCATAACTTAAGAGCCATTCAGTGCGAGGTCCTACAACTTTTGAATGCATTTTATTCAAGGCATATACGCAATCTGTAATAAAATTTCTTCACAGTTTTAGTAAAGATATTCAACTTCGCTACTTCGCAGAGCTGCGGGAAGCGTTAATAGTTATGATGGTGCCCACAAAAAAGTGCAACTAATTTAGCAATACGAGCCACTTTCTCCCAATAGGTATCGCATAAATGCGAGGCGAGGCTAAAGTATTTAGATGGTAACGCATACCCGAAAAAAAAATCATGCACCTCTGCGTCGTCTAACGATGACGGTGGCTGAACGCGAAGCTTTCTTGTCTGAGCTTGGACTGAGCTTGCCGTCTGAGCTTGGACTTCGACTCGTTGGGCTTTACTCACACGCTGTTTGGTATTTTGATCGCAGCGGCTTTAACCGTAACCATAGCTTCGCCATTTGATTTCGCACGAAAAAAAAATTCGCGTTCAAGTGTTGTCGACGGAGGGGTGCACGATTTTTCTGTCTAATTTCGCACTTCCATGCACCCTTCTCGAAATCCCAACTGATTCGACCGTGTGGCAATGCCGCACGGCATTTAAAGGTCAGGTATGGCCATACGTCGCCGGGACATTGATGCTAAGCGCTCGAAAGAGCATTCTGCTGATTCCATGCGGATGATGATTGAAGTTCACAAGGATTGCTTGGTGGGCTAGTTAGTGAGGCACATTAAAAGGATTACCAGCACTCGCAGACGAGGACACAAACGTAAGAAACGACAGGACAATGAGGATCACCGCGTTGTGCTGTCGTTTCTTGCGTTTATTTGCTCGTGTGCGTTCGCTCATAACCGTTTTAAGATGATTGAAGTGTGCAAGGCTCAACCTGACCCTCCAGAGTGGCTGTCCTTGATAGAGACGCTAAGGAACTTCAAGCAATTTTCGCCGTTTTCTGCTAGAAAGGTTTTTGGCTCGCAGTTTTATCGTTCAAAGGCAATAAAGGAAATGATCGTGTAGACGGCGGCTTCATAACACGAGGAACCTAGGTTAGATTCCCGCCACGGGCACGTTTTTCTTATTCTTTCACTTCCCCGACGACTGTCATTATTGGCAGAGAAAGTTGGCTTCCATGCAGTGCATTTTCGACGTGACATACTCCATCAGTGAGACATTAGAGCTTTCTGGGCACGGCAGTTTTTTGGGCACGGCTTTCTTTTCTGGGCATGGCAGTTGCTCAGATGTTTTCCTTGCGATTGTTTGGCTCTTTGAGCTTTCTATTCCCGATGTGTCCCGATTCGCATCCTCCTGTGACAGCCCAGCGACGCACACAAGCCGTGTGGCGTGTATGCGGGCTGGATAATGTTCTGTGTTGTGAAGTGTGAATAAACATTATTATTATTATTATTATTATTATTATTATTATTATTATTATTACATATGCGTAAAATGGCAACGACGGCGTCATTACAGAGGATTAACGACGCAGCAAAGAAACCAAATGCATGTTCGTCTTCCCGTTACCCCTTATGGATCGGTGAGGAAGACCATACAGTCTGCATTTGTGCACTCTGCCACAGTTACTCCCCTTGAAGATGAACGGCTGCCCGCGAACACTAACGGCCGTGTTTTAGACCCTCTTTTGGTACCTTTTGTCTAAGTGTGTACCTATTGATTCTTACTCGTATATCTGCAAGATTATCTACCCAGGTCGATTTGATCATATGCACGCATGGCACATGCCGATACTGGATATTTTTTTCTCGTTTGACAGCTACAACTCTACAACGGGTACAGTATAAGATATTGGTCTTGGAGAATCATCATATTCCCATAGCTGCACTCCAACAGTTTCCACTGTTCGTTGTATATTATGGGAGTGATTGCCGATGTTCTTTTTTTTCTATTTTGCATAATGCCCATAAACCCCCAATACAACGAGCATCTTGAGAGAGCGTTGTCCCACATCTTTCAATACACCCGGCTCCTTGAAGTGCAAAACTTGGCGGTGAACGACAAAGGGGGTCAATTGCTGTAACCCCAGGTGTGCAGCGAACACAACATGTAAAATGATATATTTATATATTCTTGAAAACAAAATTCAAGAGAAGTGAAGGGTTAAATAAGAAATAAATCTTGGATGCGTGGCTTGGACCACTGCGAGAAACTAGAGATAGCTGGATGCACGAGATGCGGTCGAAGCAATAAAGCACCCCCATGGGGACGTGCAGTTTTTCAACACCTTCGCTGGACGTCAACTATCGTTGGGCCTGAATGGCGGGTTAGTTTTTCTTTTCTCTTTCTTATAACTTTTGCAGTTATTTCCCAAACATTTCTCCTCGCTTTGACTCTCATGTACTTCTATTTCACGGCGATCTTTCAGCGTCATATTGTAACCCGTTTTGTTCAATCCTCATGAGCCGGCACGCGCCCTCGATATATTGGCGGTGAGCGCGAACACGGGCGGCGCTGCGAAGCGCGCCTCTGTGACGTCGGCTTAGGGATTGTCGCATTTGTCGTCTGCTTCTACTCAGGCTCGCTCCTCTGCTGTTTCTTAGCGCTCGGTCGACGTCTGATGCTTGTCCGCACCAGAATTTGCGTGTGCGTAACTTCTTGTCATAATAATAGGCCTAAAATCGCATACTACAGGTGTGAGTTAAAGTATTAGTTTTCGATATTGCTTCGGAAGAAACATTGCCGGCGTCGCCTCATTCCTTACGAAGCCTGTCCTGTGCGGAGCGCGAAGATTCGGAGCTAGGCGTCAGCTTTTGTATTAAATAACCTTTCGAGAAAGGGAATAGCCCGCTGCTAGTAAGCGACAACAGTTAAAATACAAGGCCAAAACAAATTGTAGGCCTTCAGGGCTCTCGGCTTTGACAGAAGGCATTACGATTCCCGGTAATCATATGTAAGGTATAACAGTTCTTGCAACCTTACCGAGCGCTCGAAAATATTGTATCACATCTCTTTACGTTGTCATGGCATGACAGTATGCCGACATGCACTATGGGCTGCAAAACCTGTAGGTTGAGTTCCAAATAACCCAGTGTGTAGTTATAGGCTGGTTTTATACCAGGCTTCTACGTAGTATGGAGGTTTGTTGAGGAAAACGAGTCACGTCTACGGTAAAGATAAAGTAACAATATGTTTGTTCAGACCTGGAGGGATATTTCGGTACATTTCCCACAGCGATATCTTCCCAATATTCGGATGTGTTATAGGAAAGCTGCACTCAAGAGGAAGAGGAGGAGTAGGAGGAGGATAAAACTTTATTTAACAATGAAATCGAACTAGTTAGTGGGCCGGGTCGAGGACAAAAGAGTACGAGTGATTTTCTTCAGTTCATAGAACGCCATCCTGAGTAGAATAGGATTTGTTCATTGCGCCTCGAATGGTTGGAAACCAATAAAGAGCTGCTTGGGAATATTCATCAGTTTCGATTCTTGTAATATATGCACATATGCCGTTTACTGCGTTAATTAGCGAGTATACCATGCCTTCAACACAGTAATCATGTTATCATTGTTCGGGTTGAGAGTCAGGTCGTTATGATAACAATGGTTACGATAGACATTCGGAGCCCAAAAGCCGCCTTCGAGTACTCTGGACAACATTGTCTGGGGCGCGATCGTGGTGGCGTAGCACAAACGTCCTCATTGTACTTGCATGTGAATAAACAACGCACGCTGCCGATATGCACCTTCTTGCACGCAGCCGTAACGAAAGCCAATTTGTGAACAAGGGAATGTATGCCATACAACCTGAAGAAAAAATGAAAACTATCTTGTAACCCTCCCAAACATCCCCAAACCTTTGAATAAGACGTTTGTGACGGTTCAGAAAAATTAATGCGTTGGTCACAGAAAAAAAAAAATCATGCATCTGCTACAAGTCAACAACAATGTAAGAAATAGAAGACATCCGTTTTATATCCTGCTGTGCGATGCGCGTGTAGGGGCCCGCTGCTTCGTAAGTAGCATTAGAGTTCTGAGTCTTCATAAGAGCATCTCAATATACTGCAGGGAAGCCTACGCATTTTGAGTACTTATCGAGGAGCTCTGAGCGCATGGTCCTCGCTATTAAGCTGGAAAGGACGAGCTACACGGGATCTTCTGACCGATGCTCTGAAGAAAGTTGTTCTCTATCTCCTCGTGTGTGGCAAACTTTTGGGAGATGCATCTTGAAATTATTTAGATGTGTCAGAAACTGGCAAAAATAACTGAATTACTAGAACTGTGATTTTAATGCACTAAAGCAACACAGCGGGTGATTTCTAGCACAGACGCTGCTGCCCCTCACAAGCGGAGTGTAGCAGACGACAGCGGCGCGAGTCCCTAAGCCGACGTCAGGGCCAGGGGGCGCCACTCAAACATCTCACCGCCAATTGGCACCAATCAGCCGCCAATCGGCCCCTGGACGGAGAAAGAGGAGAACGCAAAGTGAACGCGGAAGTCTCAAGCGCACGTCTCATCTCACTGATAGAAGCCTTTGTTCCGTACGGCGACTTAGCCATCACGAAAAGGAACATCTTATACTAGTCGCAAGTCGACCACAAGGTCCTGGTGCGGAATGAACTCGAAGCCGAGCAGTGAAGTAGGCGAGACTAAGGCGTCCTGAGCATGCAGTGCGCGCTGCGCGCAGTCTCTGGCATCGCTGATCGCTGGCATCGCATTGCGCCCCCACAGCCATGTCTGAGCGTAGTAGCCGCTCGAGTGACGCTGTGGTTAAACTTTTGAAGGCGCGAGTAGAGTCCCACCAGGGGATTTCGCTCCAGCAGCTGGCCGGCCACCTGTCCCAGCTGCCACCGGAACTGAAGACAAGGTACGGCTCCTCGAGCAAGTCCCTCATGGCTCTTTTGCAGAAGTTTCCCGATGTGTTTGTCATCCACAACGAAAACAACGTGTACGTGGCGACAGAAAACAACCCGGGGACTTCGTCAGTCAACGGCAGCGCAGAGATCTTCATTGCCTGAGCGTCGTACCGCGGCACGAACGAAAAGGTCATCACCTGCTTGACTGGTATCACGGGCACCGTATATCGCTTGTTCACCTTCTACGGGTTCATCTCGGTCGATTCTCCCACAAAGGCGAACGCATACTTCGACGTAAAGTCCTTCGAAAACGCGCAGCACACCACCTTGCTATCTTCCAGGCGGCAGGTGGAAGACCGCGTCATCTTTGACGACAAGGTGGGGCCCAAGGACCGCAAAGCCAGGTTCCGGGCCACTCACGTCACTCGTGCCACCTTGGCCGGACCCTCTTCGTCGCCCGGCCTTTCACCCCAGAGCGTAAATGGCAGAGGACGGGGTGATTGCGACACTACTTCGCACCTTATCAACCGACACGGCGTGGTAGATTTTATGAAGTCGGACTGTGGCTTTATAAAATTCGGCCGCAATGAGAGGGAGCGGGCCTTCTTTCATGCGAATGCTGTGGACGAGTCGCTATGTACGTCGATCAGGAATCTCCGAGACGTGTTCACCGTTGAGGACAACGTTCGCTTCAACGGTGTTCTCAGCAAGAAGCCGTCAAAAAAAGTCAAGTGGGAGGCCACAACAGTCTACCTCTGCAAGAGCACCGACCGCAGTGGCGCTTCAAACTCCGAAGATTCTAATCGTAGTGACAGTTTTATGTCCGACAATGAATCTGACATGACCTGCAGCTAGCAAAACTTGAGAACCAGAGCCAAGAAGCTGGTTTCAATGGGTCTCCTGTGGGCTACGCAGACTGAGATGCAAGGTCTGCTAAGACGGACTCCTGCAACGCCCCGTTTATGAAGAACAGGAAGGCGAGGCACTCGTTGCCAGAGTGGGAATGCCGGCCGGGAAACGGGGCTTCTTCAACCCGTAACCCAGTCCGCAGGCCCCAATTTCGGACCCGGTCACTCATAAACGGCTTGCGCTGCCGTCGATGTGACGTACCGCGACGGGGACCCAATTGACAACCTCCTCAATGAGATGGCCGATGACCAGGAAGTTCAGTTAGATGCTATACAAGCCGAAGATAACACGTGGATTGCAACCCTGGTTTGGATCGGGCAGAGACCTACGCAGCCGCTTCTCGGTGATAGCGAAGATATTTTCCAGAGGATCATCAACAAGAGCAGGTGCGCTAAGGAAGCATTTCAAGGCGCCGAACCTGAGCCCCGTGTTGATGTTAGCGGAAAGGAAACACCCCAAAACCTGGCCCCGGGATTCCAACCTATCCAACCTTCCATCACTGTTTACAAAGATGTCATCGGGATGATCGTGCAGGTCACGGATTGCGTGGGGATTGGCGAGATCCAGGAACTTGCAGTGTCCAAGAATATAGAGTTTAAGAGCAAGTGCTTCTACAAGGATGGCACCATGTTCACAGGCGACTTCAAGGCGGTTCTTCGTGAAGGTGACATAGTGTTCATAGACTACATGGTTGGTGTTAGTGGAACAAACGAAGAAATGTGCTGCAAACTCGTCTGGCAGGGCAAGAGACCGAGGGGAACCCGACAGCTTACTCCCGAATAATTTGGCCGCAGGGGAGAACTCGTTCTGCTTTAAGGATTTCAAGACGGAAGAGTAGGTGAAACGTCACGTGGTACGTCTCGTGTGGCCTCGTACACTGGACTGCCGGAGGACAAGGGGCCCGGCAGAAAAATTCGATCGCGCTGTGCGTCCGTGGCTGGCCTCACCGCTCCGCCAGCGGCAACGAGCACCCGAACCCACAAGTGATTCCCTGGAACAGACAATGAATCGTCTGTCAGTGAAAGAGCTCGAGACGGATCCTTTGTTTCTGTAGGTGTTAACGACGAGGTGCTCCTTCGTCTCGCCAAAATTTTGTCATCGGAGTTTATTGCGGAGAAGAAAAGGCTGCGGCCGTCCTACGCGACGTTGGTGTATATACAGACCATTGAAGAAGACCCTTCGCCATGACAGTACTCTGGGCCCGATGGCCTTGCACCTTCCTAGATGAGCTCCAGCACCCAGACGCTCTAGACGGAATGAATCCAAATGGATGGGCTCTTCATCAATAGAAGTGCTCGTCAAGAGATTTCCATGTAGCCTTTTTCTAGGGCAACTTAGCAGGTGCGATGATGCACTTCCTCTGTCATTGCATCCATTTTTTACAAGTTTGTTTGTCAGAAATGCTACTCACGAAAAACACTCAGAAACTGCTGTTCCTGCAGCGAACAACGCAAGTGTCCCGTCGTGCAATCCTCTGACTGCTTGCCAACCGATTGTCACCATCTCATTACTGTTCTCTAAAAATACAGTCTGGGGAATTGTTGCAAATGAATTCCTTAAGTTTCTTGCAAACATGGCGTCGTGTATGACTGCATTTGCATGCTGATTGATTGATTGATTGTGGGGTTTAACGCGCCGACGCAACGCAGGCGATGAGGCGCGCCGTAGTGGAGGGCTCCGGATTAATTTAGACCACCTGGGGATCTTTAACGTGCGCCGAAATCTCGTACACACGGGCGTTTTTGCTTTTCGCCTCCATCAGAAAAGCGGCCGCCGCGGCCGGGAATCGAACCCGCGACCGCATTTGCATGCTGAATATATATTCTATAGACCGGCTCTTAGATTACCC